>NC_132821.1:6445893-6785893 GCF_048594095.1 Paramormyrops kingsleyae | reverse complement strand
AAAGTCCAGCTCCCTAACCCTAACCCCCCTGACAGCTCACTGCCATGTTGTGTCCGGTTTGACGATGGCATGCTTTACTGTCGAGGAGTAAGACTGAGTGCTTTTAGCTTGTGGTATCTGACTGACTGTGACTCCCCTGCATCTTGAGTTTTAGGAGTGCATGATTCCCAGAGCTTGTGAAGCATTTTTATGGTGCTGGAATTACGTTGTATAGCAGCTCTCCACATTTCTGTGTTTTTACAAATGACGTTAACCAGTATGAGTTATTGATTATAAGTATCTGCAGTTAGATGTGCTTTTGCTACATTTAAGTGTTCTTCTTAAGGCTCTTTAATATTGAAGTGTTATAACTGTATAATCTAATTTAGTCACTGAAAATATTTTACCATTACCCATTGGGGGGGGGGGGGGGTTGTTGTGTGCCTGAATCATCTCAGTCGTCAGATTTAAACAAACAGTGTGTGACTGATTGCAGACAATTCGCTAGCTTTCCTGGTTCTGCCCAAAAGTCACCAAAGCTGATATCCTTTCAGATTTTATTACAAATACATTATTTAGGCATTTTTTCCCAAACTATCTGAAGACACTAGTATTCATAATGCAGTATGAGCTCATGACGTGGAGCAGAAATGGATGGTTTCTATGGTCAAGAGGAGTTCAAAAAGTCTAAGTTTTCAATTTAAAATTCCCTTTTAAGCCGCATCAGAGAGTACAGAACGATCCTGAGGGCCTTCGTATAAAGCTGGGGAAGACGAACCATGGACACAGGTACGAAGAGCCTGTGATATAACCCCCCCCACCAGCCCGATTTCTATAGTGAGCTCTTTGAAATGTGAAACACAGATCAACAGCCCCATTGACATTCGGCTGAGATCATACAACAGTGACGAGTCCTTCTGATGTAGGGGCTGGACGGGAACTGAGCACTTTACGTCTCAGACGGCTTCTACTATTGTGACGTAAACTGGGCGTCTTCAACCTGTCAATAATTGCTGTATTTAAGTACATAATTGAAGTATACAGTGCATCATAATAATAATAATAATAATAATAATAATTAATAAGGGGTGGCATGGTGGTGCAGTGGTTAACACTGTTGCCTCACACCTCTGGGACCTGGGTTCGAGTCTCCGCTTGGGTCAGATGTGTGTGGAGTTTGCATGTTCTCCCCATGTCATTGTGGGGTTTTCTCCGGCTACTCCAGTTTCCCCCCACAGTCCAAAGACATGCTGAGGCTAATTGGAGTTACTAAATTGCCATAGGTGTGCATGTGTGAGTGAATGGTGTGTGAGTGTGCCCTGCGATGGGCTGGCCCCCCATCCAGGGTTGTTCCCTGCCTCGTACCCATTGCTTCCGGACCCCTCGACCCAGTAGGATAAGTGGGTTGGACAATGGATGGATGGATAATAATTAATACAGAATTAAGTACATCCGTTACTGTACCTCAAGTCGGAAAAACAGTGTAGCTGTGCAGTGTTTACCCAAACATTACAAATTAGCTTCTGTGTTCATTGTTACAAGCCATTGTATTTAACTCAAAAAATTTTATATGATTGACTTTATAGCAATCCATTCATAAGAGCATGTTGTCCCTAGGTTGTACATTCTTAACTAGGGACTGCCTATATATGTCATTAGAATTTTTATAAAACGTTTTGTGTTAGCGTTTGTTTATTGTTCCATAATGTAGGGTGACAGGGCATATATTTCAACAATGAAAGATAAAGGGGGCATCCGAGAAGCACATTCCTGAGAAGCTGTATATTAACAGAGAAACATGCAAGTCCTTTAACATGGAATCTGTGATGATATAGCTGTGACACTTTGCCAGCTTGGAGCAGCTTGAGATGCTCATTCCCCAGCAGGCTTTTTACCTTGCAAAGCAGGAGAGCTTCAAACCGGATATACTCAGGCTGTTTGTGTGCTTCCTATAAAGAGAAAAAAGGAAAACAAGTCATTGCAGGGTGCACACATATAAACAGACACTATGGGCAGCTTTGATGTGCTAATTTACAGAGCAGGAGAGGGATTTGAACCCACAACCCTAGTGGTGGGACCCATCCTCTTAGTCATACCTGCAAGGTTCTTCATCATCAGGCCACCATTCAGTATAGAATTCTGTATATTCTATGAAAAACGCTCAATTTGGAACATTTTTTGCTTTTAACAGAATTCCAGCATTTATTACTCAAGAAGGTGTCTGTGATCACTGAGGACATACTGGCCTAAGTTGGTGGCTTCATTCTTGATGGTATATTTTTTCTTTTGGTGATGTCATGTTCATTATATGTGCTGGTCTTCGTATTTGCAGTTATTAAAATTTCTTACAAATCCATTGTTCCATTTACAATGCTTTGTGTAAAGATTATCATTAAGGCATGTAACCAGTAAGGGTATCTTAATGTCCTGTGGGCCACACACAATGGCAGGGTTCCCCAATTCTGGACCCGGTAGGCCAGAATCCAACACAATTTGCAGATTTCCCTGCTTACACACATCTTAATCAGATACTTACTGGGTTTAGTGGGTGCGTATTAGCAGGAAAATCCACTAACTGTGTTGTAAACTGGCCCTCCAGGACCAGAAATGGGGAACCCTGTTCTTCGGGCTTTGGGTTATAAACTTGTTCCTTCCTCAAAAGAGCATTCAGTGGGGACAGGAGAGATTAATCTCTCTTGCTGACTGTGGTATCCACAAATATCGTGTTTGTTCCAAAGGCCCAGGACTGATGCAGGGGACCATATTTTGTCACAAATGCTCCAAGCCCTATTTTAACTCTCAATCAATGAGTTGAATGTATGATTTATTTATTTTTTTTTTTACACTTTCAACTGTGTCATGATTAGGGTTGAACAGATGTTCATGCACTGTTGGCAACAACGCAGGGAGGGGCAGGCTGGAATAGAGTATGCTTTTAAAAGTCAGATGGGGATACATGCATTTCCGTGTCAGACTCATGTGGCACGGAACTGTCAGGATCACATTCAGTGACGTTTTGTGGGATAATAATAATAAAAAAACAACAAATGTAACAGTATGAGGCAGGGACAGGCATAAGTGATCACTTCAAGTCTTCCCTTGCACCCTATCTCAAAGAGCGGTACCTGGGGACTGTTACTGCAAGCAGCAATGAGAAGAAAACAAAGACCGAACCTTCTATTTTCAAGGACCTAAACAATAAATCTGTTCAAGGCTGATTTTTTGGGTTAATGGGATCTTCTGCTCAGCAGGGATTGAACGCTCTAATTCCGATCATATCAAGACATGGTTTTTGTCATAAAATATGTTAAGATATTTTCCTGTCTACCACAAAATATTTTGTATATCCATCCATCATCTGTCAATCTTCCTATCAATCACAGCCTCTTATTCAGTACCGGGTTAGTTTGGAGCCTATCCCAGGACCAACAGGACGCATGGCAGGGGTCACCCTGGATGAGATGTCAGTGACCTTATTTTAGAAACTCCTATTATAGATTTATAGCTCATAAAAAGCAGCTGTAACTGTGCCACTGACTTTCCGATTTTGCCCTCTATAACTCGTCAAGACCTTTTATTCCTCTATCTTCTGTGTCTATTTCTTTCCCTTTCTTCTGTGAATTACGTGTGCTAGGTTAATTGGCAGCATTCGTGGTGGAAATAGCAGGATTGAATTATCATGGCCTCTTTCCCCATCTGTCGCCGATGGGGTGGGTGACATTGCAGACATAGGAACCTGGACACGGCCCTGCTGCGACCACGTTGTAGGTGCTGGCATTGAGTGGCCGCTTTCCTGCCAGGAGAGGTTAGCGGACGAAGGGGGTCGATTGGGGGGTTTTGATTGCTATTGATCAAGTGTTAGTGAGGTTCACATAACTCACATCCATCCCCCGGCCCCTAACCCCAAAACCATCAACCGGCCCAGCTTCCCCATATATATATGCACCTCAGGTTCCAGCTGCTGTCTGGGGAATAAGGTTATTCTGCTAAAGACCCTATTTTTCTCCCCTAAAATAATTAACATGCTTTTCCTCTGCCTCAGAGATACGAGTCTCCAATAAACCTGGTGTGGACAGAAGGGGGAGATAAGAGAAGGGACGGTGGTGATGAATGTAAATCATGCTGCAGTAAAGAAACAGCGCAATTAACATTTTGTTAATGCTGGTAAACAGAGGGATGAGACACACTTCCCCACGGTGGAGACGCGGTGGTGATTACAGCCTCACAAGGGAAAGTCATGCCGGCACTGAAAAAGACGTGAATACGATAAAAATTATTATCGGATTAAGCATTCCATAATATATATGGAAGGCATTTGCTTTCGGAGTTTCGGTCTGTGACTTAGGACTCTGTGTGCAAAAGGTCATGGATTCAAATCACATGGCTGGTAAAGTGATGTCACCACTGGGCCCTTGAACAAGGTCCTGATCCCCAGTCACTCCCGGGACTGCCTGACCCTGCCCTGTGATCCTCTTTTGTGTGGCGCTTTGGACAAAAGCTTCTGGCAAATAAATGCAAACTGAATATATTTTTTTCCTGCCCACTGCAGTGTTCTTTTGGAGCAAGAAAAAAATGCGAAATCCAACTGTTTCGGACTATGGCCTGTGATCTGACTTGTTTGTTAACAATAACAGGAGCCATTATAGAGCAGGAAATGTCCAAGAGTCCTTTTGCTGGTAAACTTTGAGCTGGATGCGAGAGCTAAATGCAATCCCCAGCAGTTTTGCCGACTGCAACAGGGAACTCTGCAGCATTTCATGCATCGAGTTGAATCCTAATGGTGCCTCTGCAGCACATACAAAGCTGACTGAAGGGGAGCATCCCAGCCCTATTCTGGTGAAGCCCTCCTTCAGCACTGAGACTTCACTACACAGCAAGTCATTCATATTTAATGCTCTTCTTTGCATATGTTTATCGTATGGGACAAAAAACATGCTTTTCAACCTCCCACAACGCTCAAAATCATGAAGAAATGCCATGATATTGACCCATGAGACATATTTTAGACCGCAATAACAAACACAAGTGTAAGTGAATTTTATAAAGTAAATAAATACAAAATAAAATAACACGATAATGACCCAAGAAGTGAGCCTTGGAGAACACTCTTGTAGCAGTCAATAATGTAATGTAATAATGTGACATACTACTTTCTTGTGTATTTAAAGGCATGAGAGGTGACAGTACATATTAGAAAGAGCAAAAGTAACTGTTGTATCATTGACTCTATTGTCATTATTGCATCATGGAGTCAGCTTAAAGAGTTACAGGTCAAGCCACAGTCACGGTCACACCACCTATGAAGGATCCGGAGGGAGAAGATGGATTAGGAACCCTCTGGGATGACACGTTCTCCAGCACCGTGCATTCTGTGCCCGCTGCTAATTGGGACGTTCTAACGACTTCTAACGCCCAGTGACAGTTGCTCAAAATAGCAGCCTGACACAGCTGTTCTGCTGCTTTAGCTTGGGACAGTCGCAGGTTTCTGTTTGCTGCGAGCTTTGTGCGTGAACCAAAGCCTGCATCTGTACGGGAATGCTTACGTACGAGACGTACTGTATACTTACAAGCTGCACTATAACTTGTGTGGTGCTTGTAATTACAGCTATTGCCAGCATAAAATTCTAGCTGAAATAACTGCAGCTCCAAATCTATACTTTTCTCAGTTGTGTTGTTTGCGTCATTCACTAAGTTTAATGGCAAAAGCATATACTTTAGAATCATACCCGTCATGTAATAGAATCCAATGTGATGAAGACAGACCCCCAGACCCATAGGAGGCAGAATCAGGTGATAGGACAGATGGTTTTTGGGGCTTTTGCAGTGCAGTACAGGACCCAATACTGTAAAACATTTCATCAAAACCTCTGACCAATTCCCTAAGAAAAATAGAAATGTCAAAAGACAGAGAAAGAAGCTGGTCAACGTTAGTATTCTGAAATAATTTTAAGAGGTGGTATTCTGAAATGATAATTAAATTAAAAAAGGCATGTTCCTGGAAAGAACGTAGAGGGTTTTCAGATGGTGACCTTCATAGTACACAAACAGGTTTCAAGCTGCAAAGCAGCTGGTGCACAGTGATTAATCTATAAAAGAGTAGCCCCTCCCATGTAGATATTTCTCATGTACAAGTTGTGTTTACCTGGGACAAATTTAAATCAGATAAAGCTAGAGACCTCCCCAAAACTACTAGCAAGTAATAGCAAAATATAACACTGTCAGCTAAAATATCCGGTAAAAATCTTGAAATGAAATATTCATTATCTTAATATTAAATGTGAACAAAGAAATGGTAATTGTGTGGGTGTAATTCCATAACGGTAATTCAAAAGTATGTTATAGATTAACGTAAATCTTCCCGTAATTAAGATGTAAGTAAGGTATTGGAGATTTTTCAGAGCTGTATCTGATTTCAGTAAGTTCAGTAAGACTTTCAATTGCATTTAGCCACTTTTACCACAATTACCACAAATTTTGCTTACTATTTACTTGTTTTCACATTTACAAACCGCAAACAGAATGACTAGTACTTTAGTAGTAACTTGGACAGCATCACAGTAATATGGTATGCTGCTGCAGTATTTTATTTCAGTGAAACTGGATTGTGCCCACACCCATGCCTTGCTAGTTTTTGCATGTTTAGCTAAGATCATAAACCAGTCGTTAATTTGAAATTTCCTGTTGCTCAGCCCAAAGGCCAGTCTTTATGTGTAAATATGCAAGTCAAATGTATAGTGACTGTGGTATAAGTGGAGTAATGCTAGCTGTCCATTATACATTTTTAAATGCATGACTGCAGAAGCAAAGAATTCAGGTAAATATACAGTGGTACCTCGGTTCTCGAACTCACTAGAACTCAAATTTCTTGAAAGTCGAACAAACCAGTTTGACCTAGAACTCAATCTGAATATCAGAAGTCGAACCGTGAACGCTGACCTAATATAAATTGTATACGCCAGGGAATGATTCGTACTACAATGCAATTCTTACTTGAATGCCTTCTTCACAGACTGGACGATTAACAAAATAAAGCAGCGCAACATTACAGTAAATAAACCACTAACTTACGTGTACTATTAGAGCATTTATGTTATTTATTTAAACTTTATCTTACCAGGTAAATTAACTGAAAACCAATTCTCACTGCTTTATGTGATATTCGGGAGAAATAGCAGATTACGCATCAGATCTGCCTGGGATACAAATGTCATGCGTATAACTAAACTCTTCAGCCAATAAGGGCAAAGGTGTGTCGTCACGGAGGCGGTTCCAGTTTGTGCAGCCAGGTGAGAGGTCGCAATGTATCTAACCGTAATGCATTGCGTCAGGATCAGAATGCGTTGCTTTAAGCTTTAAGGCAGGACAGGGGTAATGTTGGGATAAGATCTTTATCGTTTTGGAAGCCATTAAGAAAAAAATGCTCTTCTTGTTTTATTCTGTTCATTTTGTGTTTAAATGCTAAAAAAAAAAAATATTTAGGTGTAATTTTGGGGGGCCGGGAACCAATTAATTGGTTTTCCATTATTTCTTATGGAAAAAATTCGATCAGAACTCGAACTTTTTAGGATTCGATCCGGAGTCCGGAACGAATTAAGTTCGAGAACCGAGGTACCACTGTATTTAGCTTCCTCCATGAATTGCAACCTTACTGCGGTGGTGGGGTATGTTTGCCTCTGTGATCCTAGGAGCTGTGTTGCTGGGGGCATTTGCCTCTGGTTGGGTCTCCCAAGGCAAATTGGTCCTTGGTGAGCGGCCAGACTAAGTGAGATGAACAATGTAATGGACCATGTTATCCAGCTCGGATTGGGGAAACTGGGGCCTCGTCCTGGAACCAGGCCTGGGGCTGGAGCGCCTGATGGCTGGACCTCCACCCATGGGGCCTGGCCGGGCATAGCCTGAAGGGGTAACATGGGTCTGCCCTTCTGTGGGCTCATCACCTGCAGGGGGAGCCCTCAGTGAGAGGCAGGTGTGGGTCTACTTATAACCCCCCAGTTCAGTGCCAGTGTGTTGGAGTTTACCCTGGTGAATGAAAGGGTCACCTCCCTTTGACTTTGAGTCGGGGGGCGGGCTCTGATTGTTGTCTGGGTGTATGCACCGAACACCAGTTCAGAGTATCCAGCCTTCTTGGAGACCTTTGAAGGATGGAAGGCACCCCTTCTGGGGACTCCACTGTTCTGTTGGAGAATTGGGTCAGAATTCTTTGCTAACCACAGTCTGTCCATAATGAATACCATGTTCAAACATAAGGGTGTTAACCAGGCACCAGAGCACCCTAGTCCACATTTCAATGATCGATTTTGTAATCGTATCGTCAGATCTGCATGTTTTGGATACTCGAGAGAAGAGAGGAGCTGAGCTGTCAACTGATCACTAAGTGAAAGTGAGTTGGATCTGATGGTGGGGGAAGATGCTGGATAGCCTGGTAGATACAAACACATAGTGAAGTATGCTTCTGATGGAGAGCCCTGTTCGGGAGATCTTAAACGCAACCCTCCGGCAGAACCTCTCTTGCATACCGAGGGAGTCAGGGGAAATTGAGCCTGAATGGGCCATGTTCCAGGACTGCATCGCTGAGTAGGTAATGTGGAGCTGGTGCCGTAAGGTTCACCCTGAGAGATTGAAAGCTCTTGATGTTGCTGGGCTGTCTTGGCTGACATGCCTCTTCAACATTGCGGGGACATTGCCTTTAGACTATCTGGGGTGGTGGTTCCAATCTTTAAGAAAGGGGACCAGAGGATGTGTTCCAACTTCAAGGGGATCACACTCCTCATCCTCCCTGGGAAGGTCTATGCTGGGGTACTGGAGAGGAGGGTTCACCCATTGGTTGAACCTCGTATCCAGAAGGAGCAATGCGGATTCTGTCCTGGTTGCAGAATGCTGGACCAGCTCTTCACCCTCACAAGGATATTGGAGGGTTCATGGGAGTTTGCCCAAGGAATTTTGCGGACTTGGAAAAGACATTCGAACATGTCCCTCGGGGGGTCCTGTGGGGGGTGCTTCAGGAGTATGAGGCACGGGCTCCATTGTTGTGGATCATCAGGTCCCTGTACAAACAGAGCGAGAATGTGGTTCGCATCGCCAGTAGTAAGTCAGACTTGTTCCCTGGGGGTTTTGGACTTTGCCAGGGCTGGCCTTTGTCACAGATTCTGTTCATAACTTTTATGGATACAATTAATAGGTGTAGCAAAGGGGCAGAGAGGTTTCAGTTCAGTGGCCTCAGGTTTGCATCTTTGCTTTCTGCTTTCATGGAATGGGTTTCCATGGCTGAGCAACTGCATCCAAGCCTTACATCACCAAGTGCAATGCAAAGCGTTGAATGCAGTGATGTAAAGCACACCGCCACTGGACTCTAGAGCAGTGGAGACGTGTTCTCTGGAGTGACGAATCATGCTTCTCTGTTTGGCAATCCAAGTCTGGGTTTGGCAGTTGCCAGGACAACAGTACTTGCCTGACTGCATTGTGCCAAGTGTAAAGTTTTGTGGAGGGGGGATTATGGTGTGGGGTTGTTTTTCTGGGGTTGGGCTTGGCCCCTTAGTTCCAGTGAAAGGAACTCTTCAGCATTAAAAGCCAATTTGGATAATTGTGGAAACAGTTTGGGGATGGCCCCTTCCTGTTCCAACATGACTGTACACCAGTACACAAAGCAAGGGCCATAAGGCCATAGATGTGTCAGGTGTGGAAGAATTTGACTGGCCAGCACAGAGCCCTGACCTCAGCCCGATGGAACACCATTGGGATGAATTAGAGCAGAGACTGCGAGCCAGGCCTTCTCGTCCAACATCAGTGCCTGACCTCACAAATGCTCTCCTGGAAGAATGGTCAAAAATTCCCATAATCACACTCCTAAACCTTGTGGACAGCCTTCCCAGAAGAGTTGAAGCTGTTCTAGCTGCAAAGGGTGGGCCAACTCCATATTAAAGTCTATGTATTAAGAATGGGATGTCATTAAAGTTCACGTGTGTGTAAAGGCAGGTGTCCCAATACTTTTGGCAATATAGTGTATTTTGGATGCCTCCTGGACTCCTCCCTGGGGTGGTGTTTTGGGCATGTCCAATGGGGAGGAGACCCCGGGGCAGGCCCAGGACATGCTGGCCTGGGAACGCCTTGGTATTCCTCTGGTGGGACTGCAGGAGGTGGCTGCTGAGAGGGAGGTTTGGACATCATCCCCATGACTCATCCCCAGATAAGTGACATATAAAACATGGATTGATCGATTCAGCCATTTGTTTTATTTATTTAGCTTTATGTACCTCCTGGTTTTTAACCGTATTGTGGATAAAACCTGACTTTCGTAGTGTTTATTGATTATTAAAACCAGACTTGCATGTCATCTGGTTTCGGCAGGTTGAACAGGACTACAGAGGTGCCAGTAGAGATTTTAGGCCCCATGACAGCATTTCATATTTGGAACCCAACCCAAACCAATCCAATTATATTCCAAATTTTTTTACAGCTCCTGTCGCTCAGGGGCCCTAGGAAATGTCCTAACTTTCACTTCCTTTATAGCACCCCGCAAGGACTGCAATGTATGACTGGAATATAGATTAATTTCATCAGTAAATTATTTTGGTATTTAATTACTGACGAAAGGTCCTGGTCCTTGGCCTGAAGCACTGTTGTTGTCCAAGTGATTTATAGCGATTTCTTTGCTTTTATAGTTTGAGGTAAGTCACATTAGTTAGAATTAAAGAATATAATCATTAGTGTTGCGCGGGTCGTCTTTTTTTAACACCCGCCCCAAACCGACCTGTCAGGAGATCCAAACCGCCCCGCCCAACCCGCAAAAATACGCGTGGATAATGACCCAAAACCTGACCCGACGTACAATTGAAAACTCAATTGAAATATACGCCGACTGCATTTATACGCCGACCCCATTTACAACATGTTTTGATCGATAATGAAATGCATTTTGTAACTTTTTGACCCGCCCGCCCGCACCCACGATATTTAAAAATGTCTGCTCTAAGCCCGCACCCGCAAGGCATCACTAATAATCATGCCTTGATTCACTACTGTGATTCTCATATTTGGCACTACAGATGCATATGGAAAATTACTGAACACCTTTCGACCAATCAGATTCATGTATTCAGCAGTGGCATGGTACAAATAATTTTTCAAAGAGTTGAGAATATTTTATTTCTGAAAGACTATGACCTCTTATGAAGGAAACAGAAAGTATGTCAACTGGCTTCATTCGAGGAATTGTGACAGGTGGCTAGAGCCATGCGGCCGCATAGCGTCCGTGTCCGACTTGGCTGTCTGTGGCATAGGTGGCAGAAGGCTTGACCAGTTTGTCCTTCCAGGCTAGAGGACCGGCAGGGGTGGAGCCTTAACCTGCTGTTCAAAGGGCTCGTCCAGCTATAGTCCAAATCCCACGAGCGGCCATTAGAAGCCGGAAGGGAATGAACCCCACCATGCTGAGGAACAAATGATGCCTAGAAAGTTAGAAAGAACAGCCCAGCATAGACAAGGCTACCGCGTAGTGGGTGCGAACTCACCAGCAACTTCATGACCTTCTGCATACTTGAGAGAGATATGGAAAATCCAAACAGTATTCATGAATTTCATTAACTGTTTATGGGATATTTGCTGCCCAGGACACCTCTTAATTGAGTACTGGAGGGAAACCAGGGTACCCAAAAGAAATCGCAAAACAACATGGGGAGAACATGCAAATTCCACACACATGGAGCCATAGGCAGAGACTTAAGCGCTGGTCCCCAAGATGTGAGGCAGGGGCATGGGGGGGGGGGGGGGTGACCTGACCCCAGGGTTTTTCTTTCTACTTGGGAGTTTTTGGTTGTCTTCTTTCTTTCTTTCTTTTTTTCTTTCTTTCGTATTATTCTGTCTTAATGATAGGTAATATATCACATCACACCCATGTATAGCATCTTGGAGCAATTCTGTTGTGAAAGGTGCTATATAAAAATACATTGAATTGAGTTGAATGCAAGGTGAGAAAGTGTCGTCCACTGACATTTTCACAGTTGGCCAGCAGACGCTGAGTTTTGGGGGGGTGCTGTTGAACAGACACGTTCCATTGAGTCCGCCTTGGCCTACATCCTGTTGACCATACTGTGGTATGGTAAGACTTCCAGGACTCTGTGAATAGCCCTGGAAGTCTTCTTAGTTGGCACAGCTGCATTTCAGGAGCAACATAAAGTCGTTTATCTCTTGACAGCACCTTTGATGCTGCTGCTCTATTTCCCCGCCATATTCTCCACATTTCAGGCTGTCTGGCACTCCACTGGGCCACACTCCTGCTTCCTGTCCGAGCCAAGGTGAGGCCGATTGCTCTTCCTCCCACTTGCTTGGATCGATCTTAAGGATGACCATGGACGGGACGGAGGGGCATGCTGACTTTCATGGTTCTGCCAGCTAGCATGTGTTAATTTCTCCGTCGTGTTGTGGTTGCCTTTGGAAACCGAACGAGGCAGTTCAAAAGAAAAATAAACAGGAATGTGGCCTTAGCATTTTCCTTCTTTATTTACCCCTAACCTTTTTTTTCCTATTTCATCCTTTCTGGACATAAAGTGCATTTCAAACTTAGAATCATGTCCTCGGATGGTTCTACCAAGGTTTGCATTTCTTTGAAAAAAAATATTCTAAGTTATTATTTATGTCTTAATATTAGTATAAACTGACTGTATTAGAATGATAAAAGTAAAGTATAAAGTACTAATGTACTAATATACACTGCTCAAAAAAATTAAAGGAAGTATAGCATCAAGTAAACTAAACTTCTTGGATATTCATCTTGTCAGTTAAGTAGCAGAGGGGGTTGTTAATCAGTTTCAGCTGCTTTGGTGTTAATGAAATTAATAACAGGTGCACTAGAGGGGCAACAATGAGACGACCCCCAAAACAGGAATGGTTTAACAGGTGGGGGCCACTGACAGTTTTCCGTCCTAATCTCTTCTGTCTGTTTTTTCACTAGTTTTGCATTTGGCTACAGTCAGTGTCACTACTGGTAGCATGTAGCGATACCTGGACCCTACAGAGGTTGCACAGGCAGTCCGACTCCTCCAGGATGGTGCATATTGATGTGTCATTGCCAAAAGTTTTGCTGTGTCTCCCAGCACAGTCTCAAGGGCATGGAGGAGATTCCATGAGACAGGCAGTTACTCTAGGAGAGATGGACAGGACCATAGAAGGTCCTTAACCCATCAGCAGGACTGGTATCTGCTCCTTTGTGCAAGGAGGAACAGAATGAGCACTGCCAGAGCCCTACAAAATGACCTCCAGCAGGCCACTGGTGTGCATGTCTCTGACCAAACAATCAGACTTCATGAGGGTGGCCTGAGGGGCCGACATCCTCTAGTGGGCCCTGTGCTCACTGCCCGGCACCGTGGAGCTCGATTGGCATTTGCCATAGAATACCAGAATTGGCAGGTCCGTCACTGGCACCCTGTGCCTTTCACAGATGAGAGCAGATTCACCCTGAGCACATGTGACAGAAGTGAAAAGGTCTGGAGAAGCTGCGGAGAACATTATGCTGCCTGTAACATTGTTCAGCATGACAAGTTTAGTGGGGGGTCAGTGATGGTCTGGGGTGGCATATCCATGGAGGGACGCACAGACCTCTACAGGCTAGACAACGGCACCTTGACTGCCATTAGGTATCGGGATGAAATCCTTGGACCCATTGTCAGACCCTATGCTTTTGCAGTGGGTCCTGGGCTCCTCCTGGTGCACAACAATGCCCAGCCTCATGTGGCGAGAGTATGCAGGCAGTTCCTGGAACATGATGGAATTGATATCATTGACTGCCCCCCCATGTTCACATGACCTAAATCCAATAGAACTCCTCTGGGACATTATGTTTCGGTCCATCCGACGCCACCAGGTTGCACCTCATACTGTCCAGGAGCTCAGTGATGCCCTGGTCCAGAACTGGGAGGAGATCCCCCAGGACACCATCCATCATCTCATTAGGAGGATGCCCCGACATTGTCAGGCATGCATACAAGCATGTGGGGGCCATAAAGACTACTGAGTATGATTTTGAGTTGCTGCAATGAATTTTCAGCAAAATGGACTAGCCTGCCGCATCTTTTTTTCCACTTAGATTTCACTTTGAATTCAGCCCTCTGTAGGTTTGTAATTTTCATTTCCATCAAATGATGTGGCATCCATTCACTCTTACCACATCACCCAGTTCATATCAGTATAGATATCCAGCAGGATTTTTCCCCATTGAAATCTGATGCGGTTTTTTTTTTTGAGCAGTGTATATTTTTTCAGCTCATGGCAGCTCTTGCAATTTGTCATTTTTAATACAAACTTCAGAAATAAGAAATATTGGTAATTACAACCCTGACATAACTGTAAAAAGTATTGACTTATCCTGTTTATTATTTTAAAGGACACTTGCATGTATCATTTGCATTTATTAACGATGATTTTATGATTTTAAGTGATAATGATGGTATGTATATTAAATATGCAGCTTCAAATATTTACCATAGGAAGTTCTAATAATGAACCTGGATTACATAGACTTGTTCTTGTCATTGCATTTTCAGTGCATTTTGTGTGATATCTATGCATGCGTATGTAGGTTGAGCATCAGTGTGTATGTGCAGCAGCTCTTAAAGTCATAAGTGCATATAAAGTAAGACTTGTGTAATGAAAATGCCCATCCAGTAACATAACATATCACATACTACGGTAAGGTATGACATTATTTGCCATTTATTACATTGTGCTTCCGAATTTGAGATATTTGTGCACTTACACATATTTGTATTATGGATGTTTATGCATACAAACATACATATACATGTTTCTGTGCATGCAGCCCATAGTAAGAGTATGTTCAGATGTTTTTGACCTGCCGTCATATGTGACGCAGCTTTGTGACGTGGGTAGGGAGCGCTGAGGGTAGGGGGTGGGGGTCCGGGGTCAGGCAGGACGGAGCAGGGAAGCAGAACAGGACAGCCTTGGGGGGGGGGGGGGGGGGCGTCACATAGTCCCCACACATAGCCAGATCCATGTCCACCTTAATAGGAAACTCAGTGGAAAGGCAGAATGAATGTGCAATGCCACAGCCAGGCTTCTCCAGCTATGACCTTTCAGTAAAGGTGTGTTTCTCTATTTCAGTGCATGCTTATGCAGGGCCGGCCGCTTCATCTAAATGATCCGTATGATGTTGGTCACACCTGAATACGAGACACAAGTTTGCTCACTCCCATAAAAACAGGACATAAAAACAGACAGTGATCTTGGAGGAGTGTGGATATTTCTGCTTTCTACTAAGGTTTAAATTTAGTTTGATTGGCAGTATTTGCATTATTCAAAAACGCTGAATCGTATTAGAGAACATCAAATGCTATTATATTATGTGATATTACATCATATTCAATATTGTATTTTGGTTTACATTCCTTATCTATTTTATTTTTTTTATCCTTTTATAATCCAAAAAGATTTGAGAAGGCTAGATCTGCAAGGCCAATTGGGGGTTAAGGGCCTTGGTCAAGGGCTGTTTTTACAGAAATTTACACATTTTACAATTTTATACTATAAAGTTATACTTTCCTGAAAAGCAAATCTTAATTTGCGCAATTTCCAAGAATTACATCAACACTGCCATAAACTGCCACACCTGCACTGTGTCACCTGCTCCTGTTCACTCTGTGGCTACATCAAGCCGCATGAAATGCTCTCTGCAGAGTGCCATTCACCACTTGGTTGCACTCGCAGTCCCGCATGCACCTGGGCAGCGGTGTCAAGTGATTAACAGGAATTAAGCCCAGCCGTCTACCCGATCTGAAGGAACAGGTGCCAGCTGGCCGTTCTCTGGGCCTCAGGTGGCTAATTTGGCAGAGTGCAGATCAAACCTGGGCCTTCATCTTCCTCTGATTGGTTTGTCCTTGTCTTTCACACATTTTCACCATTTTTTACAGCCGATTTACACCTACATTTGTAGTCAGAGATGTAAAGCGAAATTTCATATCAAGACTGAAGAATGACACCTCTTAACAAAATGAGAAGTAAAGTGTGCTTATGATGCATATAATGCATCTACTGTATAATGCATCTTCATGATTAATCTGAACTTTGTACTTAAGTACAGACGCTCCTCTACTTACGAATGAGTTACGTTCCGAATGGCCGTTAGTAACTTGAAATGTTTGTAAGTCGTTATTTAACATCATTTTAAGGGTATACGCAAGTACAAAGAACTAAGATGCTGGGAGTACGCACGCTACGCTGCTGCGCAGGTCATGGGTGCTTAAATATTTATGTACGTTATATAGCTAGCTTAAGGGTGCAGTCGCAATGGCTCACTATGTCGCACACATATACCGTACACACCACTTCCAAAGAAGTGTAACTGCCTCATTAACCAATCATTATTCTTTAACTTTTGTACAATTTTCACATTTGTGCAACTATAGAGATTTGAACCAGTAACTATCTTGTTGTATGGTTACCTTTGATTTGGCACGTCTATGGCAATCAGCCTAAATGAATAGCCTGTTATTACTATAATCACCTGAGGTTTTTTTCTGTCATAATGGATGAGTTATTGCTGTGCTCTTGTCCCCCTTTTGGGGAATCAACACTCGTTATAATTCAGGAGGGGAAACCGATTCTGGTGCTTTGACTGGGTGACACCAGCCTCAATCAACATTCGATTTGGTGGAACTGGGGTCATGTAAGCCTTTGGTGTTTTATTTGGCCTTGAATAGGAATTATTAGGATTTGGAAAAATTCCTCTGATGGCTAATATCTCATTGCCTCCTGTAGCGCACAGAAACATTTGGCTTTTTATCCCAGTGACGCTCTAAGTTTCATTCCTTGGTGATCTTCTCTCTGATTGTATGCTGCAAGAGGCCAGATAACTAAATGCTAATTCTTGAGGTGCACATCACAGTTTAATTTATCCGTCTTATGTTTCTCCCACTCAACGTATTGTTTCCAACATCCTTTTCTGAAACGTAGAAGGTAGTGGCAGAACTTCACGGTGGAAGATCTGAAGGACTGTAACTGATCAAGAAGTCTCCAGTGAGTTGTCTTAATCTAAAGGTTTGTTCTGCTAGTTTTAAAGTCATTTTGAAAAATGTATGAAAGAAGAATGAAAACATGAATGAATGATGAAAGGGTTACATGAAACACAAAAATGATCACAGGATATCACCTGAATATTGATGGTTTTTACATACTTTGACGTATGGACCCTCATTTCAGTGCTGCTGATATATTAATTAAAGGACTTAATATATCCCAGATAACTAGCAATACACCAAAGTTTGTGTTCCCTCCATGTTTAGCTGCAGCAAAGGATGCGAAATGAAGAACTTGGGGCTGACTTCTGCGATCTGTCAGTAGGAGACTGAGCAACGTTTATGTATGTGGCTGATCAGGAAGGATGAAATCTATACTGTCAATAAATGTATGACTGAAATCAGTTAGATCTATATAACATGGGTGTTAGTGTGGAGGGAGCAGAGGTGAGAGAAATTATTGTGCAGGCAAATACCTTGTGAAGTTTATTAAAGGAAAAATATACAGAAGGGTCAGTCGGAAGGCAGCAGTCCCTTCGGGGTGGCCGTCCTCTGATGTGCACATGTGCATAGCCAACTCGCCCTTTTCCTCCCTCTTTCACCTTCTTCCCAGTGTGGGCTTTAAGCCAGGAAAGGGAACACTGCCCCTCCCCCCCGCCCATTTGGGGCAGCTATCAGCTGCCTGCCACATCCTGTTGGCACTCCTTGTAGCCAGCAATCAAGGTTATTGTCAGCATGCATGGTGATGATCGCCCCCTGCTGGTGTGTGGCATATTGCTGGCAAGCAGTAAATATGTGTGTATGTGTACAGTATATATATATTACAGAAAACTAAGATTTGGGGTAATGTTTCAGACATTTCAAAGATGGTGTTCCAAATGCAGATCAAAATAAAGCCATGGAACAGGAGAATGAGAGGCGAAACATTAGTATCGAGAGTTTCTTTGCTGCGTCTTGCTCTCTTTTAGTTATCCATGCATTCCACTGTGTACCATAAAGAGCTGGAGGAGAAAGGGAAACCATGTTTCACTAAGCAGAATTTGAATCAAAAATCAATAAATGAAGTTTCAAGTTTGATTGTTATTTGCGTTCTGGGAAAACAGAGAAAATCTTGTGGCACAGTTTTGTGGCTAGGGAGGATGGGGAGGGGCCGGAGGGCAGAGGCATAGGACGAAAGCCAGATTAAAATTCATTAGAAATTTTCAGGGGAATCTGTAGATTTTATATATCTTCAAACTTTATGCAGCTGAGGATTTTTTTTTTTTTGCATTGGTGAGAGGGCAAAAATTTGTTCCTAGTTAATATAAGACAAGTTACAAGTAATGCTGGAGCTACTGAATCCAGATGGCAGGAGGGCAGCACTCACTGTTAACACTGAATTGATTTCCATTAAATAAATGATGGAAACTTGTTCATTTAGGTCCCACTGATGCAGTGATATTATTGACATAATCAGACATCAAAAAAAAAAAAAAGACATCCATGTGTACTAGACATATTATAAACGATAAAATCAATTAATTAGTACAATTTCAGAGAGAACAGTGTGTAACTACATTCATATGTTAATGTAAACATAATGATTTTGTTTGTCAAAAGTCTGCCTGGTTATAATGAAACAAAGAAATATTTAGTTTTTTTTGCGGTGATCCATCTTTTATAGGATAAATAATTAAAAAAAGTTAGGTAGGTAAATTGGTTTGTAAACAACTTCTTCCTTGCAATTCAAATGCTTTTGCAAAATTATTTGTTCTTAATAAAGGAGGCATCGCGTTTTAATGCAACATGATCTGCTGTTATTTAGGATTTGTTGTTTTGTGGTATCTTTTCTTAGCCATCAGATCTTTTATTATCCATCTTAATATCTTCTTATCTAATCCAAGTTCTACACTGGATGAATATGGCCCATTAAGTAATCCAAAGTTTCATGACCAAGAAAAACAATTGACACTTTGTCTCTAGAGTTTGGTATTATGCTCATTTTATTGAACAAGGACTACAGCTAACAAACTACTGTTGTCACTTTACACCATGCCAAACATTCATTGCACATCTTTTTATAATCACTGATATTCTGCTCACTATTTTTATTGTCTCCTTTTCAGTCAATTAATTTTTATTGCTACATTTATTTTATTCTTATTCATCCTTATATTTTATATTAATTTAAAAAATATTTTTATTGCATATTTCCTTCAAGCACAATCCAGGAAACAGGTGGAAAAGTATTTTATAAGTAAAACTTGAAATCTGAACTCTTCATATAACCCTTTGTCACAGATCTGTTAAAATAATTAGCAACTAAGATAAATAATCCATCCAGCCACTCATCTACCAACCTCTGACACTGAGCAGGGTCCTGGGAAGATAAATAAGGTAATTGTGGAATGTGTACAGCCTTAATAATTAGAGATCAGCCTCTACAAGTATAGTGGTCGAGGTTGAGGCTCAGTTTATATTATTGTACTGTGAATAATTATTTCGTAATTTTTATGCCCATAATATTAAGTAGGTTTCTGTGTCATTCACAGAATTTTTATAAGAAATTATTATCTGTATTCTATTATAAAGTAGATCATAATGTACATGCTTGGTCTTTATTGCACAGAAAGACTTTTTAAATTAATCAATAACAGTCATGTCTGGGCATTTAAAGGTTAGATGATGAACATCTGCTCAATTTATCTGATATAGCTGACAGCTTACATTACCAGGGAACATTAACTTAAACTGATGAAGGACTTCAAAGGATATAGTCTGATACTGTTAGCAGCCTGGTGATAGAAAACACATTAGTTATGCAGCACTGATGCAGTAATTTCCTACTCAGTGATACACGCAAGACCGTCTTTGGTAATTAAATCTTCTGTAATTGCAATTAATCCAATTTCTTGTCTCTTTTAGCATCTCTGACAGCGCAAGCTTGTCGCAAAAGATGCCTGCTGAAGAAGACAATGCTTTCAAAAGCTCAGTATTTGTTAATTCAGCAGATTGATTTATTGCTAGATGGAGTAGCTAGAATGCGTAACAGAGTGCATTTCAGTGCTTCTGCCCAGAACCACATGAGAAAGCATTTGGCCTGAAACCTCTTTTCTACACCCTTCATCTTCATCTTCTTCCTTCACCTTAATCTTTTTTTTGCCATTTATACTTGTGAGGGTCCCCGTAGCCGTATGAGAAGCAGGTCAGATTCGACTTCCTGCACGGAAACCACACTCTGGTTTTTTCTGGGAGACGTTCCCAAACCAGCTGTGAGATATAATCACTGCAGCATGTCAGGGACCCGGAGCCCCCCTCCCGCTGGACATGTCAGGGACTTTACCCTCAACCCCTCTCCCGCTGGACATGTCAGGGACTTTACCCTCAACCCCTCTCCCGCTGGACATGTCAGGGACCTTACCCTGAACCCCTCTCCCGCTGGACATGTCAGGGACTTTACCCTCAACCCCTCTCCCGCTGGACATGTCAGGGACTTTACCCTGAACCCCTCTCCCGCTGGACATGTCAGGGACCTTACCCTGAACCCCTCTCCCGCTGGACATGTCAGGGACCTTATCCTGAGCCCCCCTCCCGCTGGACATGTCAGGGACCTTATCCTGAGCCCATCTCCCGCTGGACATGTCAGGGACCTTATCCTGAGCCCCCCTCCCGCTGGACATGTCAGGGACCTTATCCTGAGCCCCTCTCCCGCTGGACATGTCAGGGACCTTATCCTGAGCCCCCCTCCCGCTGGACATGTCAGGGACCTTATCCTGAGCCCCCCTCCCGCTGGACATGTCAGGGACCTTATCCTGAGCCCCCCTCCCGCTGGACATGTCAGGGACTTTACCCTCAACCCCTCTCCCGCTGGACATGTCAGGGACTTTACCCTGAACCCCTCTCCCGCTGGACATGTCAGGGACCTTACCCTGAACCCCTCTCCCGCTGGACATGTCAGGGACCTTATCCTGAGCCCCCCTCCCGCTGGACATGTCAGGGACTTTACCCTGAACCCCTCTCCCGCTGGACATGTCAGGGACCTTATCCTGAGCCCCCCTCCCGCTGGACATGTCAGGGACTTTACCCTCAACCCCTCTCCCGCTGGACATGTCAGGGACTTTACCCTGAACCCCTCTCCCGCTGGACATGTCAGGGACCTTACCCTGAACCCCTCTCCCGCTGGACATGTCAGGGACCTTATCCTGAGCCCCCCTCCCGCTGGACATGTCAGGGACCTTATCCTGAGCCCCCCTCCCGCTGGACATGTCAGGGACCTTATCCTGAGCCCCCCTCCCGCTGGACATGTCAGGGACCTTATCCTGAGCCCCCCTCCCGCTGGACATGTCAGGGACCTTATCCTGAGCCCCTCTCCCGCTGGACATGTCAGGGACCTTATCCTGAGCCCCCCTCCCGCTGGACATGTCAGGGACCTTATCCTGAGCCCCCCTCCCGCTGGACATGTCAGGGACCTTATCCTGAGCCCCCCTCCCGCTGGACATGTCAGGGACCTTATCCTGAGCCCCCTTCCCGCTGGACATGTCAGGGACCTTATCCTGAGCCCCCCTCCCGCTGGACATGTCAGGGACCTTATCCTGAGCCCCCCTCCCGCTGGACATGTCAGGGACCAGGTGGCATCCTTATAGCATGAGACTTCATCTGGCTCCACCACCAGTTCTATCTATATTCTTTAACTGTCACTGGTCATAATGGTGAACATATCTATATTAAGCTTGGCTGACAAGGAACAGGACCTTTATGTAGGAGAAAGATGGTCCTTTTCAAGGAGAAATGGGTACAATGCAGGAAACCATACATATTGCAGGGAACTAGGGATGGATGGAATCAATCAACATCAATAAATATGAAACCTCAGAGTTGGACACTCCAGTTGGCGACTCCTACTTGAGTTAAACTCAATTTGCACTTAAAAAGACTAATGACTTGATTGACACCATGTTCCTAATTCACATTAGACTTGACTCAAACTCCTGGATAAAGACTCATGGAGTCTTTCATAATTTAATGAGGAGCTGAACCTTTCTGCTGAAACAAAGTGAACCCGCTCCAATCTTTTAACCAGTCCCTCTAGGATTTAGTGATTCTGTGATTGTAGAAATAAACAGAAAATCATGTGAGCTCCGCAATATTTGCCAGCGCTTACAGACGTGCTGTCATGCCAACAGCATTCCACGCAAACCTGTACCATAAACAACGTAATACATCACTAGTTCTGATATTATTTGCTGCTGATAGCGACTTATTTAAAAAATAAACTATTTTGCCAATTTATAAAAAAAATAAAAATACTCGCCTACACACCACAGGGTGCACGCACTCACACTCACACAACTACAGAGCCAATTTAGACTCACTAATCAATCTATCCTGCACGTTTTTGGACTGTGGGAGGAAACCTGAGCACCCGGCGAAAACGAGGAGGGCGTGCAAACTCCACACAGAAAGGACCCGGGACTAAAAGCAGGACCTTCTTGCTGTGAGGCAGCAGCGCTAACCACTGCACCACCATGCCGTCCTCAATTTGAAATTCGCTCGCCATCTCACGTTCGGTCAAAACCAAAAACTGACGTACGACGTCGACGTGAATACGCAGTGACATCTGACGTCGAACTGATGTCGTGCACCAGTTTTTTCTGTTAAAGTACTGTGAAGTAATCCTAAAGCATCGATTCATTTTCCACATCAGCCGGTTTAAATCATCATGCATTTACATCGATTTTTAACTGATTCACAATTCATCGTTACATGACTAGTATTGACTGTGAACATCCACAAACACCTTTCCAATGTTTAAATGCTCCCTTGACCTTGAACCCAACCTGTTGACTCCATACTGTAGCTTATGCCATGTATCTTCACAGGATTACACCATCACCATGTACTTCCAGCAGTCATGGCGGGACAAGCGTCTGTCCTACACGGGGATCCCTCTCAACCTCACCTTGGATAACCGTGTGGCTGACCAGCTGTGGGTGCCGGACACATACTTCATCAATGACAAGAAGTCTTTTGTGCATGGCGTGACAGTGAAGAACCGCATGATACGGCTGCACCCCGATGGCACCGTGCTCTATGGCCTCCGGTGAGTCCTACTGTTTTCTTGTTGAGTAACATCCATTCATTCTATCCTCCCCCATCCCACAGATGTAGTATTGTTGGTATATGACTGTCAAACATTTACATCCATTAATGGCTAATAGCACATTACAAACATACAGCTGTCAAAGAGTCAACCTGGCATAAGTGTGGCTAGGCTAAGCTCCCAATGAAAGCACGGTGATGAGTGTAAGCTGTATTGGAGCAAGTGCTATACAATTGCCCTAGTTCTGGATTGCAGTACCTGAATAGGGATTGATGGATATATATCATCCCATAACTTGAGCATCCTCCTTTCCCTACACCTAACATGACCAAAACTATACATGTAACAATTTTCTATATACGTTACATTTATTTAGTGGGTGCTTTATTCATATCGACAGCCCATGTTTAAATGCCCAATTGTCAAATTAATCTGCAACAAAGAGTGTTAACCCACACACCACCCCAACATTGTTAGCATGGATGCCCGTCCAAGAGCGGTGTTTCTTTCAGACAAATAAAGATACTATCCTGTAGAAAATGCCATGGGAACGATCATGATTATAGATGAAAAGTTATATAGTTTTCTTGAGTATATATGTATTTTAGGGTCAGTGTAGTTGGCAGGGTGTCTCTGTGGGTGGCAGTATAGTCTTTTATCTGCGGGGTTTTAAAATCCCGAGTGCGCGGGGCTGGAAGGTCTGCACAGATCTCCTCCTGCAGGGAAACGCATGTGGTTAGATGTATTAGTGTGTCTCGATTGCCCATTGCGTATTATTGTGTGAGCCTAGCACGGGTCCTGAGAGTAAAAGTCCAGACCGGGATTTTGTTTCAACCAACCAGTTCAGTGACTCTTCATGCTGGTTGAAACAAAATCTTTAGACCTGAATTACTCAACTCTGGTGCCCAATGATGGACGTGGCATCCAGTCCAGGGCGTTCCTGCCGCTTTGCTCAGTGCATCCTGGGAAACATGTTCTGGATAAGTGATTATGGAAGATGGATGGGTGGAGCATTTGTATCAGAAGAGAGTTTCTCTCTTTTTTCCTTATGTCAATTTTTCCCATTGTCAGCCTTTTCTTTGCAGGCAGATCCAAACACGTCTGGACCTGCAAGTGAGATTATGTTCCCATGAGCTTTGATTAAACATGCGTCTGAGAACTGCTGACCTATTTCATCAGAGCCTTGACTTGTACTCTGCTGTTTTCTCTTCAGATATTGGGCCCCCGCGGCTGTTGACTAATTTAAATAAGCTCGCATAATAGAGATGTATTAGCCACTTATGCTTAAGATCATTTAAATATTTATCTCATGAACCGCTATGTATTCTGCAGTTTGCGTTGGCAGCTAATCTATTTCTACATTGAGGCTGGAAGTTTGTCTATTAACAAGGCAGAAGAAAAATGGAAAATGGAGTAACCTTGTGGCATATTGAAAGGTATAAGCTATACCAGGTGTCATACAAAATGAAGTCGACCAAAGTCAAAAATAACTTATTTTGGGGGAAAATATTTGTAAAAATTTGATTTTGTATCCTAATATTTAGTTACTTACAGAATTTAATTTAAACAGCAAGAAATGTTGCCCGTATTGACGTGAATGTGCATGTAGCAATAGATGTCATATTATCACTTTCAAAAAGTTTGTGCATTTGAGAGCTAAAAATGTCAATTTGGTCTATGCATCGGTGTATTGCTGCATTCTGGCAGCATTATAAGTGTGTGTTTGGGGGATGCTAATGATGTGTTTCAGAATGGGAGGGGCATTAAGTGGGTCGTTCACGATGACTCCTATAGAGAATCATGCCTTGAGTGCTAGGGTTCCGTTTTTTAATTATCCTTTCAAAGATGTGATTCTCATCCATGGAAAAGTCATATAACAGTCTGCAGCTGTCATAATTGTATGTTTTAGTCAGTACTATTCAGTAAATAAAGATATATCTCATACCCTCCTACTGATCTGAAGATCCCAGGTTTGTGATCCATGATGGCTCTGTGTGTACTACCCCAACAATGACAGGTAGTTTTATATATGACTATTACTATTTTGGAATTAATCTGTTGTCCAGACATTTTGTTGACATACACATTATGGAAAATAAATGTTTTTAATTATTTTTTTGGAAAATATATTTTTTTAAACTGAGTCCAGGTAAGATTCTGATTAGTGTAAAATCTGTGCTAGCTATTGCTAATAGTAACTCGACTGATAACCACAATTGCTGGGCTGTAAAATTAAATTAAACCCATAGCAAATCATTTGCTTCACAGTATCAATGACAGAGATAAGGTTTGGGGTCCTGTGGGTGGGATCCTTTGCAGCCAGGTGGAACGAGCGCAAACAGCCATGTTAAAGGAAAGGAATATTCTAGCTGCTACGTGCCGAGTCCACTTGTTTGTGTAAGACAAAAATACCAAAAAAGGAAAGTACTATTAAGAACAAAGGCTGCTATTTTTGGTCTGTTTGTTATAAATACTCTGACTTCTGGGTATTCAACTGATTTAACACTAAGTTCAATGCTCACAAATCACATATCCCAGCATTCCAAAATGTTAATTACTATTATTTTTTTTGTTAATGCCCGTGGTTTTGCAAACCTGGATAATTCAAGAGTTGGCATGGTGCTGCACTGTTGCCTCACCCCTCCGGCCCCGGTATGCATGTCTCTGCCATGGCTTGATGTGTGCGGACTTTGCATGTCCTCCCCGTGTCATTGGGGCGTTTCCTCTAGCTACTCCTGAGAGAGATTGTGCCTATAGGCTCCACCCCCCCCCCCCCTCATAGTTATAGAGAATAGATGAATGCTTGACACCAATTCATAATGAAACAAGGCACTCTTTATAGACAGCACCTCAGAAAAAAAAAACTTCATTCATCTTCTGTAGCTGCTTATCCTATTGGGTGTTACAAGGGTTCAGAGCCAATGGGGACAAGGAGCAGAACGGCCCAGGATGGGTTGCCAACCACTCACATCTATCAGCAACGTGGTAATTCCAGTTCACTTCAGCATGTTTTCAGACTGTGGTGGGGGGGAAGCAGAGTACCCAGAGGAATCCCCACAGGGAGAACATGCAAACTCTACACCCATGTAGCCATGGCGGGGACTTGAGTATTGGGTTCAGAGGTGTGAGCTAAGAGTGCGAACCACTGCACCACCATGAATATCAGTGATGTCAAACCTAATAAACATATTTATGTATTTATTATCTGATACTTTCAGATATAAGCACATACATTATACATATATATGCTAATGAAAACTCATGATTATTAGAGATCAAATCCTTTTCAGAATTGAGTCCAAGACATTATACCAGCAAATATGGGTTGCAATTGCACACCCAACTTGCCTGATGTTAGAACATATTAAGTTCAATAAAATTATATTAAGAATTTTGTGTGTGTGTGTGTAGGTTAGGTTTATATTACATTGTTATTTTGGCATTGTGGGGACCATTTTTCAGGTCTCCACAAAGATCTGTCAATGCAATCAAAAGTAAAAATGCCAAGAGTCTCGTATTTTGTTTGCTTTCTTTTGGTTAAGGTTAGTGCTGGGTAGGGGTTCAGGTTGTCATGTTGGGAAGAGTTTTCCCTGTAGAAATGAATGGAGAGTCCCCACAAAGATATCACAGTACAAACCTGTGTGCGTGTGCGCGCGTAAATGAGTTTTTCTGTATGAATGACTAGTTGTGCTCTCTCACCTTGCTCCCCCTGGGAGAAAAGCCTAGAGTCACCTGTGTTCCAATTATATGGATGTTGTTACACTTCATTGCATTTAAATTTCTACATGTTTGTATTGTGCATAATACACAGATATAAAGGGGATGAAGTCAACAAAATCAATTACATTAATCAGAATGTACAGTATGTTTTGCAAAGTCAAGTGTTCAAATTGCCGCTTCAATTGTTTTGAGAGAATGAACCTTCTGAGAAATGTGTCAAATCAATAGAAGAAACCTGTGAACGCTGGGACAAGAGCAGTCGGGTGCTTTCACAAGCTGTGCATCTTCATACTTCTATTGATTTGAAGATTTTCTGATGTTCTTCATGGAGACTGAAAATTTGAAGAATCAGCAGACCACACCGGCTCACTGGCACTCCTTAGCTTGGGCGGCAATCAGGGATGTTTTTACTTTATCTCTGCTAGGCAGCCCAGGAGGACTCACGCCAGTAAATGAGCATTAGCACGTCATGTAATCAGCAATCGCAGCATGTCATTAAGAGCAACAAGCGAGGGTGGCTGAGCACTGAATCACAGCCAGGGTGACCATTTATAACACGATACTCTACTGCTATATGGCCAGGCTTGCTTTCAAAACACAGCTCTGCTTCCTGCCAACACTACTTGGCACGTACTAGCTAAAATCAAATATGGAGAATCAAGAAACTGCTAGCACACTGATTTGATTACGTGCTGATTAAAATGTATAATGCAATGAGTCCAATTTGTTTGCACATTTCATATTTGTATTTAACATTGATTTCCGACTGACCTAACCTTTAAAATTTAAATTTTAAAACTAAGGCTAATAATCTGCTCAGATACTCTTTTATTTTTGGTCGATGCAGGGCATGTTTGCATTCCCACTTGGCGAGGGCACCATTAAAATTAATGGCCATGACAAGATTGAATGGAATTGTCAATAGACAATGTATTTCCATGTAAGGAGGATTTGTGTTCATTCTATTTTATTTCTTTATTTTCTTTTTGGGTCTGGCACAGAACTTAGCTAGCTGCCCTGTGTATTACGGCAAACCTTTTCTGGTGTTTGGTAGAAGGTTCGGGGAAATGTGACTTGCCCCCTCCAGCCATCCCTGTTACTGGATTACAGGATGCTATGAAGATCTGGCATAGTGACCTCATTCAGTGTTGCTCCCACCAAAGATTGTCAGTTATCTACACAAAAAACTGAGCTCAGAACAGTTGAAAGCATGATGTCATTAGATGATTTTCATTACCTCGGACAGACTGGATGAATTTGTTTCTGTAGGAAAAAGTAATCAGATATAAAGGATATGCCAATGTGAGTAACAATCTGCGTGTTTGCCCTTTGGGATCAAAACTGCACAGAGCTGGTATGCTGCTTCCGCTTTATATGTAAATGCATGCTTACGATATATAACATGCATCGAGGCTATTTCACTGGTTCATCTGCCCAGGTGAGCCTATGGCAAGGACCCCATACCCTTTGTCATTATAATGAATAACAAAAGTCGTTCTAAATATATAAGAATGAAGAATGCATGTGACTCCTCACCAAAATAATTGCATCATCTTCCTACGTTTCTGTTTTATTGTGTCCTCTGGGTTTTACAAATGTATTCAGTGTAAGCTCACCTCTTTTTTTTTTTCTTCTTTTCGTTAGATTTCCAAGAAACGTTTAAGTGTTATTTTTTGTTCTCTCATAAGGCTTGCAATTTATATTTTTACATTGGCAAATGGCAAAAAATGATGTTTAAGATAAAGTGGATGAATTTGTTCAATCCTTTTTCTATATCCACCTATGTAGTAGAGGGTAACAGCCCTATCCTGCAAAGGAGAGAGGTGCCAGTCAGATATTTTTGTGTTGTGTATGTTACAACAGACATGATTATTATATGGCGCTAGAGAAACCCCATTTCAGATTTTACTGAGGGACACCCCACCCACTCCCCAGGTCGGCAGATTTTACCAAATGTATGTTTTCAATTAGCAATGATCACGCAAGATTTACCAATTTTCCCCAATCAGCTAATTTCACTGGTCCAGCACTTGCCCTTGAAAAGTCTATATAAAGGTATCTCTTCTGGTCCTAGAGTTATATTTTTAGGACCAACCTGTCCATCAATCCATCCATCCATCCATCCTCTGTAACTGCTGATCCTATTCAGGGTCGCGGGGCAACAACCTGTTTTATTCTGCATGCATGTTTAAGAATAATGGCAGTGCTGTATGCTGTTATCTGAATACAGCTACCCTCTGTCCATATTATGGTATGTTTACTGAAGCAGTACTTTTTAAGTTCTGTCCTGTACCTTATACAAGGGTAGAAATGTGGGGTTCTTTTGAGAATCTGTTAACATTTTTATAATTAAACTGGGAACTTAAATATTATAATAATTGCAACTCAGTATTATGGTATGTTTGCATATGCAGGGAACAGAAATAGGATACTAATCTCATTTGCCTGATAAGTGGTGCCCTCTTTTGCCCTCAGAACAGCTTCAGTCCATCTTGGAATGCAGTATGTGCCTATATCACGTATAGTTGGATATTGGAAATTCTTTGAAAATAAAAGCCTCCAGCTCTTTAAGAAATTAAGGAGATGAAAATCTTCCGATCCAGAACTTTCCTTTAAAGGTTCAGCGATGATTAGATCTGATGATTGTGGAGACCACGGGAGAAGTTTGTCTTCACCCTGGAGTTCATGGAAGGCCTCTTGCTGGGTGGATGAGGGCATTACCATCTCAGAAAATAGTGAGCAGTTTTTCACCATAGGATCCACGAGGTCCTGCAAAATGGCCTCATATTCCTTGGTCATTACAAGAGCTTGCAGACCAATCATTGGACTTGGCCATCCGTACCATTACAGATGTGATTGTGGATTGGTGCTGTACTTTGACTTTCCCCACAACAAATATATATACAGTGGTACCTCTGTTCTCAAACTCACTAGAACTCGAATTTCTTGAAAGTCGAACAAACCAGTTTGACCTAGAACTTGATCTGAATATCAGAAGTCGAACCATGAACGCTGACCTAATATAAATTGTACGCGCCAGGAAATGAGTCAGACTACAATGCAATTCTTACTTAAATGCCTTCTTCACAGACTGGACGATTAACCAAATAAAGCAGCATTACAGTAACTAACAATAAATAAACCACTAACTTACGTGTACTATTAGATCATTTATGTAATTTATTTAAACTTTATTTTACCAGGTAAAATAACTGAAAACCAGTTCTCACTGCTTTACGTGATAAGGGCAAAGGTGTGTCGTCACGGAGGCGGTTCCAGTTTGTGCAACCAGGTGAGAGGTCGCAATGTATCTAACCGTAATGCATTGCGTCAGGATCAGAATGCGTTGCTTTAAGCCAGCGCTGTAAGCAAGTCGAACGCACCCAATGACCGGACTAGTGGGGAAACAAACTGAAACGCGGACTTAATGCAGAGGACTAATGACAACAACCAGAAACAGCTGATCACATGGGGATCCCACACGAGGTTAACGAGGGGGCATGGCACACGGAAGGAGCGGACGATCGGGGCAGAACAGGGGGTAATGTTGGGATAAGATCTTTATTGTTTTGGAAGCCATTAAGAAAAAAATGCTCTTCTTGTTTTATCCTGTTCATTTTCTGTTTAAATGCTAAAAAAAACAAAAAAACAAAACATATTTAGGTGTAATTTTCGGGGGCCGGGAACCAATTAATTGGTTTTCCATTATTTCTTATGGGAAAAATTCGATTAGAACTCGAACTTTTTAGGATTCGATCCGGAGTCCGGAACGGATTTAATTCGAGAACCAAGGTACCACTGTGTGTGTGTGTGTGTGTGTGTGTGTGTATATATGTATGTATGTGTGTGTGTATATATATATATATATATATGAGAGAGAGAGACCTCCAGAATTATTGGCACCCCTTGTAATGATTTGTAAAAAAAAATAAAAAATCCACCCAGTGAAGTAGCTTCATCTCACCCTGAAAAAAAATTAGAAAAGTCTGACCTTTCCTTGAAGTAAATTTAATCAAAGAAAAACTAATCTGTCATCAAGAAATAATTATTTTCAACAAAAGCACATGTGCCACAGTTATTGCCACCCCAGCATTTAATACAGCACTCAGTCTCCTATGACATTTTATAAGGCTGGAGAATACAGAGCAGGGCATCTGAGTCCATTCCTCTCAGAATCTCTCCAGATCACCCAGGGTCCGAGGCCCTCTCATGTGCATTCTCCTCTTCAGCTCAGCCCACAGGTCTTCAATGAGATGGCCATGGCAGAAGCTTGGTTCTGTGATCGGCTAATGATTTTTGTTTTGATTTGGACATGTGCTTAGGATCATTTTTAGTCCAGTTTTAGTTTCCTGGTAGTGGTAGTGTCACCTCATGTTTCTACCCCAGTTAATCAGGAAGTCATGGATTACAGCTTGAAGGTTCCTATTCACTCCAATCAACTCAAAGATGTACAATTTACAGGGGAAACATGCTTCAGTTACATTGTGTTCACAATCATTTCCAGGGGTGGCAATAATTGTGACACATCTGTTTTTGTTCTTGATTATGGATTTAGTTTTTAATTTAATAAAATTTATTTCAATGAAAGGTTGGATTTTTCTAATTTTTTCAGTTTGACATGAAGCTACTTCACGAAAAGGTGGATTTTTTAAAAACCATTTAACCCCTTTTTAAAAATCTTTACAAGGGGTGCCAATAATTGTGAAGGGCACAATATATATATATATATATATATATATATATATATACCAAATATCCCCCACAATGTAATAAAAACCTGTTATTTTTCAGGTCCCCACAAAGATCTGTGACTGCAATCAAAACTAAAAATGCCAAAAGGCTCGTGTTTTGTTCAGTTACTTATGGATAAGGTTAGGGCTGGGAAGGGTTCAAGATCGTCATGTTGGGATTAGAGTTCTCCCAATAGAAATGAATGTAGAGTTTCCACAAACATATAATTACAAATATGTGTGTGTGTGCTTGCATCATGAAATAGGAAAAAGGGTGCAAGATCATATTACTTTTTCCCACTTCTCAGGCCTGTCAGTTTTGTGTCCTTTTCACCATGTTATGAATCTTTGTGCATAGTCTTAGAAGCAGTTTCCGAATGGCAGCCCTGCCATAAATGCCACTTTGTGAGGCTCACAAACACACCGTTTATATACAGTTTTTGTTGAGAATTTGTCATAGAGCAAATTCAATTATTTGATCCTTCTTGAGGCCATCATTTTCTGATGTTTAGCAACTACTCTGCTAGTACCAAAGAAGTACCCCAGCTGGTTTGGTACTTTTGGTACTGGTACTTGACTGGACAAAAATACCGTATCAAAAGTATGTACGGTACTTGGTGCGGTGGAAAAGCATCCAAGGGGGGCACAACTTAATAATTTAAATAGAAAGGTCTGTTTATTTGGGGATGAATGAAACCTAATTAAATATTGGGGAGGGGCATGTCCCCCCTCCCCCTCATCTCTTGATTCAAACAAGAAGGGGGAGCAGGTTGGCACCTACTGTATCAAGCAACACCAGCCTGCTGCTTGTTTTCTGTCAGACGTTTGGGAATTTTCTCTCTGTCTCAGATCAGTCTGGATCCTCTTCACAAAGCCGAAATATCCTGTTACAATATACACTTACAAGTTGCTGACTGAGTATCTGTCAGATATTAAAATAATCATATATTCTAGCATACATTCAATGCTTACCCCTTAGCGTAAGTCTTTATCAGTTCCTTTACTCAACCTTCAAAGAACCAAGCATGGAAAATAGGTGAGCTTTGTAGTCTGTACTAAATCTACACACAGGATTGCTTTAAACACATACAGTAACAAAATTATTTTTGTTCTATAGAATAAAACGCCTTTGTGTACCCATCCACCTTAATACTGGATTAAATGCCTTTATTTGGAATAAAATGCCTTTATTGTCAAGGATAAGTACAAGGAGTAAGCATGGCAAGATTGTCATCTTTGCATGGCCTGTCCTGCTCTCCTATGAGACACACACAGAGAAATGCATGTGAGAATGAAACCTTTATTCAGAGTGCAGGGCCATTTTGCCTTTTATCCAACACCCACTTGGGGTTAAGGGTCCTTCTAAAGGGACCAACAGGAATATGACTGTCAGCAGCCTCAGTCACACACTGCGCCGTACTCTGCTTTAATAACAGCAATAAGTCTATATGGAAAAAGCAGCTACAAGCTTAGCACACCTGGAGTTTTTAATTTATCGTGCAGAATGTATCGATGCAGAAGAGCTGCAGCTCCTTTAGTTAGGGTGCATCCTTCATCATATATACAGCCCGCATTTGGTCAGTTCAGAAGTTTTCTGCACAATGGTCTAGACCACTTCAGGGCATTAATTGTATTTTCCCAAATATTCTGTGGTTGATTTGGCTCCTTTGTTTCAGATATTTTATTTGTTTGCGTCAGGAGCATTGCTAAATTAATTAATTGAAATGATATGTGTTCAACAGCTGTGTTTCATTCCTAGTTTCCAAGGAGTTTGGGGCTGTCAGAATTGCCCCTCCCTGTGGATTTTGTGTGCTCTCCCAGTTTAGTGTTCGTTTCCTCCAGGATGATTCCAGATTCCTTCTACATTCTTAACACACACGGCAAGGTTAACTGGCATCACTAAATGGCCCGTCAGGAGAGGGTTTGCCCTAAAAGAGAGTTGTGCCTCATCCAGGATATTTCCTGCCTTGTGCCATTTGTATCCTGGGATACACTCCCTGCAACTTTGTACTGGATATGTGACTGGAAGATGGATGTTAAATTCTATTTGCTCTCAGATTTTACAGCATGTGGGTGCTGTATTTGACTCCTAAGGATCTTCATGAAATGTCTGTGTAAAAGACACAGGCTGTTAATAAAATGTTAACGCAATGATTGTGACAATTGTCAGCAATTCGCTATTCAAAGGAGCATTATTTAAAAGTGCAGACATGTCCGTCGTGGTGACCAGAAAGACGGGGAAAGGCTGCAGAGTTATTAAAACTAAAACGCAAAGGTCACAAAAAGCGAATATCTATGAAAGTGCAGTTAATATTGAAGCAAGTAATCCTAATGAAATGCTGTATAAGCCAAAAAAAGAGACCAAAAATAACAATGAGAGAAAAAAAAAAACTGCAAGCAAAGTTTAGTGAAAATGCTGAAAGCAACCAAGGGTCAAAATATAAAACAGAAAAAAAAACCCTGTATTTTAACACCACTGTAAAAGGGGAGTAAGCAGGATGAGATAAAGCCATTCATCTTCATGGGGTCAAACCTGCTTTACCTGAATAGCTACCAACAGTTGTATCAATGAATAAATGTCAATATTGAAAAAAGTAAAATATACATAAGTCTAATTTTAGCTCTTTCTCCATCAACAACCCCACCTCAAGCATTGTTAACACATTACCTAATTAAGTAATTACATTAAGTCATTAATTACTTTGGCACATTAATAGATAAAAACGCAAGTGCCGTGAAAATGAGCACTGTTTTGATGTCTCCCCACTGCCACAATCACCTCTTCTGTCATCTGTTACCCCCTCAAACATCTACAGACTGTCTGTTAGTCAAAGAGCATAAACACCCTTTACTTTTCCACAAATGTGACAGCTTAGCTAACTGGCTGTCATTCTATAACAGGCAGTCACAATGAGTGCCTTCCTGAAAGATGCTCGCGCAATGCCACATAAACACACGGAAAGAGTGGCTTGCTCGCGTAAACACTTAAATGAAACTGCACCCAGCTGCACATGCACAAGCCTCAGTCTCCAGGGTCACTTCTTCTTAGTTGGGAATCGGCTGCTTAGCAACCAGAATGACATCAAAGGTGTTATAATAGAAAGGTGAAATAAGAAGGAAAAGAAACAGAGAGATGCTCTCATCTGGAAAATAAGCCGGCCAGCATTTCTTTCTGAAATAATGCCATTTAGTGCTAGGAAGAGCTTGGATATTCAAAAGAGAGGTTACATGCTGACAATTTCCACAATTTTTTTCAGGATTATGGTATTTATCTTTTAAAACTGCTGCTTCTTATAACAATGTGATAGACGTGTTAGCAGGAAGAAACAACAAATATAAGCAGAGTCGGTCTCAAAACCGCTTCATGTTTCTGCTCTTTTCCTTGCCGGTAGTATTGTTGACTTTGCTAAAAGCTGTTTTCTTTCTTTTTTATGATGATATGTGTTACATAGTCTCAGAGTTTATAGTTTGTATTTTACTCACAACATGATTTCCTGTGTGTCAGGGTCAACAGTGGTTTAGTTACAAAAACAATGAACCTATTTGATGATGAAAACAGCGATTACAGTGATTTTTCCAGATTTGCTGCACGGGCGCACAGCAAGTGGGATTGTTGGATCACATCTGAAAGACTTTGGCTTGGATTCTGATTGTGGAGCTTCGGTGTTCTTCCAGTTCTCGCTTGTCTTTCCAGGTTCTTTGGCTTTCTTCCGTAATCCAAAAACAACCCCCATAAGTGAGTGATGTTCCAGTAATGACAAGTGTGTGATATACAATGTGTACCACAACACAACAGATCCAAACTCAAATATAAAAACAGACAAAGCCATGAAACATGTACTGCACATACTAATGTACTATAGATACCTTCAAAATGCATTATAATGCTTGGTATAAGAATTAAAGAAGATTTGTACTGCATTATGAAGGTATCAGTAGTGCATTATAGATGCGCGTTTCATAAATCATAATGCATAATAAACATGGCTATAACGCGATAGGCCTTTTTATAAATATGTATAGCCATGTTTGGGGCAGCGTGTGGCTCAGTGGGTTAAGGCTCTATGCCGGTGATCAGAAGGTCACCGATTTGAGGCCGGCCTCGGCAGAATAGTCACATCTGTGGGCCCTTGAGGAAGACCATTAACTCCCAGCTCCATGGGTGCCACCGCAGAAGGCTGCCCTTCACTGCCTAGCTCACTCCCACCTACATGTGTGACTGTGAGTCATGGAGAGCAAGATGGGGTAGGCAAAAAGATATTTCCCATGGGGATCAATAAATAATAATACGTTTATTATTATTATTATTATCAATTATTTTATTATTGATAATAATGACGATAATAATAACTAATAATAATAATATTTATAATACTTTATGAATGCATTATAATGTGTTATGAATGGGCTCATAGATTCTTATAGACATGGCATTCATAGAAAGTGTTAAGGAGATGTTCTAACTAGAATATTGCAGGCCAGAGTCAGTGCATTGTAAATGATGAATTTGAACCAAACTGTCCAGAGTGGGTGAAATAACTGTGATTCTTGGGTGAAAAACCATTTAAGAAATATAACCAGAACAAGCAAGTGTAACTACCGAACACAGTATAATAGGATATGGACAGCAAACCTGGTTCAAAGAAGAGATAGTGAATCTAAGGGATATTTCACCAAACTTACCTTCTCTTTCTCCATCAACATCCTCCCTGATTGGCCCTAAATCTGTAGCATTTGCAGTATTACACATTATGTGTGATGTCTCACTGTGCTAATCTCTAGGTCACAGTTACCTCAATAAGATAAGTGACTTGGCAGATTGTCAGTCCTATGGAAGTTTTTTTATTTCTGGAATTCCAGTGCTGACCTCTGATCGCTCTCCTAACTGGATATTTGAGAGTATCTATGTGCTTAGCAGACCAGACCGCAAGCCCCTGCTCCTAACCCAAACCCTGACAATCTGCAAACTATCTCCATCTTACACCTGGATATCCAAAACGTGCAGTAAGTGTGCGTCAAGTGATAAAAGGGCAGGCTGATTAAGATTCTGCGTGACTCCCTGAGATAGAAATAACTTACACGTGACTGTGGCATTTTGTGAGTTTAATCTTCTTTTCTCACACAGTTCTCACGGCCTCCTGGGGAGTTTGGATATTATTCACACTTGACAGGCCAGGGAATTATTAACTGCTGGCTAAAACTATTATGTGTATAATGCACAACCCGGAATGGGATATATTTAGATTGCCTCAAAGGACCTTCACAAATGTAGGGCCTGGTTTGGCCTATAGCTTTTGGCGTATGCGAATAAGACCACCTGCTGTTTTTAGTGTATTCGACTGACATCATGAAAATGAAAATGAAAGTCTGCACAACCTAGAGAAAAAAGCCTGGAGTTGTAGACAGGAGGAGTCGCATCCAGACAGGAAACAGTGACACTAAGGCTCCGTGAGTCACTCCCCAATGAACGGGGTGACCCCGCAGGGCCTGGAAACAGGGGTGCAGCGGCAAGAGGCACGGAATCCACAGAGTGCCCCGGGGACGTGGGTAATCATTCACACACAGACCCTGTAATGCATAGCAATTTGGGCATCGATGTCCCAGTTAGAAGCCTCACAATATCATAAAATGACTGGCAAAGGTGGACAAGTCTTAGGGTGATGACACGGGATGTGCGACATATAAACAAGAAACGTGACCTTGTTACTCTAACCCCATGTATCCAATCCTAGCTGTATATATGTCTTCGACTTAAGCGTAATTAGCATTTCAGAAGTGGAGGGAATCTGTGCAGCACTGCATTAACAGGACAGTGCTTAGCCTGCAGATGTTGTGCTAAATCATTTGCGTGTGGGCCAGGCAACAATATGACCATGCATGATCAGCATAAATTGTAAACGGATATAGGAGTGAATAACAATGCTCCAGTTAAGTGGTATAAAGCTCATCACTCAACGTCGTGTTTGTATCTGCTGGTCTTTATCTATCCAGTTCTTATAGTCTCCCTGTCCACCCCACATGTTAATAGACTTGATTTTGCTAAATACATATCAACAGTACCGGGCATCAGACTATAGAGATGGATTGTATTCATATAGGTAGGAATGCGCGTTTTCTTAATCAGAGGAATGAAATATTCATACATCTATCCAATTTATGTACCCGCTTGTTCTGTGCAGGGTTGCGGAGGTATAGAGCCTATCTTAGAAACCATGGACGCTAGGCAGGGAATAACCCCAGATGGGGCGCCAACCTGTCACAGCAATATAACACATTAAACAGTAATAATTAATGTGAGGGTTGGCGAGGATTGTTGTTCTAGAATGAGGATTATTTCATTAGACTGCTTCTTTCCATTAGACTGTTTCCTTTGCCTCCAGACAACTCTGGTATTGTATCTGCAGTGTTGCATTATTGTGTCTATTTTAATAAAATACTACTAGATTTAATTTATGATGGAAGTCAATCATGCCAATGTGTCACAGTTTAAAGAACTTTACTCTTCTCAATGACTCCATCACACTTGTTTAAAGCATTGCAATGGCCTTCATGTCTGGGTAAGATACCTGGTTTGTACTCATAGCAAAAAAAAATATTACATTAAATTATTCTGCTTGGAGTATTACTCTGAAGAAAGTGGCAGTAAATTTACACTGGATATGTATAATCTTCAAAAGAAACAATAATTAAAATTGCATGGCTAGCTGAATTTTACTCCATGTGGTAGAGTGAAAATGTTTAGTGAAATTGCATATCTGACATGCAGTCCCCCCCCCCCCCCCCCCCCCACGGCTCAGCAAATTCTATAGCCAAGAATTCTATATGTATGTGTATGCCTACAGTATGTGTGCCGGGGAGACTGATTACTATATGATTACTATACAATAGACCACAGTGCGTTAAAGCAACCATGACTCTGTATCACCCTGACTTCAGTCCCACACAAAAATTCCTTTAAATGGGCTTCTGGAATGTCCTGGTTGGAAAACTGTCTGACACCTTATTGGCCAATTAGGTTTTTGACATCAAAGTAAAAATATCACTGTGTGAGCTTCAAGGATGATCTTTAGCTGGGGGGCCATGCCTGCTCTCTGAATATTAACAAATATTGGCTCTACCTTTACTCGCTCCTGCTTGCTAACTGCAGGGGTGTTCAGTTATACCCCGTGAATGACGAAGCCCAGGGCTTTTTCTTATAGTGCCAGAAACCTGGTGACCTTGAAAGGAGACAAGGTCAGACACATTATCTGCACGCACTTCTCACTCAGCCACAGCGGGGACAGCCTATTCCAAGCTTCTTAGCCTGGAGGATATACCTTGTTTTTTCCCCACTGAGATCTTAATTAATTACCCTTGATTAGGTGTCGGCTGAATGAATTTGCAGAAATTAACCTGCACCAAATATATTACATGAGCACTTAATGCAATTTTTCAGCATTTTCCAAAGTTTATGTTAGTTGAGAAATACTTGCCATCATCCAATAAAGGAATCTAATAAAATATTTTCTTATATTTAATTCCTAATTAAATGTAATGTGTACTCACATGAATTCACACTTGCTATAACTTTACCATTTACTGTGTCCAAGTCCAGAATTCTTAAAAACATTTTCTGTTATAATATATGATTTTCACTGCCTTTATTAATAGCTATATAATATTTAAGCTTTCAAAATACTTATATTACATGTTTGGTTCAGCCTCTCCATGAATCGCCACCTTAATGCAGTGCTGTAGTCTGAGTGTCCTAATGGTCCACTGCTAGGGTTTCCCAAGGCATTTAGGTCCGTGGGGAGGAGCCAGACTGAGGGTGATTCGAATACCCGAGCCCCAGGCTGTAGCTGGGCCTCGGAAGAGGCTGACAGTCACCTGCTGATTGGACACAGTTCACTGGGGAACCATTGGGGACCATTTTCCTGTGGAACCACCACCTGTAGGAGGAGCCATAAAGGTCTGAGTGCATTGTGGATCGGGCAGCAGTCAAAAGAAGAGGCCTTGGTGGACCAATCCTCGGATATCTAAACTGGCTTTAGGAACATGGAATGTGACCTCTCTGGTGGTAACAGAGCCTGTGCTGGTGCGAGAGGTAGAGAGATACTGACTAGATATTGTCAGGCTTACCTCAAGATACTTCATGGGCTCTGGGACCAAACTCCTGGAGAGGGGCTAGACTCTATTCCACTCTGGAGTTGCCCATAGCGACATGACCCCAGGCAGGTAAGGATCTACTCAAAGCCCCATTCCATGCCTTTTGTCACCAATTCTATTCACAATTTTTATGGACAGAATTTCTATACGCAACCAAGAAATATACAGGTAGGGGATCTGGATTGGTGACCTCAAGATCTCATCTTTGCTTTTTGCAGATGATATGATCTTGTTGGCTTCATAGAGTTCTGACCTCCAGTATGCAGTGGGGCGGTTTGCAGCCAAGTCTGAAGCGGTTTGGATGAGGATCAACACCTTCAAGTTTGAAGCGGTTTGGATGAGGATCAACACCTTCAAGTTTGAAGCGGTTTGGATGAGGATCAACACCTTCAAGTTTGAAGCGGTTTGGATGAGGATCAACACCTCCAAGTCAGAAGCGGTTTGGATGAGGATCAACACCTCCAAGTTTGAGGCCATGGTTCTTGTTCTTTAAGTATCTCAGGAGTTTAAGTGAAGTTACACAGACATTGTACCGGTCTGTTGTGATGAAGAGAGAGCTGAGCCGAAAGGTGATGCTATGGATTTACCGGTTGATCAACATTCCAAACCTCACCTATGGTCACGAGGTCCAGGTAGTGACCTAAAGAATGAGATTGCGGATATAAGCAGCAGAAATTAGGGTGTCTGGACTGAGTCTTAGAAATTGGGTGAGGATCTTGGGCATCCGGGAGGAGCTCAAAGTAGAGCCAGGTGAGGTAGTTTGGGCATCTGGCTAGGATACCTTCTGCATGCCTCCCAGGGGAGTCATTCTGGGCATGTCCAATCGGGCGGAGACCCTGGGGCAGACCCAGGACACGCTGCAGAGATTATATCTCTCAGTTGGCATGGGAACACCTTGGTATTCCCCCAGAGGAGCTGGAGGAGGTGGCTGGTGAGGAGGAGGTCTGAGAATCTTTGCTCAGACTGCTGCCCCCATGACCCAGACCTGCATTAGCAGTGGAAAATAGATGGATGTATTTTTGGTTTAACAAAAATGGGGAAAATATTGTATTGTTGTAGTAACAGCATCAGTTTGATCTAATTTTAATTTTCAAACAACAGCTTACCAAAGGCTAATTAATTAAGTTATTAGTGGGGAGAAAAACCAGCAGACTTCTGGCTGGAATTGCCTCCCCTTATGGCCCTTATGCATTCTAGCAGGGTGGTGGAGCAGAGATGTGACAGATGTATTTACTGAATGAGGGCACAGTTCACCTCTGGCTTGGGAGGTACAGTACGTACCAGATGTATTTACTGAATGAGGGCACAGTTCACCTCTGGCTTGGGAGGCACAGTACCTACCAGATGTATTTACTGAATGAGGGCACAGTTCACCGCTGGCTTGGGAGGTACAGTACGTCCCAGATGTATTTACTGAATGAGGGCACAGTTCACCGCTGGCTTGGGAGGTACAGTACGTCCCAGATGTATTTACTGAATGAGGGCACAGTTCACCTCTGGCTTGGGAGGTACAGTACCTACCAGATGTATTCACTGAATGAGGGCACAGTTCACCGCTGGCTTGGGAGGTACAGTACCTACCAGATGTATTTACTGAATGAGGGCACAGTTCACCGCTGGCTTGGGAGGTACAGTACGTACCAGATGTATTCACTGAATGAGGGCACAGTTCACCTCTGGCTTGGGAGGTACAGTACCTACCAGATGTATTTACTGAATGAGGGCACAGTTCACCGCTGGCTTGGGAGGTACAGTACGTCCCAGATGTATTTACTGAATGAGGGCACAGTTCACCTCTGGCTTGGGAGGTACAGTACCTACCAGATGTATTCACTGAATGAGGGCACAGTTCACCGCTGGCTTGGGAGGTACAGTACCTACCAGATGTATTTACTGAATGAGGGCACAGTTCACCGCTGGCTTGGGAGGTACAGTACGTCCCAGATGTATTCACTGAATGAGGGCACAGTTCACCTCTGGCTTGGGAGGTACAGTACGTACCAGATGTATTCACTGAATGAGGGCACAGTTCACCGCTGGCTTGGGAGGTACAGTACGTTCCAGATGTATTTGCTGAATGAGGGCACAGTTCACCTCTGGCTTGGGAGGTACAGTACGTACCAGATGTATTTACTGAATGAGGGCACAGTTCACCTCTGGCTTGGGAGGTACAGTACGTACCAGATGTATTTACTGAATGAGGGCACAGTTCACCGCTGGCTTGGGAGGTACAGTACCTACCAGATGTATTTACTGAATGAGGGCACAGTTCACCGCTGGCTTGGGAGGTACAGTACGTCCCAGATGTATTTACTGAATGAGGGCACAGTTCACCTCTGGCTTGGGAGGTACAGTACCTACCAGATGTATTCACTGAATGAGGGCACAGTTCACCGCTGGCTTGGGAGGTACAGTACGTTCCAGATGTATTTACTGATTGAGGGCACAGTTCACCTCTGGCTTGGGAGGTACAGTACGTTCCAGATGTATTTACTGAGTGAGGGCACAGTTCACCTCTGGCTTGGGAGGTACAGTACATACCAGATGTATTTACTGAATGAGGGCACAGTTCACCTCTGGCTTGGGAGGTACAGTACGTACCAGATGTATTTACTGAATGAGGGCACAGTTCACCGCTGGCTTGGGAGGTACAGTACCTACCAGATGTATTTACTGAATGAGGGCACAGTTCACCGCTGGCTTGGGAGGTACAGTACGTCCCAGATGTATTTACTGAATGAGGGCACAGTTCACCTCTGGCTTTGGAGGTACAGTACCTACCAGATGTATTCACTGAATGAGGGCACAGTTCACCGCTGGCTTGGGAGGTACAGTACGTTCCAGATGTATTTACTGATTGAGGGCACAGTTCACCTCTGGCTTGGGAGGTACAGTACCTACCAGATGTATTTACTGAATGAAGGCACAGTTCACCGCTGGCTTGGGAGGTACAGTACCTACCAGATGTATTTACTGAATGAGGGCACAGTTCACCTCTGGCTTGGGAGGTACAGTACGTACCAGATGTATTTACTGAATGAGGGCACAGTTCACCGCTGGCTTGGGAGGTACAGTACGTACCAGATGTATTCACTGAATGAGGGCACAGTTCACCGCTGGCTTGGGAGGTACAGTACGTACCAGATGTATTCACTGAATGAGGGCACAGTTCACCTCTGGCTTGGGAGGTACAGTACGTACCAGATGTATTCACTGAATGAGGGCACAGTTCACCGCTGGCTTGGGAGGTACAGTACGTACCAGATGTATTCACTGAATGAGGGCACAGTTCACCGCTGGCTTGGGAGGTACAGTACGTACCAGATGTATTCACTGAATGAGGGCACAGTTCACCGCTGGCTTGGGAGGTACAGTACCTACCAGATGTATTTACTGAATGAGGGCACAGTTCACCGCTGGCTTGGGAGGTACAGTACGTACCAGATGTATTCACTGAATGAGGGCACAGTTCACCTCTGGCTTGGGAGGTACAGTACCTACCAGATGTATTTACTGAATGAGGGCACAGTTCACCGCTGGCTTGGGAGGTACAGTACGTCCCAGATGTATTTACTGAATGAGGGCACAGTTCACCTCTGGCTTGGGAGGTACAGTACCTACCAGATGTATTCACTGAATGAGGGCACAGTTCACCGCTGGCTTGGGAGGTACAGTACCTACCAGATGTATTTACTGAATGAGGGCACAGTTCACCGCTGGCTTGGGAGGTACAGTACGTCCCAGATGTATTCACTGAATGAGGGCACAGTTCACCTCTGGCTTGGGAGGTACAGTACGTACCAGATGTATTCACTGAATGAGGGCACAGTTCACCGCTGGCTTGGGAGGTACAGTACGTTCCAGATGTATTTACTGAATGAGGGCACAGTTCACCTCTGGCTTGGGAGGTACAGTACGTACCAGATGTATTTACTGAATGAGGGCACAGTTCACCTCTGGCTTGGGAGGTACAGTACGTACCAGATGTATTTACTGAATGAGGGCACAGTTCACCGCTGGCTTGGGAGGTACAGTACCTACCAGATGTATTTACTGAATGAGGGCACAGTTCACCGCTGGCTTGGGAGGTACAGTACGTCCCAGATGTATTTACTGAATGAGGGCACAGTTCACCTCTGGCTTGGGAGGTACAGTACCTACCAGATGTATTCACTGAATGAGGGCACAGTTCACCGCTGGCTTGGGAGGTACAGTACGTTCCAGATGTATTTACTGATTGAGGGCACAGTTCACCTCTGGCTTGGGAGGTACAGTACGTTCCAGATGTATTTACTGAGTGAGGGCACAGTTCACCTCTGGCTTGGGAGGTACAGTACATACCAGATGTATTTACTGAATGAGGGCACAGTTCACCTCTGGCTTGGGAGGTACAGTACGTACCAGATGTATTTACTGAATGAGGGCACAGTTCACCGCTGGCTTGGGAGGTACAGTACCTACCAGATGTATTTACTGAATGAGGGCACAGTTCACCGCTGGCTTGGGAGGTACAGTACGTCCCAGATGTATTTACTGAATGAGGGCACAGTTCACCTCTGGCTTGGGAGGTACAGTACCTACCAGATGTATTCACTGAATGAGGGCACAGTTCACCGCTGGCTTGGGAGGTACAGTACGTTCCAGATGTATTTACTGATTGAGGGCACAGTTCACCTCTGGCTTGGGAGGTACAGTACGTTCCAGATGTATTTACTGAGTGAGGGCACAGTTCACCTCTGGCTTGGGAGGTACAGTACATACCAGATGTATTTACTGAATGAGGGCACAGTTCACCTCTGGCTTGGGAGGTACAGTACATACCAGATGTATTTACTGAATGAGGGCACAGTTCACCTCTGGCTTGGGAGGTACAGTACGTACCAGATGTATTTACTGAATGAGGGCACAGTTCACCGCTGGCTTGGGAGGTACAGTACCTACCAGATGTATTTACTGAATGAGGGCACAGTTCACCGCTGGCTTGGGAGGTACAGTACGTCCCAGATGTATTTACTGAATGAGGGCACAGTTCACCTCTGGCTTGGGAGGTACAGTACCTACCAGATGTATTCACTGAATGAGGGCACAGTTCACCGCTGGCTTGGGAGGTACAGTACGTTCCAGATGTATTTACTGATTGAGGGCACAGTTCACCTCTGGCTTGGGAGGTACAGTACCTACCAGATGTATTTACTGAATGAAGGCACAGTTCACCGCTGGCTTGGGAGGTACAGTACCTACCAGATGTATTTACTGAATGAGGGCACAGTTCACCTCTGGCTTGGGAGGTACAGTACGTACCAGATGTATTTACTGAATGAGGGCACAGTTCACCGCTGGCTTGGGAGGTACAGTACGTACCAGATGTATTTACTGAATGAGGGCACAGTTCACCGCTGGCTTGGGAGGTACAGTACGTACCAGATGTATTCACTGAATGAGGGCACAGTTCACCTCTGGCTTGGGAGGTACAGTACGTACCAGATGTATTCACTGAATGAGGGCACAGTTCACCGCTGGCTTGGGAGGTACAGTACGTACCAGATGTATTCACTGAATGAGGGCACAGTTCACCGCTGGCTTGGGAGGTACAGTACGTACCAGATGTATTCACTGAATGAGGGCACAGTTCACCGCTGGCTTGGGAGGTACAGTACCTACCAGATGTATTTACTGAATGAGGGCACAGTTCACCGCTGGCTTGGGAGGTACAGTACGTACCAGATGTATTCACTGAATGAGGGCACAGTTCACCTCTGGCTTGGGAGGTACAGTACCTACCAGATGTATTTACTGAATGAGGGCACAGTTCACCGCTGGCTTGGGAGGTACAGTACGTCCCAGATGTATTTACTGAATGAGGGCACAGTTCACCTCTGGCTTGGGAGGTACAGTACCTACCAGATGTATTCACTGAATGAGGGCACAGTTCACCGCTGGCTTGGGAGGTACAGTACCTACCAGATGTATTTACTGAATGAGGGCACAGTTCACCGCTGGCTTGGGAGGTACAGTACGTCCCAGATGTATTCACTGAATGAGGGCACAGTTCACCTCTGGCTTGGGAGGTACAGTACGTACCAGATGTATTCACTGAATGAGGGCACAGTTCACCGCTGGCTTGGGAGGTACAGTACGTTCCAGATGTATTTACTGAATGAGGGCACAGTTCACCTCTGGCTTGGGAGGTACAGTACGTACCAGATGTATTTACTGAATGAGGGCACAGTTCACCTCTGGCTTGGGAGGTACAGTACGTACCAGATGTATTTACTGAATGAGGGCACAGTTCACCGCTGGCTTGGGAGGTACAGTACCTACCAGATGTATTTACTGAATGAGGGCACAGTTCACCGCTGGCTTGGGAGGTACAGTACGTCCCAGATGTATTTACTGAATGAGGGCACAGTTCACCTCTGGCTTGGGAGGTACAGTACCTACCAGATGTATTCACTGAATGAGGGCACAGTTCACCGCTGGCTTGGGAGGTACAGTACGTTCCAGATGTATTTACTGATTGAGGGCACAGTTCACCTCTGGCTTGGGAGGTACAGTACGTTCCAGATGTATTTACTGAGTGAGGGCACAGTTCACCTCTGGCTTGGGAGGTACAGTACATACCAGATGTATTTACTGAATGAGGGCACAGTTCACCTCTGGCTTGGGAGGTACAGTACGTACCAGATGTATTTACTGAATGAGGGCACAGTTCACCGCTGGCTTGGGAGGTACAGTACCTACCAGATGTATTTACTGAATGAGGGCACAGTTCACCGCTGGCTTGGGAGGTACAGTACGTCCCAGATGTATTTACTGAATGAGGGCACAGTTCACCTCTGGCTTGGGAGGTACAGTACCTACCAGATGTATTCACTGAATGAGGGCACAGTTCACCGCTGGCTTGGGAGGTACAGTACGTTCCAGATGTATTTACTGATTGAGGGCACAGTTCACCTCTGGCTTGGGAGGTACAGTACGTTCCAGATGTATTTACTGAGTGAGGGCACAGTTCACCTCTGGCTTGGGAGGTACAGTACATACCAGATGTATTTACTGAATGAGGGCACAGTTCACCTCTGGCTTGGGAGGTACAGTACGTACCAGATGTATTTACTGAATGAGGGCACAGTTCACCGCTGGCTTGGGAGGTACAGTACCTACCAGATGTATTTACTGAATGAGGGCACAGTTCACCGCTGGCTTGGGAGGTACAGTACGTCCCAGATGTATTTACTGAATGAGGGCACAGTTCACCTCTGGCTTGGGAGGTACAGTACCTACCAGATGTATTCACTGAATGAGGGCACAGTTCACCGCTGGCTTGGGAGGTACAGTACGTTCCAGATGTATTTACTGATTGAGGGCACAGTTCACCTCTGGCTTGGGAGGTACAGTACCTACCAGATGTATTTACTGAATGAGGGCACAGTTCACCGCTGGCTTGGGAGGTACAGTACCTACCAGATGTATTTACTGAATGAGGGCACAGTTCACCTCTGGCTTGGGAGGTACAGTACGTACCAGATGTATTCACTGAATGAGGGCACAGTTCACCGCTGGCTTGGGAGGTACAGTACGTACCAGATGTATTCACTGAATGAGGGCACAGTTCACCGCTGGCTTGGGAGGTACAGTACGTACCAGATGTATTCACTGAATGAGGGCACAGTTCACCTCTGGCTTGGGAGGTACAGTACGTACCAGATGTATTCACTGAATGAGGGCACAGTTCACCGCTGGCTTGGGAGGTACAGTACGTACCAGATGTATTCACTGAATGAGGGCACAGTTCACCGCTGGCTTGGGAGGTACAGTACGTACCAGATGTATTCACTGAATGAGGGCACAGTTCACCGCTGGCTTGGGAGGTACAGTACGTACCAGATGTATTCACTGAATGAGGGCACAGTTCACCGCTGGCTTGGGAGGTACAGTACGTACCAGATGTATTCACTGAATGAGGGCACAGTTCACCGCTGGCTTGGGAGGTACAGTACCTACCAGATGTATTTACTGAATGACGGCACAGTTCACCACTGGCTTGGGAGGTACAGTACGTACCAGATGTATTTACTGAATGACGGCACAGTTCACCGCTGGCTTGGGAGGTACAGTACGTACCAGATGTATTTACTGAATGAGGGCACAGTTCACCTCTGGCTTGGGAGGTACAGTACGTACCAGATGTATTTACTGAATGACGGCACAGTTCACCTCTGGCTTGGGAGGTACAGTACGTTCCAGATGTATTTACTGAATGACGGCACAGTTCACCGCTGGCTTGGGAGGTACAGTACGTACCAGATGCATTTACTTAATTGCAGCAAATGGCACCTTTCCCATATCTAAAAATGACAATGAGGAACTGAATGAGGACACAGTTCACCTCTGGCTTGGGAGGTACAGTACGTACCAGATGTATTTACTGAATGACGGCACAGTTCACCGCTGGCTTGGGAGGTACAGTACGTACCAGATGTATTTACTGAATGACGGCACAGTTCACCGCTGGCTTGGGAGGTACAGTACGTACCAGATGTATTTACTGAATGAGGGCACAGTTCACCTCTGGCTTGGGAGGTACAGTACGTACCAGATGTATTTACTGAATGAGGGCACAGTTCACCTCTGGCTTGGGAGGTACAGTACGTACCAGATGTATTTACTGAATGACGGCACAGTTCACCGCTGGCTTGGGAGGTACAGTACGTACCAGATGCATTTACTTAATTGCAGCAAATGGCACCTTTCCCATATCTAAAAATGACAATGAGTAACTGAATGAGGACACAGTTCACCTCTGGCTTGGGAGGTACAGTACGTACCAGATGTATTTACTGAATGACGGCACAGTTCACCGCTGGCTTGGGAGGTACAGTACGTACCAGATGCATTTACTTAATTGCAGCAAATGGCACCTTTCCCATATCTAAAAATGACAATGGACAAGTATGAAGTGGTTTTATGTAATGAGTTGATGATCCAGTTGAAGCAAGTATCCAGTATGAATACTGTGTTCTTTCCGAAGCTGATTGTCGTCCAGTCATTACTGATGGATATTCATGTCTGTATCCAGTGTTTCCTTCCATTTTCTCATTGGATTTCAGGGAAGCAACAACACTCTTTGTCCTGCTATGCTTTGTCCGACATGCTGACTCTCCCTAAGCATTAACTTCCCAATATTCTCCTTCTCCGACACCAGTCACCCATGTGTGTGAGAAGCAGTACTGGACCGGGTATCTGGCATACTGGGCATTTTCCTGGTGGGCTGTTGGCTGAATTCTGGGCCGGCAAAATTTGTTGTGGGGGATCCACACTATCCTTCCTAATTCCTCAGACTCCTCAAATAAATACATTTCAGAATGTTGCTGAATTACAGTTTGCTTGATCGTTCATCTTTGTGAGATTTAGAGGCCTACATTATGTAAATGGGAATGGAATTCAGAGGTAATATCACAAAAGCGTATGAGTTCCTGCAACGCATGTTAATAATGTACAGGCTAACATTGAGGAGGGGCTTATTGTGGGAAGGGGTCTTGCAGACGCACCTGAGGGCTTAACCTGAATGTGGTGAAGCCTCAGCAGCACACAGTGTGGGCTGTCATAGTGAAAGAGTCACCATAGCGCATGGTAGCACAGCTTAAGTGGGGCAAATCACATCGTGCGTCCGACACCAGCATTACACGGCATTACACAAAGCACAGCGATGTTTTCACATCCCTCTGCCTGGAGAGAGACTGCCTTGTGTTTTCAAATAAAATCTGAATTTATAATACCCTACATCAAAAACCCAGATGTCATCTATTCACAGAGGCTTATGTACTTAGATTTAAAAACGAGCAACATCTAAACTTTCAGTGTAGAGCCAATGCACCAGGGGTGGACGGTCTTATCCAGAAATGGCCGTTGTATATGCAGGTTTTCGCTTCAACTCCCTAATTAGGCCACTAATTAGAAGACTGATTAGTGTCCTCAGACCTGGGTTTGAACAGCTGACCTAAAGGTTACCCCAGAACTGCATACACACCGGCCCTTTGCGGATAAGATTGGCCACCGCTGCAGTACACTCTCTGAGTCCATACAAATATCTCAAAAACTTTAATTTTATCCTCCTTTTTTATTGTTTTCCTGTGGTTAGGATCACGGCATTTGGACCAGTAACCTTCTGATTATGGTATTATGGGAGCAGCATTGTAACCCACTGAGCCACATCGCACCTTGCAGCTTTTTTGTTAAGTCCTTTCTTAAGGCTTTTTTTTACTGTTGAAAGCTACAGAGACTGCAATCCCAGTGACCATTTCAGCATCACTGTAACTATGTCATGTGCTTACCTTCATACTGGCAGTCAATGGTCCCATTGTCAGACTGGTACTGGCATACAGGAGTCTGAAGGAACACTGATTATCTCTGGCAGTTATAAGCAGCATATTTAATATATATATAATATATTCATATACTCAGTGACAAAAAAAGTTAAGCACCCAGAAGTAATGGTCTGATTTGGATCTAATTTTTTACACATGCAAACCAGCAATGGGTATGTAAATCATTTGATTTGCAGAGAGCTGGCACATCTAGTCACCAGACACAGAGCATGCCTCGCAGATGCATTAGACCGCATCACCAGCACTTTACGGAGTTTAATCGGTCACATTGTGAGTTTGCATGAAGTTGGGTGGTCGTATTGTGCAATTGCCTGGCATTTGGGGCATGCAGATGTCACAGTCACCCAATGTTGGAACCAAAGGGCACGTGAGGGTACCCACACATGTCGTGAAGTTTCCGGTTAACCAAATCAATACAAGGATTGTGTCGTCTTGTACCTGTGTCTGGATGGCAGGCGCAGATGTCATGGGGCTCTGTAATGCTCGGCACTCAGTACAAGGATTGTCATATTGTGCGCCAACCATTACAGAACCCCATGACATCTGCATCTACCATCCAGACACAGGTATTGGACTCTCTACAGCACCCCATGTCATCCCACACCGAGTATCGATGGCTGGCATCAGCCAGACTACGGGTTCACCGTTCCATATGACGGCTGCCAAAAAGATATGGGAGTCTTTTCACCAGAACAGTGTAAGGATGTTGTGTTTGACATCCATTTTTTCAAGTTTTTTTTTTTTTAACTAAAACAATAAAATAATATTAATAAAACTACTTCACTTCAGATCCCAGGTCATAAGGGACACATTATGCAATCCTGATATTTTCTGGTTAATCTTTCATTAGCTGTAATCATAACTCAGATACACTGGAGAGAATTTCAGACATGCTGGTGCTGGTAGAGAAGAAATTAAGTAGTTTGCAGATAAATGTGGTATCTGACCAAACATTGCTGAGTTTAATGCAGAATCCAGTTGGAGATGCTTTGAGTGCGTCTAAATAACCTTACAGTATGAATTATAAAATATAAGGATATTAAAAGTATAACCATCATGTGTAGAGTGTACAGTCCAGTGATTAATATTGTTTTTTATTATTTGCAGTAGTTTCTTAAAAGCATTACACAATAGTGGAGAACAATAACTGAGGCCTAATTCTCTTTCTTGCATAACTGTTTACTTCTTGGATTCTGAAGCTAAAAGGCTTGGTTAGAGGTCCAAGGCCTTGACCAAGCCTACGGTTTGCCTGCAGCGTTACATGACGCCTTGGGGGGGGCTTCATTAACAAGCCTCCCTCTTCCTGGCAGAATCACCACCACGGCCGCCTGCATGATGGACCTCCGCAGATACCCCCTGGATGAGCAGAACTGCACCCTTGAGATCGAGAGCTGTGAGTGCTGCCTGTCACTGCCGTTTGCACCGTGTCTCTCTGTGAGTGCTGCCTGACACTGCCGTTTGCACCGTGTCTCTCTGTGAGTGCTGCCTGACACTGCCGTTTGCACCGTGTCTCTCTGTGAGTGCTGCCTGTCACTGCCGTTTGCACCGTGTCTCTCTGTGAGTGCTGCCTGTCACTGCCGTTTGCACCGTGTCTCTCTGTGAGTGCTGCCTGTCACTGCCGTTTGCACCGTGTCTCTCTGTGCTTCACAGGGCATCACCTCTGCTTGCTGCTTTCTTTGTCCCTCTGAGATGGACTTATAAACGCTTTTCAGTGTCCCTGCATAAGGGCCGGTTCACCCACTGGTCAGACATGCTCACGCCCTGCAGGCTGATGGACTCTTAAATGTCAGCATCCTGGTTATCTCAGCTCATTCGACCGGCTGCTGAGTCATTTTGGTGCTTTATTTAATGTAGAAAAAAAAGTATAGATGCTCCCAGGGTTACAATGGTCCATGTTGCGATATTACGCCTTTATGCTGGGTATGATTATTCAGTAAGTTACATAAATTATTAAACACTTTATTATAAAATAGGCTTTGTGTTAATGATTCTGCCCAGCTGTAGGGTAATGTGAGTGTTCTCAGCATGTTTAAGGTAGGCCAGGCTATGATGTTTGTTGGGTTAGGTGTACTGTAGTAAAATGCATTTTCACCTTACAAAATTTTCACATTACGACAGGTTTATCAGATCGTAACCCTATTGTTACCCAGGGAGGGTATGTATATTCAGGTTATGTCCAAATGACTGTACCAAAGAATGGCGATGGTTGCTGGTTATTCATCAAGTCTTCCAGAAGCATTTCTATTTGGTTGTGTGAAACAATTTTAATAACACCAAGAAAGGAGATAGGAGATGTTATCCAAGAGCATTTCTGTAATGCACTAAAAACTGAACTGTTTTGTATTATAGGAATGTAAAGGGTATCATTCTGTTCACTATATAGTCCCCGGTAAAAATTCACTGATTGTCACCCATCCCTCTTATACCACTGATCTACTATAGAGTTCTTCACTGCAGCTTTTTAAACACCTATTAATACGGGAAAAAAAAATGTTTGAACTCCTCCTAAATTGGGCTGGGTTTATCCCTTAGGGAATGAATGAAGCAAAAACGAGAACTTATATGAACCAGCCTTTGACTGACAGCACATGATAATCCAATCTGCTCGAGGCTTCAAAGCATAATTTCTCCCATCTCTGTAGTCACTGCTGCATGGCATTGCTGTCATAGTATTGGAATTTGAGCAGCCGCGTTTGACCCCCTCCACTCCGGTCTGCTCGCTGTACACAGATATTAAATGTCTGTTTTTATAAATGAACTGAATAAAAACACTTTGAAATTAATGCTAGCATATCATGCTACCTAACCACTATGAGGAGGTAAAAACAGTTATCGGCAGAAATGTAAAACATTAGGGGCCATATTTTCCAGCAGCATAAAGTGCGACGCAAAGTGGTTTTGCTAGTTTTATATTAATGCATTCCTCACTTTCACAGCATGTGCGCACGTTGTCAAAATAGCAAATGATTTTGTACATGCTTTCCGCTCGTTGGAGCGGTGTGTTATAAACGAGCCGTGGCCGGGCGCACATCATTATTTTAAGGCAACGCAAACCACATATAGGACTCTGTTTTGATGGCCTGACTCCAACCATAAAGCGGAAAGCATTTATGAATGTGTCCAAATCCATCCCGAAAATCAAAGTGGAAAAAATGATGCGGCAGTCTGGTCCGTTTTGCCGAAATTTCATTGCAGCAATTCATAATCATACTCAGTAGTTTGTATGGCCCCCATGTGCTTGTATGCATGCCTGACAATGTCGGGGCATCCTCCTAATGAGACAACAGATGGTGTCCTGGGGGATCTCCTCCCAGATCTGAACCAGGGCAACACTGAGCTCCTGGACAGTCTAAGGTGCAACCAGGCGGGATCTGATGGACCGAAACATAATGTCCCAGAGGAGTTCTATTGGATTTAGGTCAGGCGAGAGTGGGACCCAGTCAATGGTATCAATTCATTCATCCTCCAGGAACTGTCTGCGTACTTTCACCACATGAGGCCGGGCATTGTCGTGCACCAGGAGGAGCCCAGGACCCACTGCACCAGCGTAGGGTCTGACAATGGGACCAAGGATTTCATCCCGATACCTAATGGCAGTCAAGGTGCCGTTGTCTAGCCTGTAGAGGTCTGTGTGTCCCCCCATGGATATGCCTCCCCAGACCATCACTGACCCACCACCAAACCAGTCATGCTGAATGTTACAGGCAGCATAACGTTCTCATGGCTTCTCCAGACCCTTTCACATCTGTGACATATGCTCAGGGTGAACCTGCTCTCATCTGTGAAAGGCACAGGGTGCCAGTGGCAGACCTGTAATTCTATGGCAAATGCCAACGAGCTCCATGGTGCCGGGCAGTGAACACAAGGCCCAATAGAGGACACTGGGCCCTGTCTAGCTCTCCTACAGTAACTGCCTGTCTCCTAGAATCTCCTCCATGCCCTTGAGACTTTGCTAGGAGACACAGCAAACCTTCTGGCAATGGCAGGTATTGATGCACCATCCTGGAGGAGTTGGACTACCTGTGCAACCTCTGTAGGGTCCAGGTATCACCTCATGCTACCAGTAGTGACACTGACGGTAGCCAAATGTAAAACTAGTGAAAAAACAGTCAGAAAAAATGAGGAGGGAAAAATGTCATTGGCCTCTACCTGTTAAACCATTCCTGTTTTGGGGGTCGTGTCATTGTCGCTCCTCTAGTGCACCTGTTGTTAATTTCATTAACACCAAAGCAGCTAAAAGAAATTAACAACCCCCTCTGCTACTTAGCTGACCAGATCAATAGCCCAGAAGTTTAATTGACTTGATGCTATACTCTGAGATATATATATGTATATACAGATGCTCCTCTACTTAAGACTTAGATACGTTCCGAACGGCCGTTCTTAATTGAAGTGTTTGTAAGTTGTTATTCAACATCATTTTAAGGGTATACACAAGTACAAAGAACTAGGATGCTGGGAGTACGCACGCTACGCTACTGTGCGGCGGGAGTAGCAGCCAGAAGTCGTACTAGGCGGAACTGGCGCGCAGAAAAAAAATTGATGTTGCGGACAAGAAACGGGAGCCCAAGGAACACAATTTGGACTTACAGTCTTCTTCGTTCGTATGTCTGAAAATTCATAAGTTGAAAGTACGTAAGCAGAGGAGCATCTGTATTATTATACATTTTTTTTGGTGTTTCATTTAACAGTACTGGGTGGTATCACTGCAGCAAAATTAGATACCACCCAAGCCTCCCCCGGCTCGTATATTTTATGTAGTTCACATTGCTCTTACTCCTCCCTTGTGTGTTTTTCACATTATACCACGATAAACAGTATTTTGGCAGTATTTTAAAACAATATGCTGGTTTGTTGTTAATATATAGGCCTATGTGTGTCTATGAATTATTATTCATATGTGATATTTTATGCTGATTTAAGATGTTCTACAGCCTAACTACAGAAAACTGTAGAGTTCCGTTCTAAATATACAACAAAATAATTTGCTGGTATGTGCTGGGCCAACACCCCCGCACTTGACAAATCTGACTGGGCCTGTCATATCTGTTAATAAATTTTATGGCCCGACTGAAGACTAAAGTTGTCCATCCCTGTTTTAAAGCAAACTCTGCCTTTCATCAGACTTAAACAAAACTTAAATTTTTGTGATATGCTGATAATATCAGGCTTCAGTCTGGAAGTTTATTGTGAGATATCTCACCACATGCATGCATCTATGGTGCATCCCTACTGGTCCCAAGTAAACTTTCCTTGGGTGAATTATTGAATTATATTGGCCCATTATACTAGTACTTTTGCATTATTGATGGATGCTTTTATCCCGTGACTCACAGTGCACCCTGACAATTTTAAATTCCCTTTGTACAGACTTCTTTTTCATTTAGATAAATAGGGCTATAAACCTTGCTGAAGGGTAACGGGCAAACCAGCCATCTTTTGGTCACATGGTACCTGTTACTTTCTTACTCTAACTCCTTCACTGGACCATACATACAGGGCATAATTTCCCAATGAACGGATTTTTATTTTGAAGCCTTCTAGAAAACTGGTGGCTGCTATATTCATTTATACATATATGCATTGTTTGAAGGACTTGTGGTTCTCAATGATAAAAACTTCAGAAACGTCCCAGATCATATTGTATTTCTAAGATTATTCAGATGTTTATTCTCACTCATTATGGTCTAGTGCCAAAAGTAATGCATATGGACTCCGATAGGCTCTGGAGCTGTAGTACATAAACAGTGTCATTTGCAGATCAAAGGACCAATGGGTTATTGCTTAAAAAAAATAAATTAATAAATAAAATATGTATATACACATACACACACATACATACATATGGGGCATAGAAAACATAATAAAAAATAGCTCATAAAAGGATGATAACTAAACCACAAGTACCAATACAGCTACAAAAGTGTTAACTTGAGTTCTAAAAGCATGTTAACTTGAATGCTCGATAGCAGTATGTAACCAACAGCACTGTAACACAAGGCAACTAGCAGAATTACAAAGATGCTATATAGTCACTGCCAGAACCGCAGGTACACTGGTAGCAAAAACGGCAAAATTACATGTATGAGCTATGGGAAACAGTGGCCACAATTCAGAGCTCACTGACAGGCATAGCTGGATAGTTACAGTATATTCGACATCTGCGACTCAGTCTTTACAAAAACCCAGTGTAAGCAGTCAGTTCACCAAACTATGAATGAAGTGTCTGTAAAATAGTTAGACTCTAAAAGTGTTGAAGACACCAATCGGGTTTGTCATACCATGCCCAAAAGCTTCCTGTTTAGCTCCGTCTTCATCCAGTCAATGTTCTCTAAAATATTAAGTTGTTTGTAAGCAGATAATATAACTTGGTAAAACTTTACAATTTCTGTTAAAGTAATCAGGAACGCTTTACTTGAGGGGGTACAAATGATATAGTATTATGCTATTACTTATGTACAGTATTAATAAACCACAGACTTAGTCTTAGTTACATACTGATCTCATGTTCATCATTAATGAATGGATGCATGTTTTATCTCAAGTAGTGATTATATTTGTTCATAATTTGTACTTCAGTAGTACTTGAGTTATTACTAAGTATTTGTGCCTCAAGCAAAGTGTTACCAGATAATCTTACACAAGCAATTGGGAATTAAAGGTCTTCCATAATTTTTCTTGCGCCTGGAATAGTTTATGTTTGGAGAATGCATAAGGACACCTTTGACACACAACGCTTGCTGTTATGGGAAGCCTTATCTTGAGAATCATTGTGTTTGATTATTGCATCACATAATCATGTCATGTGGGTGGTGCGGTGGTTAGCGTTGCTGCCTCACAGCAAGAAGGTCCTGGGTTCGTTCCCCGGGTCAGGCGTAGGACCTTTCTGTGTGGAGTTCACATGCTCTCCCTGTGTTCATGTGGGTTTCTGCTGGGGGCTCTGGTTTCCTCCCACAGTCTAAAAGTGTGCAGGACAGGTTAATCGGTGACTCTAAATTGGCCACGTGAGTGTGTGTGCCTTGTGGTGTGTTGGTTCCTGCCTGCACCCATTGTTCCCAGGATAGGCTCTGATGACCCCAGTTCAGATCTTGGATGGATCGATAATCGTATAACTTACAAGAAATGAGGCCTTTTTATAGGAGCAAATATATCTTTCTGTGCAAACACTGATCCCTTTATGATGTTCCCACATTTCATGATGGTAATTCGCCCATACACACTGGCTGCTGATAGTGGCTTCATGAACACCAAGATAAAATCAGCTGCTGTCCATGAGATCATCCATGAGAGCAGGAGCAACCTCAACGCAGAATGTAAAACAGATTTCCTCTTTCATCCTTCAAAAAGCTGAACTTGAAAACTGGCCTAATATTCAGTGTTCAAAATATGCGTGATAGATTTGCAAGAAGGACCGAAAGCTACTCTGAAGGCTGTCCCTACCCGTCTTGACTACTGCAATTCACTACTCGCTGGTATCTCCGCTAAATCTCTTCATGAACTTCAGATAGTTCAGAACTCTGCTGCCCCCCTCCTTACTCACACCCGCTCCTATCAACACATCACACCCGTTCTGCAGAGCCTGCACTGGCTCCCCATAAAAGAGCGCATTCATTTCAAAATTCTGCTTCTGACATTTAAAGCTCTTAATAATCAAGGTCCCCCATATCTTACTGATTTGCTTCTACCCTACCAGCCTCCCCGCAGTCTTAGATCTTCCTCTACTGGCTCTCTCCTCATCCCCCCTTCCAAATTACATAGCTATGGTGACCGTGCATTCTCCCGTTTAGCTCCCCGCCTTTGGAACTCACTACCTACTGCCATCTGTTTATCGACCTCTGTTTCAAATTTTAAAACCAAGCTAAAAACCTTTCTTTTTGGCATTTAACCTTCCATATGCATAATGTGTAATCTGTTTTCTGTGTACTTTCTCTGTAAGGCGTCTTTGAGTTCTTGTAAAAGCGCTATATAAATAAAATGTATCATTATTATTATTATAAGTGTGCAGTTACTCCATGTTTCTGTCTGCACCATAATACAGATGTTCATCTACTTATAAACTTTCATACATACAAACGAAGAGGACTGTTAAGCCCAAATTGTGTTCCTTGGGCTCCCATTTCCTGTCCACAACATCAATTTTTTTTTCTGCGCGCCAATTCCGCCTAGTACGACTTCTGGCTGCTACTCCCGCCGCGCAGCAGCGTAGCGTGCGTACTCCCAGCATCTTAGTTCTTTGTACTTGCGTATACCCTTAAAATGATGTTGAATAACGACTTACGAACATTTCAAGTTACGAACGGCCATTCGGAACGTAACTCATTCGTAAGTAGAGGAGCATCTGTATTACTAGAGTATAATATATTGCAATGTGTCTCCACCACCAAAGATAGTCTAATATTGGCTTTGAAGATGGTACTTAGGTATTTCAGTTCCTGTTTATTTTTCAAAAATACAAAAATCGAAACGTGTCAGGAATCTGTGGCCAGAAAGGAGTCATGAGAGACGAGGGTGCAGACAAATGCCTCAGAGGGGGTGAAATTTATTTAGGGAATACAGGTAAATTTAGGTTGTGTGACTCATCGCTGCCCCGCCCCCCCCCCCCCAAACAGGTGGGCAGGGTGGTGTGGATGGGTGGCCAGGAGGCAGTAGCCCCCTCGGGGCGGTTGTCCTCCAGGTTGTCTAGCTTCACTGGCAGACAGAGCCTAAGCTAACTGCATTACCATTTGTCTCCCCTGATTTCAGCAATTAGCAGCTGCCAGCCGAGTCCTGTCGACACCTTTTGTGGTCAGCCAAGCATGGTGCTGATCGCCCCCTGCTGGTAACCAGTGGTACCCCCCCCCCCCCCCCCCCCCCTCCGCGGGTAGACTGTCACATTATAAATCCTGAAGCTGTTCCAAATGCATAGCTGTATTTCATATACACAAAATTATATGTCACACACATTGGGTCCAGCACCTTCCTGGGATTTTCACACACAAAAATATGTAGAGTTTACAGAGAATGGTGTAATTAAGAAAAAAACCTGGTTGAAAGACCTTGTTTATGCTTACTCTGTAGGAAGATAGATGGTGTAGTGTTAATAGTATGTGTAAAATTTCATGTGCACAAATACATATGTATATATGTGTATATATGTAGAGTCATCAGTGATTTACGTGCCGTGCCCTGATTTATGTGATTTGTGACTCACAGCATGCCTGCCGTGCACTGCTGATTGACACACTCTCAGGTTGCTCTCTACCTCCACACGTGAGAAGCCGTTTGTTTTCTTGTTAGCAGAAATGAGACAAGGACCAAGGCGCGTCTACGGCTATCATGTTGATGCCTGTGGGCTTTGGCCCCGTGATTGTGGTTTCTGTTCTTGCATTTGTGACGGCAATGCCTTCAATGCAGGCAGCATATCTAATTGGATATCAGTGCATGGACTAGTAAAGACTGTGGTTGTCACCAGGCCCAGTCGTAATATACACGGGAATGTTCCAGTGAGATAATTTGGGTTTATGCGTTTTTTTTAAAGCGTCATATGACTGCATTGCATTTTGGGGAACAAATTGGAATGGCTCACCATGTTCAACCTTGAGTTTCTGAATGAATAACACAGGTCTACAAAGAAATTTTTTTTTTCAGGTTCCAAGGTTTTTCGAATGGATTTAGGGTATTTTGAGTATGCTGAATTCAAAAATCCCATTACTTTTGCTGAATTGGTTCTAGTTTTTGAGATAATGGACATCCATGAAAATAATGCATTCCCCCAATGCGACTTGTGTGTGATAACAAATGCAATGGCTTTTGGTCTGTCTTTTGACTCTTTAACAGTGTCTTAAGTAATGAAATATCCCATATAATTATTTTGTATTTCAATTTGTAGGCCTACAATGCTATAAAAGCGACTTTTTGAAGCCAGAATTCAACTGTGAATTTGCAGAGTAGTCAGCTACAGTATAAGTTTGTTAACTTTATAAACCAGTATTGGTTTATACCCAAAAAGTTCTGTCTTAATAAGTATATAAGTATATAAATACATGTAAAAATTATGACTTAATCAAGAAGAGCCTGCATTTACCAAATGCTTGAATGACACTGAGGCTTCGGCCTGGAAGAGTTTTGTCTCTGTTGTGAAGAACTACTTGAGTAATCACAGAGCAGACAATTATGAAGAATTGGTGCAGGATATGCTTGCTAACTTCAGAAATTTGGGAGTTAATATGAGCATAAAGATCTCCATAGCCATTTAAACACCCAGATAGCAGCGGACTGCGGGGCGGATCCGCCCTCAAGTCGGCAGATCCGCCCGACAGTCGCATTCATTTTTATTAACCTGCCAGAGTGAGGCCCCGCCCACAGAAAACACCCAGTCCAAACACGGACTCGTTACAGAGGCTGGGCGGATCAACACACCTAACGCGCGTTTTTCATTTTGAAGCTTCGCTGAAGATTCATCTGCAGGCACAAACGCAGTGAAGTAAATGCCGTTAAATATACTTAAAGTTACTTAATTATTACTTAAATAACTTAACTAAACGTAACATCAACTTCATTAAAATACATTTTAAAAGCTCAAATTGGTAAACGGGCCGCTACATTATCAGACAGGTACAGATTTCCAGATAACCTTGGAGACTTCAGCGAGGAACAAGGCAAGAGGTTCCACCAGGATATGAAGGTGATGGAGGAGAGATATCAAGGCAGATGGGACATACACATGATGGCAGAATACTGTTGGAGTCTCTCCAACGTGATTATCCTGATGACACGCATAAAAGGAAATCGCATAAACAGCGTTTTTTGAAGCATTGACAATAATAACAATTAACAACTAATTAATATTGTATTAATTCATCAAATCATACAGAAGTTTTCCCTGTCACTGTTAGATATTTTTAATTTCTTTTTTGTATGATGTTAGACTGTTGTAGTTGTAACTAAAATAAAAATAATTAACTGCTAAATATCTCAGAAACTAGAACCAGTCTGGCAAAATCGAAGTCATATTCTTCATCAGCACCATAAACTTAATATAAAACCGTTCAGACATCGTTAGCACCAAAATAATTGCCATTGTTAGCAATATCAGTTGATAACACATTATGCGCCGTGCTTTATGTATAAAACTCCGTAGCAACACGTCCACATAAATTGGACAGTATAGTGTGTGCGACCGATTTAATGAGCCACAAATGAGAAGTAGTGCTTAAACAGTATAAAATTACAACTTTCCCTTCTGATGATAAAGGGCGCAGCCATCTCAGATTCTGAACTCCGGATCCTCTGTGCTGCTACGAGATATTTCTCGGATCTCCGAGAAATGGGAGTGCGCATGTTGTCACTTAACGAGTTCCCAGGGCAAATGGAACGCACCAAAACTGCCCGAAATGGGTTGACAGAGGCATTTCAGGGATTTAGTGTCATTCTGCGCTGCAGATTGGTTAATTGCTTTAAAAATTTTAATCAGATTAATCACGATGATGGATTAATCCGCGTTAACCTGTTAATTTTGACAGCCCTAGTTATCGTATTTCTTTTTTGATAGCTCAATAGCATGAGCAAAGATTTTTAATGTATCCAGTTGTATTCCTTCCTGGTTGTAAGCTAAATGTAAGACTTTTGCTTGAAAAAATAATTTTATACACTGATTATAGAGACTATTAATGGATGGTATTGCCCTTATTCACCATCTTTCAGAGCAGAAGAGGAGAAAAATTAATAGAGACATTGACAAGTTATATATATATATATACACACACACACATAAATTTAGGAGTGTGACAGTACACGTTGTCACGTTCGGAGACGGGCGAGCCGGGAAGCAGACGAGAGCAAGCCAGGAATTCCGGTAAACCGGGTTTAATCGTCAAAAGACAGACAGGTACAGACAGCCACTGACAATACAATGCCGGATCTCGCATACATGGGGAGACGCGGACTAATATACACAGGACTACGTAAACGGAACAGGCAACAGGTGAGAACAATCAGGGCTGAACACGAGGTAATGAGGGGGGCGTGGCACACATCGGGATCGTACGGAGCGGGATGTGACAGAACCCCCCCCAAAGGCGCGCACACCGGGAACCGGGAAAACAGGACCTGGAAAACAAAGCAGAACGTCAACCAAAAACAGGGAACAGAACGGAGACGCAGAACAAGACAAGACACGACACAGAACCGGGAAGGCGGACAGACAAACCAGGAAGGGAGACACAGAAGGAGGGGAGAAAGGCGGAACAAAAGGGCCAGGAGTGAACGGAGGAGACAGAGAGGGACGAGGAACAAAGGCAGGAGGGACAGATGGGAACGGAGGAGGAACAAGGGGAGCACGAGGGAGCCCAGGCGGGCAACGGGCAGCGGCCGGAGGGGCCGCAGGGGAGAGGGAGGAGGGAGCAGGAGGGGACCACCCAGGGGCCAAGGGAACGGGACGAGGGAGTGATGGAAGGGACACGGAGGGAGCACCAGTGAAGGCAGGCAGGAGGGGGAAGCCGCGGCAGGCGGAGGCGCAGCCGGAGCCGGCGAAGGCGCCGTCCGACGCTCAGCCGGAGCAGGGGGCCCGGAGGCGACCGACAAGGAGCCGGAGGCGCGACCGAGGACCGGCACCGCGGAACCAGGGGGGGACCCGGAGACGACCGCCGACCCCGAGCCGGAGGAACTGCAGGCGGCCCCGGAGCCCCAGCCAAGGCGAGCCAGGGGGCAGGGCGGGCGGGAACCGGGCCCCACGCCTATGGCCCCATCCCTTTCGGGACACTGACAGGTGGGGTCCTAAGGGGCGTGGGTCCCTGCAGGGAGAGGGATCTGGGGTCCATAGGACGGTCCCCGAGGGATCCCACTCAAGGTCCCCCTCGGGGACAGGAGTCTGAGTCTCGGGCGGGGCCACGGGCGTGGCCACTGCAGCAGGCGGAGCCGCCGGCAAGCAGGGCTGGACCGGCTGGACAGGCAAGCAGGGCTGGACCGGCGAGCTGCCAACAGGGGACGCCGCGGGCAGAGCAGCGGCAGCAGCCGGCGATGCAGCCGCGGGCGTGGCCGCAGGCGGTGCAGCCAGAGGCCAGACGGGCAGGTCAGGCGAGCGGCCAGCAGGGGGCGCTGCAGGCAGAGCAGGGGCCACTGCAGGCGCCTTGGGCGTACGGTCAGCAGGGGGCACCTCGGCGGGTGCCGCCAGCATGTAACCAGCAGGGAGCGCCGCAGCGGGCGCCGCCATCACGCGGCCAGCAGGGGGCGCCGCAGCGGGCGAACCGCGGCCACCTCAGGCAGTTCAGGCGCCGGCAGGACAGGCGAGCAGGAGCAGGGCTGTCCGGGCAGGACAGGCGAGCAGGAGCAGAGCTGTCCGGGCAGGACAGGCGAGCAGGAGCAGGGCTGACCGGGCAGGACAGGCGAGCAGGAGCAGGGCTGGCCGGGCAGGACAGGCAAGACGGGCAGGGCAGGCGAGTGGCCAGCAGGAGCCAGCGCGGGCAGAGCGGCGTCTTCTTCCGCCGGCGTGCGGCCAGCAGGGGGCGCCTCGGGCAGAGCGGAGGCAGCTGCAGGCGTGCGACCAGCAGGGGGCGCCGCCGTCACGTGGTCAGCAGGGAGTGCCGCAGCGGGCGCCACCATCACACGGCCAGCAAGGGGCGCCGCAGCGGGCACCGCCATCACGCAGCCAGCAGGGGGCGCAACCACGGCCAGCTCAGGCACCGGCAGGACAGGCCAGACAGGCAGTGCAGGCGCCGGTAGTTCAGGTGAGTCAGGCAGGACAGGCGGTGCCGCGGGCACAGCGGCGGCAGCTGCAGCAGGCGGTGCAACGGGCAGAGCGGCGGCAGCTGCAGCAGGCGGTGCCGCGGGCAGATCGGCGGCGACAGCAGCAGGCAGCGCAGCCGCGGGCAGATCGGCGGCTACAGCAGCAGGCGCTGCTGGTACGTCCGGAGCAGGCGGGTCTGGAGCGGGCAGGTCCAGGACTGCCCCTTTAAGGGCTCTAGAAACCCGGGGAATCGCGTCTCTCACCGGGCTGATCCCTTTTCCGTGCAGGCGCTCCGGCCGGTATGGATATGCCTCCCGCGGAGGCGGCATCTCACCGTGGACGCCGAGCAGGCGGGTAGCGGCGAAGTCATCCCAGGGGAGCGGTGAGCCCTCGGGCTGCCTGGCTAACTCCCAGGCGGGGAGCAGAGTGCAAGCCCCCAGGAAGAGAGACGGAGCCTCTTCCTGCTGCACTCTGTCTTTGTTCCGCCTCTTCTTGCCGCTTGCAGTAGAAAGCGGAGCCACCGCGAACACTTCGCCCAGGCTCCGGGCGACGCGTTCATCTCTCCGCCGCGTGAGCCGCTCACTTAGACGGCGTATGAGTTTGCGCGCCCGCTCGAGCAGGTACTGCCGGTGGTGCTCGGTCTCCCGCGTTGTGTTGTTTGGGAGATCCGGCATTCTGTCACGTTCGGAGACGGGCGAGCCGGGAAGCAGACGAGAGCAAGCCAGGACTTCCGGTAAACCGGGTTTTATCGTCAAAAGACAGACAGGTACAGACAGCCACTGACAATACAATGCCGGATCTCGCATACATGGGGAGATGCGGACTAATATACACAGGACTAGGTAAACGGAACAGGCAACAGGTGAGAACAATCAGGGCTGAACACGAGGTAATGAGGGGGGCGTGGCACACATCGGGATCGTACGGAGCGGGATGTGACACACGTATTCATACCGAAAATTTTCGGTATGGGTCTCTCGGTTTGTGTTTCTCCCGAGCAACATTCAGAAAGGGGTAGATGAAGCTGCACCACTACGAATGCAAGCATATGTCCCAATGTGAAGCTGGAAGTTGTTAATGTGAATTCAAGTACAGCACATTTTAAATGCAGCACCATAATGGATATTTATGTTGTTATGGTTTGTATTATTTGAGACAATATTTGTCTGACATGAGGCTGAAAGCTGCTAATGTGAATATAGTACAGATCAGGTACAATTTTCTAAATGTTAATTTCTGTTAAAATGTCTTAATGGATATTTATATTTTATTTACTAAAGAGGATATTTATTTTGATTGAGTAGGTTGCAGCAGTATTGACAGGGACTTTTTAAAAAGACAGTAAACCACTGTTTAATAAAGAAAACATAAGTAATTTATGTTTTGTCTTTTTAACCCTCCCTCTCCACATCTCATAGTGACCACATATGGTACTGCTTTCACAAAGACAGTGATGTCAAATCATGCACCTCTCCTCTCATTCTGCTAAGGGCCTCATAGTGAGGAAGCCTTTGTGTAAACAAGATGAGGTCATCAGCATAGAGCAAAGAAACTCCTTGCTACAGTTTCTCAAAGGCATCTCAAATTTTGGAAAATATTGGCAGACCTATTAAGGGATCACTTGTTGGGTTTGATTCCGATCATTAACACAGTAGCAGGTACACAGAATGTCAAATGTGATGGATCCTAAATGTGTTCATACAGTATATGGCTAAAACATCCATAGACCTGTGACCATACATTGATCCATATCATTGACCATTTTACAAGAGTCACAAAGCACCATTAAATAAGTAATATGTTGCATTTAACCAAATACTGTCATGTTTCTGGGCGGTTCGGGCACGGGAGCGTGGCATGGTGCAGGCACAAAAAGGGCGGACGACCCACTGGCGGCTCCAGGAACACAAAAACGGGGTTTATTAAACAAAACTGAAAACACTATAAACACAACTAAACCAAAAAGACCACAAGGGGTCAAAAACAGAAAGGGGATTAAACAAGACTAAATAACAAAAACCAAATACACGCAGAACACTGAAAATATCAAAACCATCAACCAACAACAATCATAGACATAGACACGACGCGATGAACCAGCGGGGAACAGAACAAAGGCAGGAACTAATATACTACAGGGGTAATGACTAACACAGGGCAGGTGAGGCTGATTAACAAAGACTAGGGAAACAGGACACAGGTGAAACCAATTAACTCAAAGACACTAACAATCAGGGAAACTAAGAATTAATCAAGGAAACAGAAACCAACACTAGGGAATTAAACAGGTAAAGACACAAGCAGGGGCACAAGGGACAAAAACAAAACCAACTACAAAATCAGACACAAGAACTAAAGAAACTCAAATGAAACACTAGGGAGCAAAATACAAAAACAGAGGAGGCGGGATTCGAACTCACAACAAGAGGGAACTCAGGACCGAGGGGCAAACAGACAGCACATGCTTAATACATTGAGCCACGAGACCAGACAAGAGACAGGGGAGAAACAAGGACTGACGTATGGACGGGATGACCAGCACCACCTGCTGGTCAAACGGGGAAGGGGCACGGAAGGACCACAGCGGGAGGCTGACCCTGACAAATACAGTTTATTCATATATTTAAAAACTAAGCTCATAGAATATGTTTGACTTTTTTGCACCAACATATCTTTTTAATCAAGGGACTGTTGACTTCATCTTTTAATAGGTGTGATATTTTTGTCAGTGTTTCCAAACAAACTCAATTAATAATGTCTTCTGGGACAAAATACTACAAAATAGAATTCTAGCAGTATACTGTAGTACAAGAGATTTTGATAGAAACATCAAAAAATGATAGGTAAAATAGTTCCTGCATATCAAATTTAATGATAATCAGCTACAGGATAATGAAGGAAAATTCAAATGTGACAAATATTACAAATGAGACACGTAAAAAGCAAAATGGCTGGGGGGGCTTGAGGAGAAATTGTTCTCTAACAACACACAGTATGTTTATTTCTTTTGTGAAGTCCACAATAAATGGAATTTGCCATATTTCATTTAAAAAACATTAGGAAAATAGAATATGAGAATTACAATACATTTCCAGAATATTCTGTGATTGACCTAGTAATCATTGCCCATTTTCATTATTATATATCAGTATGGCAAACAATATTAAATTGACTTTAATATCAAATATAAAAGGATTTTATAATTCTCATGTCTTAAATAATCTTGTTAATAGTATAATGAAGAACATTAACAATAGTTTTATATTATTGTCTCATAATGAAATCACAATTAACTCTTGCTAATTGCACTCTGGACCATAATTACATTATTCAACAGATACAATAGAGTGTTCATCTAGAAGTGCTTTAGGGAATAATTGATATCCGGCTTGTATACTTATGCTGTCCTTTTTAATGCCAGAGCAAATAGAAATATACTGATATAGCATCCATGTAATATTATTTTTTCTTGTACCCTTTCCAAAATATCAACAGCAGCTGCAATATTGACTTGCTGAATATCACTGTCTGTCAGAGTATAACCAAACCAACACATTATTTATAATTCAAGCAACTTACTCCGTGTTTTTCCAGACCTATGCATGTCTAAGTTTTCTGTGCAGAGGTCATGGAGATTGGACAGTCCGTAGACCAGATCCCAGCTGTTTTTCCACACTGTTTGTGAGCTGGTATATTCTGTTGTAATGTCTTTATACCTTAGCCTGAGTTCCCTGAAGCAGCCATGTTGGAATGGCAGTACATAAAAATAATTAAGTAAATTGGGTTGAATACTGGGATAAAACTTCAAAGTGCGTTGTCAGATAATCAAGATGCTAGACACTCAGCCCACTGAGAATTTGTGATGAAAATAGTGAAATGATGCTTTATTTGCCATTTGTGCACGTATGAGTCAAGGTACACTGGAATGCTTCTTTTCACATGTCCTATCATGTTCTCACGTGTAACATACATACACATGGAGGTGAGAGCAAAGCCATTGTTGTCATCAGTCTGTCAGTCCTGGAATTTGAACCAGCCACTTTCTGATCATGGGCACAGAATTCCCCCCTCCCCCCAACCTGCTGAGTGTCTGTCCTGATGAATGATGCCTGCCTTCAGGAGAATGTACTCCTTCCCTCTTTGTCTCCCTCATTCAGATGGCTACACCACAGACGACATTGAGTTCTACTGGCAGGGAGGCAGCTCTGTCACTGGAGTGGACAGCATCGAGCTGCCTCAGTTCTCCATCATCAACTACAGGACCCTCTCCAAGAAGGTCGTCTTTGCAACAGGTAGGTGTCCTGGGGCCTCTTGTATAAAAGGTGCGTACGCACGAAAATGTTGCGTACGTCCGTTTCCACGCTCATGTCGAGATGTATAAAAACGAAACTTGGCGTACCGCTACGCACATTCTGACTTTATCCAATACACCGACATTAATTGTATGTTGTTTACAAATGTACGGCACCCGATTTTAATCAATTTGTAACAGTAAAACGGTGCAGAAAATGACCGAACTATTACAACTACCATGGCAGCTCTTGCATTATTGGAAGACATGTCTTATGGAAGAATTAGAAGAGAGCGCGTATTCAGGGATCATAGTGATTTCCTGGCCCATGATGATGACTGGCTTCTAAATAGATTCAGATTTCCAAGAGCAAGCATTACAAAGGCAGACGATGAGGAATTGCGCCATACATGTTCCTTTACAAGTTCTGTCCACTCTCAGGTTCTTAGCCACAGGTGCACAAAAGAACTTGCCGACCGATCGGGTATTTCTCAGTGAACACCAAGTCGCGCCATGCCAGCTGTATGGGACGGAATAATCCGCTTGTCACCCAGATATATAAAATTTCCTTACACTGTGGTTGAACAGGCAAACATTAAAGCACAGTTTGCAGTGATGTCCGGTTTTCCCAATATAATCGGAGCCATCGATTGTATGCATATTGCTATAAAGGCACCTCCAGAGAACGAATTTGCTAATGTAAATAGAAAGCACTTTCACTCTATTAATGTACAAATTATGTGTGATTCGAACATGCGTCTCATTAATACATGGGCGTCGCCGCCATTAAATTTGATGCCTCACATTTCATAATTATTTGTTTGGATCCCCCCACATTTAACATAAAATATTAGTTTTATGCCAGTGTGCCCCCCCCCCCCCCCACACACACTTAAAATGCTTCTTACACCCCTGCATTAATGTTGTCGCTAGATGGCCTGGCTCAACCCACGATTTGTTCATTCGCAGAAACAGTATTGTTGGAAACAATCTTGAAATTGGGTGGTACGTGATGGCTGGCTGCTGGGTAAGAAGATTCTTCCCATTTTATAATTTGGCCCAATATTGTAAGCTTTGTTTGATTTAACCATTTGACAACTCCTTAGGGGACAGTGGGTACCCACTGAAGTCGTGGCTTCTCACACTGCTCGCAAACTCACAGAATGAACAAGAGCGGCGTTATAATGATGCCCTGCATTCTCGGACTCGGGCGGTGGTAGAGCGCACTGAAGGGCAGCTTCAAGGCCGTTGGCGTTGCCTGGACCAGACCGCTAGGGTGCGCTATACAGCCCGCAGAAAGTGTGTCTCATTGTACGCGCATGTAGCATGTTGCATAATGTGGCACAAAATAGTGGCTTGCCGGTATCTGAAGAGCTTAGGCAAGATGAACCTGACCCGGAGCAACCAATTTTTCTGACAAATGGAGCGTTACAACTTCAATATCACACGCCGTATCATTCAGATGTTTTAATTAATTGGCAACGTCTTACAGCATTCACGATTACTTTTTGTGACTGCAGCATAGCTTCAGTCAGCACACAGCCGGATGGTCGCCCCCCAGTTTCTAAGGCACGGGAATGTGTGCTAGTGATGGCCGATTCGCGAACGAATCGGTTTTTTTTTTATAGTGAACGGGTCGAACCGATTCGTAAGTCTGAACGAAACGATTTTTAAAATTATTTTAAAACGTTTTTACAACTGATCTTTGGCTATTCAACATCCAAAAGCATCTCCAGCGATTTCGGATTTATTTTTCATGCTCCGTCTGCGCTTGTCTTATCACTTTTACGTTCATTCTTTTGTTCGTTACTTACATTACTCACTTTTGCGTTGGTAGACTTCCTTCTGGTGCCGAGAACACCCGAACAGCCGAGTACCTGGTCGTCGTGAGACAGGTTGCTGTATAAGTGAAGGGAGATACGGTCTCTAACTCGGTGACTCCAAAAAACTCAAGAACCCGTTCGATGAACGAATCGAACTTATGGTTTTCGGACACTCGGTCGGTGACTCAAACGAACGGTTTGCGAATTGATCCCAAGAGCCATTGCAGCGTTTACTGTGGAAATGCTGCAACAACTGATTAATAGGGGTAAAATGAACGGATCTATTGCCGATTTATTACAGCAGCAAATTATTAAATTATATATATATATATATACACAATAACGCACTTATTGCATTTGGCGTTTAAACAACTGTTTGTACACATTTATTTGTGCTTATTGTATGTGACTGCACTTACTGTACTTTGTCTTTTCATGTAATTTCAGGAGTCCAATTACTCACACGTGTCTTTTCCTGTATTAAAATAAAAGTGCAAATGTGTCCTATTTCTCCAGTGAGAAAGACTAGACTGAATGCAATCAACAATGTAAAAATAGGTCATACGTAAACAATTCATATGTCCTGTAATAACTATTTTATTCGTGCTAAAGTTTTATTATTATTATTACTGTTATACCTGTGGTTCAGTCACTTATACCCGTGCACAATATGCTTGTAAATATTTAAAAAAACGAATTATCACAAGTATAGGCCTATATTTTTATATTAACATAATAAATTAATACTAATAACAATAATACAAACCGACAAATAAAACACTTTTGAATTCGAATGCTTTTTAATTTATTCACATTACGTTTTTTCTGCAGAAATGTGGGTTAATGCGATGAAAACTTTTTATCTTTATTATTTGGGTGCTTTTCCACGTCTGTTCACTAAGTCATAGTCTTCCTCCATGTCCTGATGTGTTCCGAGAACACCCAAACGACTGAGCGCCTGATTCGTCGTGAGACTTGGTTGCTGTATTAGTCTATTGATATACGATCTCAGCAACTCCCCGAGAACCCGTTCTATGAATGAATCGAACTTACGGTTTTCAGACACTCGGTGACTTGGTGAATCGATCCCAAGAGCCCTCGCGGCGTTTACTTATGCTGTCAAAAAACAAGATATATATTGACTTTGACGTTTACACAACAACGTATGCAAGTTTACTCATGCATGCTCATTGTATGTGTATGTGTGATTGTATTGGTAATATTCCAGTTGTTGTTAACTGTGATGTCCTTGATAGGCCTACTCATGCACATGAATTTGGCTTAAGCATACAAAATAAGAACTATATATATACATGCGTGTTTATTCAGCATCGACACCCTTTTTGCTTTTTGCACTATTGTTTTTTTTTTATTGTGAGTAGTCAAGCTGAACATTTTTGTTGAACACCAGCGCCATCTTTCAGTCAAATAACGTAACCTTGAGACACCGTTCGATTTATTATCCGATCCCATGATTCGTTGAGTCATAGACTCCGGCGCAAAAAAAGACAAAAAAAAACAATAGTGAATCATAGAGTCCATTTTAGAATCGATTCATTACAACGGACAGTTCGAAAGAATCTAATCAGTTAATTGAGTCGAAGTTCCCATCACTAATGTGTGCAGCCAGCCCCCAAAGATGTGCTCGGCACAACAGCACCATCATCGCCAGTGTTGTCCTTGGCACTGGGGGCGGAATAAACAAAAGTAACACCGCATCCGTGCCCTACTTGTTATTCATAAACATGCAAGTAATTAAAACAAGTATGGTACGAGAAAAACTCACCCGCGCTGACATCGGCGTCCTCCACCCCGATACAAGTGTAAGACCGGGAATTCCGCTGCCTGTGCTGTTAAGACTCTTACGGTGAGCGGCTCATTTTTTTACGTCGACTTTAATGTCCGACCACTTCTTTTTAATTTTGGCCACCGTGTGAATTTCGGAACCGACACTTTTAACTGTCTTCGCCACGCTGTGCCACTCCGTCAACTTTTGTTTATTGCTGATGCCACTACTTAAACCACTATAAATAATATCACTTTTCTCGATTTTTGTTAACTTGACCTCCACTTCACACTCGCTAAAACACTTCTTTTTCCCACGTGGTTTATCCATTGTTGTTTAAGAAAAACATAGAACAAAGCGGGTATTAATACAGATTTACATATGCAAATATACAAAATTATGGGCGGGTCGGGGTGGTGGCTGTGGGCTCGTTCACGTACGTAAAATTTCACGCTCATTGAGATTTATAAAGGGAATGTGGATAGATCTGTGCTTACGCACAGTTTTGTGCATCTGAAATATTTCTTGCGTACACACATTCCTAGTTTTGTCCATACGCCATGTTTTAGTGTGTATTCTACACACATCGTTATACATGAGGCCCCAGGTCTTACCTTATGCTAATAAACATTCAAACAAGAATACAGTACCATAAATATTGGGACATAGACACAATTCTAATCTTCTTGGCTCTATACACCACCACAACAAGATGTGCTTTAACTGCAGACTTTCTGCTTTAATTTGAGGGTATTTACATACAAATCAGGTGAATGTTGTAAGAATTACAACAGTTTGTATATGTGCCTCCCACTCTTTAAGGGACCAAAAGTAATGGGACAAATTAACAATCGTAAATCAAATCACTTTTTAATACTTGGTTGCAAATCCTTTGCAGTCAATTACAGCCTGAAGTCTGGAATGCGTAGACATCACCAGACGCTGGGTTACATCCCTGGTGATGCTCTGCCAGGCCTGTACCGCAACTGTCTTCAGTTCCTGCTTGTTCTTGGGACATTTTCCCTTCAGTTTTGTCTTCAGCACGTGAAATGCATGCTCATTTCCAGAAATTAAATTTTGTCTGGACTGTTGTTTGAAGTATGCAGCCACCTTGATACCCCATATATTATGTTGTGAGTGAATTTTGGCATATAAAAGGTGATCACCTGAGGTGTGATGAGCCTGAGACAGTGGTGAGTCCCCACATTGACCAGCTTCCCAATAAATGCTAATTCAATCCCTCCTCTGGCCAAATGATAGTTCAGTCATGCTTTATCACCTTTGTGGAGCCAGAGGACACCCTCATTCTCTCCCTGACATCGGCCCCCTGATCATAATTTGCTAACAATGTCTGCATTCAGATCATCAACTAAGAACACTGGGGCATCATTACTACTTTTCTATACAACATTACTTTTAGTTAATTTGTTGTTTAATGCATCTGAAATTTCAGCACGTTTTTTCTAGAAATGGCATGTTTAATGAACCTATGCATTTAAATATACTTCCTGTACTTTACAAACACTATAAAAGCTCCCCATAGGCATCTAATTTAAGAAGCAACTTAGTTTTTCATGCAAAGGAGAGCTGGCGTCCCATCACAGTATCTCTTGATCTCCTCATCTCGTCACAGATTTTTTTGAGACGTCTTTCATGCGTCTGACTCCCAATTCGAATAGAAATACCCCAATTAAAAAGAATGCATTCCTCTGTGTATCACACAGTGATGCTTGTTTTCCTGAAGAATTAATGCATGCTGTTGCATCTTCAGTCATAAGTTCATAAAATCTTATGAGAATTTGTGCTTTTGGCAGGGAACAATGTAAATGAGGTGCTGTTAGTGTCGGACTGTCGGGCCATTGTATACATTCTGACTTGCTTATAATTCTCTTGATAAATGCTTCAGTGCTCTCCTCTCCACTGTTAGGACATGTTTATAAGAATAAAATTATTGAACAAATAAAGAGACCTGCGTACCAGACCTGTATCTGAAACGAAACACTCATGAGGAACAAAGTCAATCGCAAAAATCCATCTCCTTTGAAACGCTATGAAAAAATGGAGAATGCCCTGCAGGTTAGTTCATTATAAACTAAAATTTTAAAAAGATAAAATAATAGGTAAATGAACAGAGAGCATATAATCTTTTTAATGTTTAGACTATAGATCTTTAAACTTGTAGTCAAAATAGTGACAGTTGGAATATGAATGATTATGAATTCAGAAATGACAGATTCATTGGGAGAAGAGCCTGTACTCTTCATGAAGTTTCCTGAAGTTCTCATGGGTGATTCTTTGCATTTGTCTTAAATCGTCCATCAGGATCCTACCCCCGACTCTCCCTGAGCTTCAAGCTGAAGAGGAATATCGGTTACTTCATCCTACAGACCTACATGCCCTCCATCCTGATCACCATCCTGTCCTGGGTCTCCTTCTGGATCAACTATGATGCGTCCGCGGCCCGAGTGGCTTTGGGTACGGCCCTGTTACTGTCACACACCTGACCATTTCACCAAAGGGCTGTGTCTGGACAGCTCTATTCATTGATTAAAATTTCAGATAAAATTTTGCTACAAGCAATTCCCAGATTATGAACGAGATCAGTTTCCTTAGTCTGTCTTTAAGTCGAATTTATAGGTAAGTCAGAAAAAGTAAATACGGTTCTTATCTAGTGTCACTTAGTCAAATGTTTGTCTCTGTGCATATTAAACACTTAAGGAGCACTTCCCAATACACAAAAACATCTTAAAATAACAATATGGTACATAATAATACTACTGCTAATAATAATAATATAAAATTGATAAAACAATTGTACCTCGAGCTGACAGCCCTCTGAAACCACACAATGTTTTCATGATCATCACAATGTAATGTGTGTGTTCTCTATTATGAACCATTTTATATTTAACCTGAATTTTTAATAGGCTTTGTGGTGGTCCGTTCGTAAGTATGAGTTGTTCGTAAGTTGGATGTTCTTAACCCAGGCATTCACTGTATTGAGAGATACTGGAGTTTACAGTCTGAACGAGGGGATCGAGGTAACTAGACATCCCAGGCGCCCTGAGAAAGTGGTACAGGGTACATTTATACCCCACTAATTTTGCCTGTACTTCGTTGGGGGGTTACATTGCTTACACGTGTAGTACCACCTCAGAGACACCACCGTTATCATTATGCCATGACTATGGGCGCTTAGTGAGGCAGGTGAATAATTACCTTTGCGGAAAAAGAGAATAAAGTCTCAGTTCTGGAAGCTCTAGAAATTACAGCCCTGCTGGAATCCACTTAAGGAATCTTGCACAACATGATCTATTTCTCACTCCTCTTACGAATGTTGCATACACTAGTGTTATGTGCCCCTGATTATTACATCCTAAACATCATATTTGTGCATTTTCTAACTACAATTCTCCTTTATTCTTATTGTTATTCGATAATATAACGTGATCTCCCACCCACACACACACACACACACACACACACACACACACATGCTGGCATTTACTACATCCAGTAGGAAATCATTACTGCATGTCTTTTTGAAAGGATTTAACTTCTGAACCAAAATGCCGAAGTGGGCAGAATCAGAGATGAGATCTTCAGTGGCTTTCTCTAATTTTTTTTACACTTATACAGCAGCTTATTATACTGAAGCGGCACTGATTTCACACTTTGCTTTGCTCAGGAGTGTAACGGGGCCAGAGACTTTTAGTTATAAATCCAGTACACCAGTTACACTAAAGTTAGGGGGTTTTAAGATGGTTCTTCTGCTTTAAACCAAACAATGCAGCGATTACTTTGGTGGTGTAAATAGCACTACATAGCATTTCATGCGAGTTCATCTTTGCTCAGTGTGTGTGCTAAAGGCTAAATCAGTAAGGAATGCAATATTTGGATACTGCTTACTTAGGTTTCTTGTCACAGAAAGTCTTCTTATCTTCTGATAATGAAAGGCATTGCACCACTTGAGATTTTGCAAAGTTCTTTCTTTTGTTGTTGTTCTGTTTTTATTATTGCCTCTTGTGTTAATGTGCCATTTCTTCCACAATAAGCTTACTTCTTAATGTTAATCTGAATGTGGTGTAATGCAGACATTTTTACAAAGTGAACAAGAAAGGAGCTAATGAGTGTGCAGCATTTCACCGGAAACTGCGTATCGTTATTCTCCGTTTGTGAGGTCTTCTTTATTCCCTGTCTGTTTATGAATCTGGCAACATTCTTCGAAGCACAAGTGACTGTTACATTAAATATATATATATATATATATATATATATATATATATATATATATATATATATATATATATACATAATTTATAATGCAAAGACCATAATATTCATATTTCTTGTACTTCTACACATACATTAAAAACATCACATTGTACTTTGTATGGACTTTTTTTCCCAAGCTAACATTTATTCTAACTCCATTCTGTTTTAATGGATAAACACAGGGGATGTTTCTCATTAACTATGAAATATAATTTTTCTCACATTTGTGGTACTATTATATGCAAAATAATTCATATATGAGAGGGGAAATTTATTAAGGCCTTTCTGTGTTGCAGCTTAGTGGTTTTTCAGGTTGTATAAGGACACATTTTTGCTCTTTAGTTGCCCAATATGCTAGGGACACATTTTGAAAGGCGTGATGCACATCTATGCATGGCATTGTTCCCAGAATGAATATGCAGTTCAGTCATTGCTGCTTTGTTTGCCTGATTAAACACACTCTTTCATTTCATGTTCTGATGGTAAAGGTCAGGCGTGGTACTTACAGAGATCAGCATCTGCTCATCTTACATATGCAGGTTACTCATTAAACATCATATCACTTTATTACTGCTGCTGTCCCTGAGTGTTAATGTTGCTTATTCCCCTGTGGCTGATCTACAATCATTTTATCCTACATTTTTTTAAATCTCTTTTGTTTTCCTTACTTAGTCTAATTAAGTGAAGATATAATTGGTGTCATACAGGTCATTTTAATGAATTTTGATTAAACTTATTATCTGTTAAAACAGTGTTTATTTCAATTTATTTCCACCCTAAAGCAACATATGTACCTGGCTATTTTACATTTTTGTGCAGTATATTTTTAAAAGACACTCTCCGTTGCATAGAAGTTCCAACATTCAGTCAAATGAAGTCTGTCACTGACAGACAGAGATCCTAGCACATGAGAGGTCAATAACTGGCCTACAGCTCTTACTGTACATGTAAAAGCAACTTTAGAGAAACAACTCATTTCATTTTTTTTCCACAAACCAGGAATAACAACTGTGCTGACCATGACTACCATCAATACTCATCTCCGTGAGACCCTTCCCAAGATTCCTTATGTGAAGGCCATCGACATCTACCTGATGGGCTGTTTCGTTTTCGTCTTTTTGGCGCTCTTGGAGTACGCCTTCGTCAACTACATCTTCTTTGGCCGGGGCCCCCACCTGCAGAAGAAAGTTGCAGAGAAAGCAGCCAAGACCAACAATGAGAAGAGCAGACTAGACTCCAACAAAGTCCAGGTGGGCAAGCATTTTTATTCATTATTTATGTTGTATTTATTATTTTTGTTTTGGTCATTTTTAAGCAATTGCAATTTTTATAGTTACGGTTTGAATATTATATAATAACTTATTACTGAGAGTCATACAAATTTCAGAGTATTATTTTTAATCATTTTGATTGTTTAGCAAAACTTGTCAAAATCATGGCACATCATGGCTCTCTACAGCAATTTACCTGACTGCTGATACTTTCTGTTCAGAAATGATTTTGCATGTGCACTCACAGGACATCATATGTATTTCAAGGATAACTCCAATAAATTTGTTTGAACAAAAAGAACTCCTCCAACTGTAAATGCAACATATGAAACTGCATTCCTTAACGGTGTCCTGGTCTTTAACACAGTTTGTACTACAATGATGCTGAAACATTCATTTAAAAGAAAGAAAAAAAACATATAGGAAATATATTCATGCATTGATGGTTGTATGTGTGTGTCAGTGTGCGTCAATGGCTCTCTGCAGGTGTCTGTAAGGCTAAGGTCAAACGGCCAGTCTTGTGTAATGAAGGTTGGTCAGTGAACACAATGGTGAGTGTGAAACCTTAACATGTTTGTTTCTTCTATAACCTCAAGGCATGAGACACAGAATCTCAACAACAGTAAATGAGATGTAGCAAGTTTCGTACTCAATCATTTAAAATTTATAAAGAATTGCGGAGCCCTTGTTCCTTTACTCAGGATGACAAACAAGTCATAAGCCATTTTCACCCATGAACTCTGGACATTGCCCAGAGAATCAGGTCCAGACATTTTCCAGAGTTGCCCTTCACATATGTGGCACAAAACCAGAGAATGCCCGTGTCAGGTGCATTCACATATACTAGAAATACTTCGGTTGGTTTAGATAAGGGGTGACACTTGGGTAGAGCATGCAGGAGGCAGGGCGTGATGCAAAAAGTATGCTGCGGAAATCACAGTGTTTTCTTTACAGTACTACTGACAGAAGTTTCCGAATCTTGTTGTCGCTTCAGTTACTGTAGCTATGCTGGTTTGGGTTTTCTTTGTGTCAATGACCCTTCTTTGCCCTCAGGTGTATGTATTCTTCCATTTTCACAACAGTTGCACAATAGGAACATCATCAGCACACTCACTCGCTCACAGTGAATTCGCCAGTATTCTCCCTGCTCCATTTTGGGTCAATCATAAATAACCCAGACTTTGTACTAGGGAGCTAACAGGGTAAAGTCCATATAAAGTCTAGTATACAGCCCCTCTGGGCAATTTCTATAAAAGTTCAGGGTGGCAGTGCAGGTCTGAAAGGGGCTTTTTAAGTTAAAGCGTGAGGTTTGATGAAGTTAAAGGGTTAAAGTTGTGAGTAGAGAAAGTCAGTGATCTAAAGAAAAATTTGAGTATACTTAAGCTGTCCCTGCTAATATCTACTGCTTGTTATAGCTACTAAACTTTTGGGTGGAGGGGCAGTCAGTCAACCTTGAATGTGAGAGAGATAGAATAATCCCTTTCAGAAAAACTGTCATGTATAGAGATATGCATTGATGAGGGGACTCATCCTGGCACAGGAATACTTGGACCAGCAAAAGAAATAGTTTTCCAAACAAATGCAGTCCAAGCATTAATCATGTTTAACAGTCTCATTGTCAGGGAAGCAGTTTGTTGTCATACCCATATACTGTAACTGCCTAGCTTTTATCAGCCCATGGCAGGTTGCTTTTTATCATTGTTTTCCAACCCGTTCCTGGGGGACCCCCAGACCAGCTCTTGGCAGGAAGCAAAAATGTGTAGTCTATGGTTGGGAGTTGGGAGGGAGCAAAAATGTAGACCGTCTGGGGGTCGCTGAGGACCAGGTTGGTAAGCACTGCTTTAGATTACTCGTCTTTCAGCCCATGGAGCCTGTTGGCTGAAGTGGCAGTTCTGAGTGATTGTACATCACCTTCTTCACTATTGTGGGGGCCATTTCCCTAGAAACCTTGCTGAGTTTGCAGACTTGAAAAATAAAAGTAGGGGAATGACATAGGAGAAAGTAACATTATTAATATAATGTGAATATAAATGCAAAATATTAAAATAGTTCATAGTTATCAGTGAGAGAGAATAGTGTGGACATGAGATAATGTAAGCGTTATTTTGTTCATCATATTTCTGGAATGCGAATTAAACAGTATCGTTTCTGAACTATGTGCTTGCTAGCTAGCTAGGTCTAGCTACGCCTGAACTTTTTTTTAATGCTTACACCGTACCGGCACACAAAATGAGCTATTCCTAAAAAAAAGAGCATCTTGTATGGTAGCTTTGATGAGGCATGAAAATAATCATTAAAAACCAGCTCTGCTGAGATGGTGAAGCTCGGACTTGACTTTCCACACAAGATAACTGGCCATTTCTGGCCTAGATCCCCTTTTTTGATTTCTGAAACTCTCATCAGATGGTGCAAATGAGGCAGAGCAGTGTAAAAGGGTAAATATATATATTCTTTCCTGAAACTTTTCAAGGTATGCTGTGGGTTTGGAAAGCCTAGAGGGGCTGCTGTCTCATTGTTAGATTGAATTAAAATTTAAACATGGCGCCTCTCTGCAGTCTTTTACCAACCAAGTAGGAATGGGGACTTTATTTAGGGCTAGGAATGGATATGGGCTCAAGAAAACGATGGAGTGAATCCAAAATAAAAGAGCCATTTTCACTTCAGCATAAGGGAATTAACTAGGAAGGGCTAGACTCAAATCTGGTATTAGATGTTGCAATTGTATTAGCTTCATAACAGAAGTCCATTGACAAGCAATGTTGAACATATCTGCACATATCCTCTGCATAGACATTTTCTTTTTATTAAGTGGTCTCAGTTTTTGATTGACTCATTAAACTCTGTTCTTGCCATTTTCCTATCAATTGCAATTGTAGTCAGTCTCTAATACTAATACTAAACAGAAATGTTTGGTGTTTTATGTTATTGCAAAGGTGCTACTGATTAAAAAGCACTGTATATGATCTGTAATAAGGCCCTGGTCAAGTGAATGAATGTGTCATATATGACCCCCCCACTACTTGTGTAGCTTTTATGAGGTCTCTTTCGATATGGTGATCGTAGAATTCCAGTTACAGCTTGCATCTATTCTCCGTGTAGGATTACTGTTGGACTACTACCCCACTTGATACTGTTAGATTACTACCCCACTTGATACTGTTGGACTACTACGCCGCTTGATACTGTTGGACTACTACGCCGCTTGATACTGTTGGACTACTACCCCGCTTGATACTGTTGGACTACTACCCACTTGATACTGTTGAATTACTACCCCGCTTGATACTGTTAGATTACTACCCCGCTTGATACTGTTGGACTACTACCCCGCTTGATACTGTTGAATTACTACCCCGCTTGATACTGTTAGATTACTACCCCGCTTGATACTGTTGGACTACTACCCCACTTGATACTGTTAGATTACTACCCCACTTGATACTGTTGGACTACTACGCCGCTTGATACTGTTGGACTACTACGCCGCTTGATACTGTTAGATTACTACCCCGCTTGATACTGTTGGACTACTACCCCACTTGATACTGTTGAATTACTACCCCGCTTGATACTGTTAGATTACTACCCCGCTTGATACTGTTAGATTACTACCCCACTTGATACTGTTGGACTACTACCCCACTTGATACTGTTGAATTACTACCCCGCTTGATACTGTTGAATTACTACCCCGCTTCTCAGTATATAATCCCAGGTGCTACAAAGCGTCTTTCTTAATAACCATGTCATATAAGACTCCCCATCTCCACTCCAGAGCGATCGCATGTTTGTAACTTCTCTGTCTCTGTGAGAAGGCTACATTAGTTCAATTAGGGATGTGAATTAAGTTTAATCAAGTGCTGAAGAGCTCAGGTGGAATGAAGAATCTCATTTCCATCAAACAGGTCAAGAGTTTCTGTGATTAACCACAGACCCTGAATTTAGCTGTTTGTTTCCACTTCCAAGGAAAGAAAGTGATCATTGGAGGAGTCATTAATTTTGAAACGCCTACAAATTAGCATATTTAATGCATATATATGTTAATCCGGTGTTTTCCTCTTTTAGATATTAACCTTTAAGTTTAATGGTGGTATATTCATGGCATTGAGTAGTTGAAATTCAATTCTTGGATTTATTTTTATTCAGTAAGAGAATTTGGCTTGACCCAGATTACTGATAGTCAATGCTGTGATATTGTTTATCTCAAATTATTTGGTTTTGTTAAGGTGAAATTTCTGTTCTAACCCCGAGTTTGTTCAGCTAGTTTCGTGATACAGGCTCCAGTTGTATTATGTGCTGACTGAAGTGTCAAAACTTCTCAGCTCAAGTCCTGTGTGTATTTATAGTAGGTCATCATATGACACACTCCCAGCATGTGGTTGCTTTGCCACTGTGAAGCAAGCTCATGAGCCTCTAATTGTTCTTTAAATGCTAGCATTAATGGTGACAGGATTATCCATCCATCCATTTTTATTCCATAAGTGCTCATCCAATGCAGAGTCACCGTGATCCCAGAAAGCCCAGTACTGGCTACAAACTGGGGGCAATGCCAGTCCATCAGATGCTGCAAGGCTACACAGAAAAGACAAACTAGATACACTAATCTAAATAAAATACATGCATTCATACTGTGTTTGAGCACAAGTCCTGGGACAGGAATCAAACAACCCTGGAATTGTGAGGCCATTCTGCCACCCATAGTAATTTTAAGTAATTTCCCTAAATAGCCTACTTACTTTCCAAAAATAGAAGAGCATAAATAGCTGAAGTAGCAAATGGCACAAAACAGTTGGTCTACAGACAACTCCATCTGCTCATGCCTGATTGACTGATTAATGTCGCGTGAGCTTTTGCATGATTGGATTTTTTAAAAAAAAGGGAAAAAATCTGAGAAGATAAAGTAAAAACACTAATGTGGCTCAGTTAATGAAAAAGGAAAAAACATTCTAAGAACATCTAGTGAAAACACTAATGAAGCTGAGTTAATGGCCAGTCTGGTCTGTTTGAAAGTCTTCAAGTAATTGGTGATCTGGCATTTAATTTAGTTGAAATATCTTTATTGTTGTTGTTGCTGCTGAAATTGGTGAGATAATAATAATAATACTTATTATAATTATATGCATTAGTATTATTATTATTATTATTTGGGTCAGGATAACCTCTAAACACCAGAACATAAGAACATAAGAACTATACAAACGAGAGGAGGCCATTCGGCCCATCGAGCTCGCTTGGGGAGAACTTAACTAATAGCTCAGAGTTGTTAAAATCTTATCTAGCTCTGATTTAAAGGAACCCAATGATTCAGCTTGCACTACATTATCAGGAAGACTATTCCATACTCTGACTACGTGCTGTGTAAAGAAGTGCTTCCTTAAATCCAGCTTGAAATGTTCTCCCGCTAATTTCCACCTATGGCCACAAGTTCTTGTATTTGAACTAATGCTAAAGTAACTATTCGGTTGAACAGCATCCAAACCTGTTAGAATCTTATAGACCTGGATCATGTCCCCCCTCAGTCTCCTTTGCTTGAGGCTGAACAGATTTAGCTCAACTAACCCTTCCTCGTATGACATTCCTCTAAGACCAGGAATCATTCTTGTGGCCCTACGCTGCACCTTTTCTAAGGCCGCAATGTCCTTTTTAAGATATGGTGACCAAACCTGCACACAATATTCTAGGTGAGGTCTCACCAAGGAATTGTATAATCTTAGCATTACCTCCCTTGACTTAAACTCCACACACCTGGAGATATACCCCAACATCCTATTGGCCTTTTTTATTGCTTCCCCGCACTGGCGAGAATGAGACATGGAAGCATCAACATACACACCAAGGTCTTTCTCATAATCAGCTACCTTTATTTCAGTAGGTCCCATAAAATACCTGTACTTTATATTTTTGCTCCCTACATGGAGTACCTTACATTTGTCTATGTTAAATTTAATCTGCCAGGTATCGGCCCAGTCACTAATTAAATCAAAATCCTGCTGTAGCTGCTGAGCCGCTAGTTCAGTATCTGCTACACCACCCACCTTGGTGTCATCTGCAAATTTCACCAGTTTACTGTATATATTGGTGTCTATATCATTTATTTAAATTAGGAACAATAGTGGTCCTAAAATTGAACCCTGCGGTACCCCACTATGAACGCAGGCCCACTGTGACATTGTGCCTCTTATAACTACTCGCTGCTTCCTATCTGTTAACCAGTTATTAATCCAGGTCGCTACAGTTCCTAAAATACCTGTCGCTTTGAGTTTAAGTAAGAGCCTCTTGTGGGGGACAACATCTAAGTAGATGACATCATAGGCCTTCTTATCATCAACTTCCTGAGTAGCTTCCTCAAAAAACTCCAACAGATTTGTTAAACAGGATCTACCTCTCCTAAATCCATGCTGGCTATCCCTCAAAATGTTATTTGAGTCCAGGTAATCTACCATTTTCTCTTTTATTATAGCCTCCATAACTTTACCAGTTGTACAAGTTAGACTGATTGGCCTATAGTTTGACAAATTACTTCTATCCCCTTTTTTGAAAATGGGCGTTATGTTGGCATGCTTCCAATCAGAAGGTACCACACCTTCAGATAAGGATTTTTGAAACAGTAAAGTTAAGGGTCGACAAATAATATCCCTCATCTCTTTTAACACTTTAGGTAAGATGCCATCAGGGCCCTGTGATTTATTTATTTTGAGCTTAGCTAGGCTTTGCAAAACATCAGCTTCAGTTATATATATTTTAGTTTTAGACGATGCCGGACTAGTAATAAGAACTGGTAAGTTACTAGTGTCCTCAACAGTGAATAACCGTGCAAAACTATCATTGAACTCATTTACTATATAAATGTTGTTTTCAATTATAAGACCCATACTATCCTGCAGATTAGTAATTTCAGCTTTTAGAGCTCTTTTAGAGTTAAAATACTGGAAGAAACTTTTAACGTCATCCTTAGCCTCCAATGCGATCTTCCTTTCGACATTCCTGTGTAAATCATGTGTGTCTGATCGCCACAGTATCCTTCAGTTGTCTTTGTATTTTTACTGTTAACTCAATTACCTGTATGGGCTCCTTTCTCCTAGCACAGTAATAATAATAATAATAATAATAATAAAGTTAAGCTTGTCTGTGCTACAAAACTATGAAAACAAATCAGGGCTTGCATAAAAAGAATGTATTACTGAAGCAGTTCACTTTTAACTATGACCAAAGCAATAACAGTAGCAGATATAGAGTGGTACCTCGGTTCTCGAACTCACTAGAACTCAAATTTCTTAAAAGTCAAACAAACCAGTTTGACCTAGAATTTGATCTGAATATCAGAAGTCGAACTGTGAACGCTGACCTAGTATAAATTGTACGTGCCAGGAAATGAGTCATACTATAATGCAATTCTTACTTGAATGCCTTCTTCACAGACTGGACGATTAACTAAATAAAGCAGCTCAACATTACGGTAACTTACCAATAAATAACCCACTAACTTACGTGTACTATTAGAGCATTTATGTCATTTATTTAAACTTTATTTTACCAGGTAAATTAACTGAAAATCAGTTCTCATTGCTTTACGTGATATTCGGGAGAAATAGCAGATTACGCATCGGAACTGCCTGGGATACAAACGTCATGCGTGTAACTAAATTCTTTAGCCAATAAGGACAAAGGTCTGTCGTCACGGAGGCGGTTCCAGTTTGTGCAGCCGGGTGAGAGGTCGCAATGCATCTAACCGTAATGCATTGCGTCAGGATCAGAATGCATTGCTTTAAGCCAGCGCTGTAAGCAAGTCAAACGCAACCAATGACTGGACTGGGGAAACAAACTGAAACGCGGACTTAATGCAGAGGACTAATTACAACAACCAGAAACAGCTGATCACATGGGGATCCCACACGAGGTTAATGAGGGGGCGTGGCACATGGAAGGAGCAGACGATTGGGGCAGGACAGGGGTAATGTTGGGATAAGATCTTTATCGTTTTGGAAGCCATTAAGAAAAAAATGCTCTTCTTGTTTTATCCTGTTCATTTTGTGTTTAAATGCTTAAAAAAAAAACTAAACATATTTAGGTGTAATTTTGGGGGGTCAGGAACCAATTAATTAGTTTTCCATTATTTCTTATGGGAAAAATTCGATCAGAACTCAAACTTTTTAGGATTCGATCCGGAGTCCGGAAGGGATTAAGTTCGAGAACCGAGGTACCACTGTTGATGCAAATGTTGCTGCAATGTGTTCTGGAACTTATAATGGTAAATTACGTACACAGGCACTGAATCATTATGCTGAATTATCTTGACTTATGCTGGTTGAACACATTAAATTATAATAATTATAATAGATTAAACTTACATTTCGATTTATACATTTTATATTTTCAGTATTTGTCAATACAGTCTATAAGGGTGATCACTTTTAAGTACAAATCCCAGCAATTTATCCTGGAAAACATATATGATTTCAAAGCATCTCAGTCCGAAAGCACTTCACTAAACAAATACTTTACCAAAATATTACAATGCGGGCATATTACCTCTATTTCATCTGTTAAGCAACAATAACACTGAGGGCCTTGGTGTGTCTTGGCAGACTACGGTGTTGTATCTGTAATCAGAAGGTTGCTTGTTCAAATCCCATGGGTAGCAGAGTGATTTCACCATTGGCCCATTGAACAAGGCCCAAAACCCCAGTTACTCAAGGGATTGGTTGACCCTGCTCTCTGAATTGTATGTCGCTTTGGAAAAAAGCACTTGCCCAATAAATACATGTAATACTCTAACTGCCAAGACCAGTATTACCTTGAGATTACATTAGTCTTTTTTGGTTCCGCCAGGTGGATGCCCATGGCAACATCTTGCTGACCAACCTTGGGATCCACAATGAGGTGAGTGGTGCAGAGATGCTGGCGGGCCTGGGGGACCCACGGGCCACCATGTTCTCCTACGACAGCGCCAGCATCCAGTACCGGAAGCCCATGGCCAGCCGGGACCTTTACAGCCGACCGGCCGTCGACCAGCCGCTGGGCCACAAGAAAAGCAAACTACGCCGCAGGGCATCCCAGCTCAAGGTCAAGATCCCCGACCTGACGGACGTGAACGCCATAGACAAATGGTCCAGGGTGATCTTCCCCATCACCTTCACTTTCTTCAACCTGGTCTACTGGCTGTACTACGTCCACTAGGGGGCGCCTGCTTTACACTTTATATATTTTCTCTCTAAAGGCTCTCCTTTTTTTTTTTTTTCTTTTTCAGAACTCTAAGGTAAGGTATTCAGCCATTGTTTATTTTTCCATAGCAGTATAATTTTAAGAAGAATATGGAGCTGTATGCTCCACTTCAGTGTAAATATATTTTAATATATAAAACATAAAAAGGATAGAGACAATAATAGTATTTTATTTTCCCATAATTGTACCTGCACATTGAAAACAGAATCATATGGACCTAGTATTTGAATAAGGCTCAGATGGATACAGAAGTGCTCTTTCTGTTCTGATGTTAGGGGGTCCAACCTGTTGCAGCAATGGCATCTGACCTCGCAGATTCTGTGCCAAACCGGACTGTGATGACTTGAAGATTTGTGAACAAAACACTGTGTTATTTCTTTGTAAAGAGAATATACCCATTTGTATGTGGCAACAGGTTTCCACGTTCTGGATGCGGCAAGGATGCTCTGTTTAAGAAAGCAATTAGCTCTGACTCACTAACCTTTTGTTTTTGATGAATGTTTTGTTTTACCGATGTCCTGTGACAAAAAACTGCCCTGGCTGATGAGCAGATTCTATTTTGTCTTCATCAAGGGCGCTTTGCTATTTTTTTCTGTTTGACGCAAGCAGTCATATATTAATTTCCCACTAGTCTTGCATATGCCAGCATTCATTCTTGCATGAAAACACTGAGCTTGTTTGATTGCTCAACCATTTAGCTGCTTAGATTAACCTGAAGCAATGGAAGGCTTCATTATTTATTCATCAATTCCATTCTTTCAAAAAATATAGAATTTAGGCACATAACTGCTATAAATTGAAATTCATTAGTCTGGGATTATGTAAAATGCAAATTTCAGGTAAAAAAAAACAAGTTACACTTTCAAATCATTGACAAATACACAAACAGGGTGTTCTTTGGGAAACCACTGTAGAGATTCCTCAAAAAAATTACTTTCCAGGCGTGATCACACCTTACTTTTTGAATGCAAAGTCGTGTTTCATCTATCTAATATTTTATGTACTTTAAATATATAAATAATAGTTATGATGAAGAATGAAATTGAAGTGCTGTGGGACAAAATTTAATTTACATGCATTGAGTCAAGGAAAACCTTATTCATTTATTAAGCAGGTGCACTAATCTATAACATATTTTAACAACTACTTTTTTGATTAAACAATTGAGGACTCTACTTTATTAATTATAAGTCATGTACCTAGAACCCCTGAAAGGCATCATTAATTAGACCATTAACTATATGGTTGTGTAATAACATAAAAAGTGAATACGGGGGATTTTGTTCAATGACTGAAGACAAATCATGGAGGGAAATTTGAATTTGAAAATGTGATCCAGTACAGCCCGGTGTGGGTGCAAACATGCCCATGTAACCCAAAGTGTAGAATGGAAAATTTTTGATTTTAATATAATAGTAATATGTGCCCTAAGAGTGTCATGTGAGTCTATGGAGTTAAAACACTAATGTTCCAAAACTCTTTCCAGTTTTTGTTAGTTTGTAGATGAGAACCCCGATGCCGTAAAGTCAGGCTTCCTCATCATATGTTACAGTATTGGGGCCCAAAACTTACTCCGTCCTCATCTAATCAAACGAAGAACTTTTGTTAAATGTCAAAAACTCAAGTCCACAGAATGTTAATTTTTTTAAAATGTATTTTGTAGATTGAGTTCTGGAAATGTCTTATTCGTTTTTATTTATTCATTCAGTTTAATATGGTCCAGAGAAGTCCTCTGTGGATCTAATATGATATTGGTGTTAGTTCACATCGTCAGCGAATAAAATGTCAGTGCAGAGTTAGAACCTAAACAACTGAATCTTGTAATATATTACGGAATGAAGTACAGCAAGGCACAGTTAAGGGTTCGCATTAAAATTTGAGTGGATGGATCTTAACATAATCACATGGGAAAAGCTAAGAGAGAAATGTGAAACCCGGGAATTGTGGGAAAAGGAGTGAATAGGCTATGTAGCTATGGTAGGGAGGGATTGTGGTTGAAACTAGATATCGATTGGGTTCTTGTCTTTTTTCACTCCCTTACAAAGTTTTTATTTTCTCTTTAAAAACATGCAATGGTGCTTGAGCTTTGCTTTGTCGTTTCTTCATTATAAGCTGTCATCAGTGGAATTTCAGTTCTTTTTAAAGAAATATTATGGGGTTGTGATGATAGGGTAGCTCACAGTGCACTTGGGTGTTACAGCTTACTTTTTGTGAGTTGCAGTCCACTGGAAATGAAAAACAGCAACACTCAATTGGCCAACTACGATCCATTAACTCTGATTCTGTGGAGTACAATCACTTTGCACTACAAAAAATTGGAATTAATCAGAACTAAATAGGATGTGAGGGTACCAGGGTTCATTAGACTGAATACAACAAATTGGGCATGTTTCAATAGGAGAAAATAATAAGCAGTGTGCTCTTTTCTCATGGCTGAATATTGTGCCTTTAAACAAGAAACTAAATATTTTCACAGGGTTAACTTATAACTAGGCCATAGGCTTTAAAAAAATAATAAACTTGTACTTTTTTAAAAGAAGAAATAAACCAACAATATTGTTGACTTTTGTGATATATATGCTATATGTACTGTATATATACTGTAGTTATGACATTCCAGCATTATGATGACAATCTGTAAATACAAAAATATAATCTTGTCTGCTGGTATGTTTTCTTTTCGTAGATTCTATTGTTACTAATGATGTTGTTGCTGTTAGTGTAATAGTTGCTTTTTAAATAGATCAGGGCTGCCCAATTCCAGTCCTGGAGGGCCAGTTTGCATCTGAGTTTGCAGATTTCCCTGCACTGTTCAGCTCACCAGCTAATTGCCAGGTTTGGTAGTTGTGTTTGAGGAGGAAAATCTACAAACTGATTTGGCAAACCAGGACGGGAACTGGGCAGTGCTGAAGATGACGAAGGTGATTCAAGAGAAAATGATACAGCACTGTATACCTGCCAGTAAAGGCCACTGATCTGATATGAACTTACCTTCCCCTCAAACAATGATTTTGGGCATAAGAACTGATGACTTCAATCAAAGCTCTGTAAGGAACCATTGTGTGTTGGGCTGCTGTAAATGTATGTGCATTCACCTTCTTAGTGCATTTGCCTGTACATTTTGAAGTGCAGGTTAGGTTTGTCTGTACATCTTGTGGTCAAAGTGGGGTCATAACAAGGGTCCGAGTATGCAGACTAATATCCCTCCAAAAGCAAAAGGACCAGAATGTGTGTTGACAAAAAGACAAACATGTCAGATATGGCCATGGAATGGAATTTCAACACGACTTGGAGATCAACTTGGAGATTTTGTCACTTCTGCCTGGCAAAAGAGACATAAAACAGTGGGAGACAATGTACTGTAAAAACACTGTAACTTCTCTTGCAGAAGGTCCTTTGGATCAAATCCCTCTAAGCACTACTACCTTAAGAACATGGTATTCCCTGGCAGATATCAACTCAGGGATGTTGCAAAACGCTAGCAAAACCAGTAAAAGTGGCAGCGAGCTAGAAACAGTTGATTTGGTTGCAAAGCTTTGGGACTCACCTGCTCTACTGAATTTCCAGTCACTAATGCCGTATGTAAAACACCATTTTGTTAAAATCTACTGTCGACAGCTTCTTGTAATCACTTACAGACCTGAAGTAATGTTAATCATCCTTAGATGATAACAAAATCTGCAAATGTATTCATAATTGATTTTTTAGTCTATTGTGAAATATATGTACACGTCTCAATGCTGTAAAGTAACATGCTTTTGATATGACATAAACACAAAAAGAAATAAATAAAATGTAGCGCTCTACTGTGAGTTTGCATCGATATCAATAAATACAGTTTAAAGCAGACTGCACCTATTACTGACCACAACTTCTTTGAAAGTCATTTTACCAGTAACAAAGTACTGGTGTCAAAATAGATACACATAGTATACCTGTAGGTGTGTAAGTATGTAAACTGTGATATACAGAATGAATACCTTCCTTGCTTTACTGTCTATTTATATTGGTACAAAATAACTGTCATGTTAAAAACCTGCATTTGTTCAATTTAATTGATTCAAATTAAAGGTTATGAATTAAGTTTACTCAGTAAAAATACACACTTTATCACATGTGTTAGAACTTATAGAATTACTTACATATTGCACAGTATTGCATGTACTGATATCCCTTAATTTTGTATAGGCCATCCTTTGGAAGGCCGGTAAAAAGAAGCATATAATCTTTTCCTGGTGTCTCCTCCAAGCATGACAAATATTTTCCCATATTCAAAGAGTTTTTTACCTCTATTTAGAGGATAATTCTGAAAAACAGAAGCGTAGATTAACTACATATTTCTGTATGAATTTTTTTGCATCATTGTAAACGAATTATTTTAATTTCTATGACTCTATTAATATATTTAATTTGTATTACACAGTAACCTTCTGTGGGGGGCACAGTGGTGCAATGGTTCGCATTGTTTCTGCCATGGCCCCATGTGTGCATGTTCTCCTTGTGTCATCATCTGGGTTCTTTGGATTCCTCCACAGTCCAAAAACATGCTGAGGTGAATTGGAGTCACCATGATGTGTGCACACAGGAGTGCACCCTGAAATGGGCTGGTGCCCCATCCTGGGTTATTTTCTGCCTTGCACCCATAGCTTCCACTTGTGACCCTGCATAGCACAGACAGGTATAAAAACTGGATACATTTCCTTATTTTTAGTTGTGAAACTACTGTACTAAGTAAAATATTTGTACCGTGGTCATGAATTATAATAATATATTAAAGAAATACAAAAAGCAAAACTGCAAGAAAAACCCACAAAAAAGATTTAGAAAAACAATAAGACATGAAAAAGAAATGTTTTCACATTTTTTTCTGTGTTCTCAGTGTTTCGTGTTGTCTTTATTTTATATTTTCTTAATTGGTTTGTGTTTTCAGATATTTTTACATTTACTTAATGTGTTTTGTACTTCTGGGATGTGCTCCATGCCACATGGAGTAGTTAGCTGAATTGATTAAAACACAGAGTTATTTATATATTTGTCCGTTTCATTACTTGGTATGTCCTTTTTTATTTTATTCTATATTGTAAATCATCTTTCTTTTAATACATTACATATTTATTTTTATCCCAGAACATCTCTCTTTTGATATGTATTAATTTATTTTTATTTATTATTCTATGCTAATGTTCTGTGTCTATTTTTATCCTCCTTTTACATCCCACCATTTATACTTTTATTTTGTAGTTGCTTGTAGTTTTTCTCTTCCTTTATTTATCTTTATCACATTTATTTATCTACATGTCATGACTTTATCTTTTCCTTTTTATTAACTCACCATTCAGAATTTTACTCACCTCTGGTGTTTCCTCATGCAAATTTCTGAAATCTGTGATAACGTTTCCTCAGTTCCTGTTTCTATTGTCAGTTCCTGTTTTTATTGTCAGGTCTATTCTTTTATTATTTACTTATCTATTTATTTGTTTATTTACTTAATTATTTATAACTGTCATGTCTTTCGTCCCTTTATTTTACATACTTTGGGTGAGGGTGACAGTAGGGGTGGGTTGATATTGTTTTTTATTATGTAAAGTACTTTATGTTGCATTGTATTTGTAGGAAAAGTGCTATATAAATAAAGTCTGATTGATTGATTGATTACCTAATTGAAATTCCCCTAGTTTACCATTCTGTTTATCCTATAGGACTGCTAAGCTTAAACCAAACCTATAAATTTAGTTAGTTGGCTAGTCTGCACTGTAAGTTTTGAAGAGAGAACAATGTCAGCTGTGAGTTGTGACTTGTGGAAGGATTGATTGGAACTAAGTTGGGGGAAAAAAAGTTTCATGCTAACTAGCTTTGTGGGATTTTGATCAGTGGCCTTTTCAGGGAAAACTGATACAAGCTACAAATGAACATGAAAGTCAACCACTTGACCACAAAATTTCTTTTCAATGTGGTGGTGGAATCAACATAATATGACTGATTGGTGGAAGAAACAAAATAAGTAAAATGGGTAGCTTAAAAACAACTAAATAACACATTAAGAAAACAAAACTAACAAAACAAACAACAACAATAAGGAACCACAAAACAATAACACACAAAAGCATTTAAGAGGACACAAAAACCAGAAAACACTTCCGAAAACATTTGTTCTTTATTAATGTTTTGGCAGTTAATCTGTGTTTTATGGTTCCTTTGTGTGTGTGTGTGTGTGTGTGTGTGTGTGCGCGCGCATTTTGCGTTTTCCTAAACGTGTTTCATATCAAATTAGCATAACAGATGATCATTTACGTCAAGATGGGCTGCACCCTTAAGCAGGTTTTTAATACTTTAAAAGTTCCAAATGAATAAGAACAAGTATGATGGAGAATCTTATTATTTGACATTTGTAGAAACATATTCATTAAGATGAAAATTTATTATTAACAAATGAAATAAACAAAACAGGTATATATTTTTGGCAAACCAAACACAGCTTATTGTTTGCTATTTTATAGTTGTTGCTTAAAATGTCGATTTGCACCAGGTGGAACTGTGTACCATGTTAGAAGGGAGACAATTGCCAAACCCATTACCTCAGCTCTGTGAAATGTTTGAATAAATTATTTTTTGCGAATTACATAGGTCAGTGCGTATTTCATTCATGAAAGCACACTATTTGCATAGTGTCACACAAAAAATATTGAATATATTTTTGCTATTTCACATTTGTTTACATTTTGACAGCTTTAATCAATGAAGTCTGTATTTCCTAGTGATCATTAGATTCTTGTTTATGGAAGGATTGATAATTTTCTGATTTAGTAAGTCATTTGCCAGGTGTCCAAGAGGGATTGCTTACTCCCCATACTGGCAAAGGTCTGAGTGGCAAACAATGAGCTTAGATAAGCACTCAGATGCATGAAAATAGCCAGCTTTTCTAAATGCGCTGACACATTTTAACGGCAATGCATATCAGCATTAAGCTATTCATGAGAGAACGACATAGCAGCTGTGAAAGAACAGAAAATCATTAAGCAGTGAAAGCATTTAGATGTGATTTTGATGTGTTTATTTAGATCCAGCTCTTCTGGTCTCAAGCAGTTTTTAAACTAAATTATAGTGATAACAGACTAATAGGCATTTATCTAACTTTAGAAGCTTACTAATAACGTAAATCAGGAAGATGTATAATGCAGAAACATTATCCTCTTCATATTTATTTTGATGGTGTTATAAACCTTTATGTTTTACCAGAGAAGGTACTAGATATACTTTTACATTGCAAGTATCCCCGAAGTCTGGAACCACATAGCCCCCCCCCCAAGATGATGGTGTTGTTGTGTTACATTTGCGGTGTTGATTAACTGAAAGCTGGCAAAATGAGCTGAAAATGCCTCGTCATTTATACATTCATGGTGTTATGTGATTGGTGTCATTGGGTTTTTTTTTCTCGTCCATGACTTCACTGATATGGTTTGTAGTTAAGATCGTGGCACAATCTGTAAGGGAGGAGAATGTGAAGAACAGATGTGTAGAGCAGATAAGTGACTGGGCCAGCAATACTTATTTTCAGCCTATAAACATCACTATTGCTTTGCAGATAAATTACTCTCAGCTCAATTTTGATGTTCCCTGATCCCTGAACAAAGACGTTTTTAATTTAGATTTGATGTCTTAAAAAAAGTTGATTCCCATAAATAAACTAATTTTCCAGACACAGAAACACATATGAATCACCTTCGAAACTTAATAGATTTCATGAGAAATGATATTCAGATTATACAGTAAACACGGCTCTGGAAAAATCTGAAAAACAACACAATTTTTTGTTTCATTCATTTCTCAGTTTATGGGTGTGCATCTGTGTATAATATATATATTTTTTTGCAAACTGCAGCCTGGTTCTTCTCTGTTTCTCATTAATGAACGGCTTCTTCCCTAATTTATGGGACTTCAGTCCCAACAGACTGAGCCTTCTTTTTACTGATTTCAACAGTGATCCTTGTGATCACTGTACATGATCACAAGCATACAAAAATGAAATATGTAGTGTGGGTAATTCACTATGTAGCACAATATAGCAATAACAATCCTTTTGGTTAGCAGAGTGAAACCAACAATGTATGGATTTCTTAACATAAAATCACATCCATGAGTAAATACTTAATGAAACTTGAATAAGAAAATTTTGTTAAATTACAACAGCTATGGTCTTTTTGTGGTTTGTGGTTGCCTTAGTATCAATTGCAGTGTTAGCATTATTGTTTGCAATGTTTCTCAGCTTCTTAGCTTAGGTTGTCTACAAGTTTGGTGCCAAAATCTACAATGAACCACAATTTAATTAGAGCTGAATTCTTTACAGGTGAATTATATCAGTCAATAAGTGTGCATGTTTGACTCCGATACAATAGGTGGCGATGTGGCTCCTCCTTTTTCATGGTTGACCTGTTATGTCACAGATATAAAAAAAATAATAAAATCAATAATAATGGATGCGTGGATGCATGACAAAAGCTTTAATTGTGATCTGGTCAGAACAGATACAACAAGATCAGAATAGCATAACAAGAAATAAAGTACAGTGGTACCTCAGTTCTCGAACTCATTAGAACTGGAATTTCTTAAAAGTTGAACCAACCAGTTCGAAAAAAATTTACCTAGAGCTCGATCTGAATCTCAGAAGTCAAACCGTAAACGGCGACCTAAGATAACTTGTACGCGCGGGGAAATGAGTCACGCGGCACGTCTCTCAATGGAAACAAAGGGTAACGCTTCAGTCTCAGCCTCTCATTCGCTGTGATAGCATCGTGCATGTTTACACTAGCTGAATACATATATTTAGACAGTAAAAATACATTTAGACAATGATAGACAGTAACAGTAATTATTATTATATAATAAAATACATTTTAAAAGAAAGATTTCTTATTATTTTAATATTAATAATAAACCATTAATACATTTCATTATAATAATATTGTTGTGCCAAGTGGGGACGTAACGAAGACAAAGACGCAGACGTCAGGGTATCGGGGAATACGGGGTTTAATTATAGGTAAGGCAGGCAAAACGCAGATGGACAATACAATGACCGGACTGGGGAAACAAACTGAAACGCGGACGAAATACAGAGGGCTAATGAAAACAACCTGAAACAGCTGATCACACAGGAATTCCACACGGGGTTAACGAGGGGGCGTGGCACATGGAAGGAGCGGACGATCGGGGCAGGACACATTGTTTTTTTTTTACTTTACACATTGCATGGATGCATTTATTTTCTTACTTTGCAAATTACTGTTTTGATAAATGCGCTTAGATGTGTTTAGTACAGTATATGCTCTTCTTGTTTTATCCAGTTCATTTTGTGTTTAAATGCAAAAAAAAAAAAAAAAACATATTTAGGTGTAATTTTTTGGGGCCGGGAACCAATTCATTGGTTTTCCATTATTTCTTATGGGGAAAATTTGGTCGGAACTCGAACTTTTTAGGATTCGATCCTGAGTTCTGAACGGATTAAATTCGAGTTCTGAGGCACCACTGTATTATGTACAATATGCTATGACAGGACAGTATTGGAAATTTTTCTAATATTGCAGCGTGATTTTGTTGCATTAAATATTGGGGGCTCTCCTGGAGCTGACACCATATCGTGGTGGAGGAGTTTGCATGTTCCAATGATCCCAAGAGCTAAGTTGCCCGGGGCTTTATGCCCTTGGTAGGGTCACGCAAGGTAAACAGGTCCTGGGTGAAGAACCAGATGAAATGCGACTCATCAGACCCCTTATGATGAGTAAAAATATGGATTCACGTTTTTCCTCGCCTGGACACAGGTAACTGGGGCCCTCCCCTGGAGCCAGGCCTGGGGGTGGGGCTCGATGGCAAGCGCCTGGTGGCCAGGCCTGCACCCATGGGGCCTGGTCAGGCACAGCCCGAAGAAGGCACGTGGGTCCCCCCTCCAATGGGCTCACCACCTGTAGGAGGGGCCAAAGGGGTTGGGTGCAATGTGAGTTGGGCAGTGGCCAAAGGCGGGGACCTTGGCGGTCCAATTCTCGGCTGCAGAAGCTAGCTCTAGGGCACAGGTGTCAGACTCCAGTCCTGGAGGGCCGGAGCCCTGCACATTTTTGGGTTTCCCCTCGTTTAACACACCTGATTCAACTTCTTGCGCTAATTACCACATAGCTGTTGAGCTGAAACATTTGTGGTGGAACAGGGAAAGAACTAAGCTACTCAGGGCTCCGGCCCTCCAGGACTGCAGTTTTACACCCCTGCTCTAGGGACACAGAATGTCACCTCTCTGGCGGGGAAGGACCCTGAGCTGGTGCACGAGGTTGTGAGGTTCCGACTAGAAATAGTCGGGCTCACCTTGACGCACGGCTTGGGCTCTGGAACCAGTCTCCTCGAGGGGGGTTGGACCCTCTTCCACTCTGGAGTTGCTCGCGGGGAGAGGCACCGAGCAGGGGTGTGCATACTTATTACCCCTGGCTGGGTGCCTGTACATTGGGGTTTACCACGGTGGAGGAGAGGGTAGCCTCCCTTTGCCTTGGGGTGGGGGTACGGGTCCTTATTTTTGTTTGTGCTTATGTGCCAAATGGCAGTTCAGATACCCAACCAAAAGGGGCATGATTGGGAGGAATGCCCCCCCCCCCCCCCGATCTGAACTCAAGTTGTGTTTTGTTATTGGACTTCTGTGCTCGTCACAGATTGTCCATAATGAACACCATGTTCAAACATAAGGGTGTCCATATGTGCATTTGGCACCAGGATACCCTAGGCCGCAGTTCAATGATCGACTTTGTGATCGCGTCATTAGACTTGCGGCCGCATGTATTGGACACTCGGGTGAGGAGAGGGGCGGAGCTGTCAACCGATCACCACCTGGTGGTGGGTTGCCTGCGCTGGTGGGGGAGGAAGCCGGTCGGGCCTGGCAGACCCAAGCGTATAGTGAGGGTCTGCTGGGAACATCTGGTGGAATCCCCTGTCAGAAGGAGCTTCAACTCCTACCTCCGGCAGAACTTCTCCCATGTCCCGGGGGAGGTGGAAGACATTGAGTCCGAATGGGGCATGTTCCGCGCCTCCATTATGGAGGCAGCTGACTGGAGCTGTGGCCGTAAGGTGGCCCGAACCTGTCATGGCGGCAATTCCCGAACCCGCAGGTGGACACCGGCAGTGAGGGATGCCGTCAAGCTGAAGAAGGAGTCTTATCAGGGACTCCAGAAGCAGCTGATGAGTACCAGCGGGCTTCGGCGGTCGTTGAGGCAAAAACTCGGGTGTGGGAGGAGTTTAGCAAGGCCAGGGAGAACGACTTCCAGACGGCTTTGAGGAGATTCCGGTCCACCATCCGGCCGCTCAGGGCGGGAAAACGGTGCAGCATGAACACTGTTTATGGTGGGGATGGGGCGCTGCTGACCTCAGCTCGGGACGTTGTGGGTCGGTGGAGAGAATACTTCGAAGACCTGCTCAATCCCACCGACATGCCTTCCAATGAGGAAGCAGAGTCTGGGGACTTGGGGGTGGCTTCCCCTATCTCTGGGGCAGAGGTCGCTGAGGTGGTTAAAAAGCTCCTCAGCAGCCGGGCCCCGGGGGTGGATGAGATCCGCCCGGAGTTTCTCAAGGCTCTGGATGTTGCAGGGCTGTTCTGGTTGACACACATCTGCAGCATTGCGTGGATATTGGGGGCAGTGCCACTGGACTGGCAAACTGGGGTGGTGGTCCCCCTCTTCAAGAAGGGGGACCGGAGTGTGTTCCGCACTCCTCAGCCTCCCAGGTAAGGTCTATTTGGGGGTTCTGGAGAGGAGGGTGCACTGGATTGTCAGGAGGAGCAGTGTGGTTTTCGCTTTGGCCGTGGAACAGTGGACCAGCTCTATACTCTCTGCAGGGTCCTAGAGGATGCATGTTAGTTTACTCAACCAGTCTACATATGCTTTGTGGACTTGGAGAAGGCATTCCACCGTGTCCCTCGGGGAGTCCTGTAGGGAGTGCTCCGGGAGTATGGGGTGCCGGGTTTCCTTATAAGGGCTGTTCGGTCCCTGTACGACCAGTGTCAGAGCTTGGTCCACATCACCAGCAGTAAGTTGGACTTGTTTCCGGTGAGGGTTGGACTCCACCAGGGCTGCACTTTGTCACCGATTCTGTTCATAACTTTTATGGACAGAATTTCTAGGCGCAGCCAAGGCGTTGAGGGTGTCTGGTTTGTTGACCTCAGGATTGGGTCTCTGCTTTTTGCAGATGATGTGGTTCTGTTGGCTTCATCAGACCGTGACCTTCAGCTCTCGCTGGAGCAGTTCACAGCTGAGTGTGAAGCGACTGGGATAAAAATCAGCACCTCCAAATCCGAGACTATGGTCCTCAGCTAGAAAAGGGTGGAGTGCTCTCTCCTGGTTGGGGAGGGAGTCCTTCCCCAAGTGGAGGAGTTTAAGTATCATGTGTTACATCACTAGTCAGCTAGATTAAGATTAGGCTTTTTCTTACCTTCAATTTGGTATGGATATTATAGTGCAGGGAGTTTAAGTCTTACTGAAACATTTTTACCTTCTCAAATATGTTTACATGTACTTTAAAAATCTGGTTTCAGTCTGACAAACACAATAATTCGATTTTCTTAGTGTGCATGTACTGAGTGAAGAGTACAACCATTATTAGCATTAGAAATGAGCTAGTCAGCTTAGACAGACAAGCACATCTCATTTTATCCCTAAAATATCCACACCATCGGGCATAACGACAGATCCAGAGGATATTAATTGTAGTTTTAAGAATTTTTATTGCAACTTATATAAATCTGACCATAATCAGGATTTTGATTCCCATGCCTTGGACTCTTTCTTTCAGTCTATTGATATTCCAACTCTCACTGCAGATCAGAGGGAAATCTTGGATAGAGAGCTTTATGGGGAGGAAGTCAGCAAAGCAATTGGCTCCATGCAGTGTGGGAAATATCCAGGGACAGATGGGTTTCCCGTAGAATTTTACAAGAAATTCTCCTCAAAGCTTGTACCTCTACTGCTGAAAATGTTCAATGAATCGTTAAAATCTGGTATTATTCCCCCTTCCCTCCGCCAAGCGTCAATCTCCCTGATATTAAAAAAGAATAAAGATCCTGTACAGTGTTCATCCTACCGTCCCATCTCATTGTTAAATGTAGATGTGAAAGTCCTTGCTAAGGCTCTTGCCCTTAGAGTAGAATCTATCCTAGCTTCTATTATCCATTCAGATCAGACTGGTTTCATTAAAGACAGACATTCTTTTTTTTAATGTAAGGCGCCTTTTTAATGTGATGTATGGCCCTTCGTCTTCTGTGTGTCCCGATATGGTGGTATCTCTGGACGCTGAGAAAGCGTTCGATCATGTCGAGTAGAAATATCTTTTTACAACCCTTAGTAAATTTGGATTTGGACCACATTTTATAGCATGGACTTTTTTTCCCAGCCATCTATTTCAATACCACATATTTTGACAGTACTGGATGGCTTTGGGAAAATTTCTGGTTATAAGCTAAACTTGGATAAATGAGGCTGCACGTTCCTATCCGCTATCATGTTATTATTATAATTATCATGTTCTATGTACAGTGGTACCTTGGTTTACGAGCATAATTAATTCCGGAAACATGCTTGTAATCCAAAGCACTTGTATATCAAAGCGAATTTTCCCATTAGAAATAATGGAAACTCATATGATCTGTTCCACAACTCAAAAATATTCATATAAAAATTATTAATACAAAATATAAAGTAATAATATATAAAACAAATTAACCTGCGCTTTACCGTTGAAAAGTATCGTGGATGGTGTGAAGGAGACGAGAGAGAAGAGGAGGAGGATTTTGTAGGATGACTTTCACTATAATTAACGGAATCACTGCTATCTGTTGGCTCACTGGAATCTTTTTCTGTTTGTGCAACTTTAACAAGGAACCCATCCAATGACAGCCTCTTTTGCCTTCTTTTCGATTTCGCAAAAATGTGGACATTGCATTGTCGTTAAACAGATTCATTGCTCGCACTGCTACGCCCTTATTCAGGTGGTGCTTTTCTACTAAATTTTGACTATACGAGTGAGGCATGTCGACTGAGACCGAGCATGGGAGACGATTACCCACAATTCTGCAGCGTGAGAAAGTGAATAACCATTGGTTCAGTTGTGATGACGTGCACTCGGCGTCAAAACAAGAAGCGCACGCATGCGCTTCCTGTTTTGAAGCCAAGCGCACGTAAAAACAAGAAAAACAAGGACCGCATGTGTGCCATATGATTTTTGATGATACTTGGCGCTCGTAAACCAGGACTTGCTCGGTTTCCAAGCTAAAATTTATAAAAAATCTTTGCTCGTCTTGCGGAACACTCGTAAACCGCGTTACTCGTAATCCGAGGTTCCACTGTACTTGAGACCTTTTTTTTTTTTGGCTTGTTTTTTATTTTTGTTTTGCTTTGTTTTGTTTTCTTTACAACCAGTTTGTTGAATATACGTAAGAAAAATCCTTAAATAAACCATAGAAAAAAAAAGAAATAATGAAAAAACAATTAATTGGTTCTCGGCCCCAAAAAATGACACCTAAATATGTGTTTTTAAGCATTTAAACACAAAATGAACAAGATAAAACAAGAACAGCATATACTAAACACAAATTCGCAATTTCTCGCAAACACTGCGCCAACATTGTATGCCATGCATAACATTTTTTTCTTAATGGCTTCCAAAGTGATAAAAAATGTACCCCAACACTACGCCAACACTAGACTATGAGCTAGCTTATAAAGCCGTGTTACAGCCCGCATTCGGTAAATTTGATCACTCCGGCATTTTTCTCAAACCGGAATGCAAACAAAAGCTCCTCCAGCAAGCTCCAGCCTTGAGGGAGGTAAAACGCTGGTCCGCCCAATCAGAAGTCACGCTGCAGGATGCGCTCGAAGATGTAGACTGGGACATGTCATGCGCAGCTGATGTCGACGAGTTGCCGGACGTAGCATTAAGCTTCATTAGCACACTTGCTAACGACATCGTCCCCACGGCAACAGTAAAGACATTCGCTAACCAAAAACCGTGGGTGGATGCAACCATCCGCGAGGCTGTGAACGCCCATACCACTGTGTACAACGCAGGACTCACCACCTGTGATATGAGCACTTACAAAGTGGCATCGTATGGAGTACGGCACACAGTGAGGTTAGCAAAACTACTCTACAGCAAACGCATCCATAAACACTTTAATCAGGGCGACACACGCGCTCTGTGGCATGGACTGTGAACAATCACAGACTTTACAGGCAAAACCACCATGGCTCCGAGCGTCGACTCTGCTTTTGCCAACAAGCTCAACGCGTTCTTCGCCCGGTTCGAGGCTAATCATGCTAGCGATAGCCAGCATATAGCGATGGCTCCAGCCTGCTGCCGGAGCGCAGTGACGTCATCAGCCTTGCGGAGCTCGTCGTGCTGAGGGCATTGCAGCGCATCAACATCAGGAAAGCACTGGGACCGGATGGCATCTCCAGGCACCTGCTACGCTGCTGTGCCAACCAGCTGACCAAAGTCTTCACTTACATCTTCAATGAGTCTCTGGCTCAGTCTGGGGTCCCAACCTGTTTTAAAAGATCCACTATTGTTCCAGTCCCCAAGAACAGCAAGCCCTCATGCCTAAATGATTACCGGCCAGTTGCACTTTGCACTTTGCACTTTGGTCATGAAGGTTTTTGAGAGACTCATTAAAGACTATATTATTGCCTCCATCCCATGCTCCACAGACCCACTCCAGTTGGCCTATTGCCCCAATTGATCCACATATGATGCCATCTCCCACGTTCTGCACACCACCCTCAGCCACGTGGACTTGAAGCAAGGGAACTATGTAAGACTGTTGTTCATTGATTACAGCTCAGCGTTCAACACCATAGTCCCCCACAGACTGTCTACCAAGCTGCGGGAGCTACAGTAGGACTGAACAGCCACCTGTGTGCCTGGATCCACAACTTCCTCACAGGCAGACCACAGGTGGTGAGAACAGGTGGCTATGTCTCCAACTCCATCACACTTAACACAGGTGCACCTCAAGGATGCGTTCTCAGCCCACTGCTCTACATGCTCTACACGAGAGACTGCGAGGCCATACACAGCTCCAACCCCATTATCAAATTTGCTTACGACACAGTAGTGCTGGGCCTCATCTCTAATGACGATGATGCAGCCTACAAGGAGGAGGTGGACAACCTGACATCATGGTGCCAGGAGAACTGCCTCAAACTCAACGTCAGCAAGACCAAGGAGCTGGTGGTGGACTTCAGCAGGAGGATGGAGCGCTCCTACTCCCCCCTCTACATCAATGGGGCTGCAGTGGAGTGAGTGAGCAGTTTCGATCAGATACCTGGGCGTTCGCATCACTGAGGACCTGACATGGACAGAACATATCCGGAGCCAGTGCAGCAAGGTGAGGCAGCGTCTCTACCACCTGATCCTGTCTCTCCTGTGATCCTGAAGTCGGTCTACTCTGGTGTGGTGGAAAATGTCCTGACCCAGAACATCACGTCCTGGTATGGAAATAGCCATGTCCAGGACTTAAAGGGACTGCAGTGGGTGATTCGAGCAGCAGAGCACTGCACCAGATCTGCTCTACCGTCTCTGCAGGACATATACACTAGGAGATGCCGGAGCAGAGCAATTAGGATAATCAAAGACTCGTTTCACCCCAATAACTGTGTTTTCGAGCTGCTAAAATCCAGCAAACGCTTTAGGAGTATTACGGCAAAAACAGAGAGACTCAGGAGGAGCTTCTATCCTCATGCCGTAAGACTTCCCAACCAGGACATGACACCACTACCTCTCAAATATTATACAGCGGAAACGTAAACTGCATGGACGCAATCTACTTATCAAGGCAAACTGTACACTGCACTTTAAATACATTACTTATTTCTGTTCACTGTATATTGCACAACAATCATCTCATGCGTCACCACTTGCCACTTTTTTTGTATATGTTGTATATATTGTTAAATTCATTCTTATTCGTCTGCACTTTTTTACTCTGTTTACTCTGTTTAGTCTTTGGATCGGTCAGGGTTTATTTCACTACATGTTGTACTTGTTATAACTATATATGTGACGAATAAAGAATCTTGAATCTTGCCATGCGGTCCATTGTTTATTTTTATTATTACTCTGTATTCGTTAATTTGTTCATAAATCGCAAACTTTTAGGCTGTAACATTTGTACAACTATTGCATAATATTTTTGTTGAGCAATGGCTACCAAAATAATATAAAGTACAGTGTATTACCTGATATTTTCAATAAAAAAAGCACTATCACCAACAAACGATGCTATCACAGCAAATGCAAGGCTGAGACAAAAGCGTTACCCTTTGTTTCCGCTGAGAGACGGGCCGCGTGACTCATTTCCCCGCGCATACATGTTATCTTAGGTCGGCGTTCATGGTTCGACATCTGAGATTCAGATCGAGTTCTAGGTCATTTTTTTTCGAACTGGTTGGTTCTAGTTCTAATGAGTTTGAGTACTGAGGTACCACTGTGTTTGTACAATCAATCGCACGACAGCTCTTTCCCCTTTTACACAGGTTTTTTTGCGGCATTCAAATTGAACGCTAACACTGCCCCTCAGTCTTTTTTACTGCTGACAGTTTGTGTGAATACAGTGACTTTCGCCTGCTGTAATGTCATGTGCATACCCTTCGCAGTACGAGGAGCATACGATAAGATGTAACGATCTGGGAGTATTTTACGCTTTTAACAGAAACCACTAGCACAGCGATTTGCAATCTTTGTAAAATAATGTTTTGAGAAGTGGGAATAGTGTTTAATGGACAATCCCACTTAACAAAATGCACGCTACTGTGCGAGACAAAAAAAAAGCAATGGATGATTTTGGAGTTGCTAACTTGGACTGTTTTATAAACTCGCTGAAGCTTGTGATGCAAGAAGGGCTGGCATTGCAACAAAGTGTAACAGCTGACACCAATGGGAGAAAAATAGTGTTAAAATTTTAAGCATTCGCCACTTGTGTATATTTGCTTGAACATATTCATATTAATCTGCAAATGCCTCAAAAACGCTTAAAACAAGACGTACAAACAAGGTGGAGCAGTACATTATGTATGTTTGTAGTAGCCTAATTAAATATTTTTTGTCATACATTTTTTCCATCTGTATAACAAAGTAAAAAGAGCTGTTGTATCAGAATCTGCATCGGTATCGGCAGTTGTGTATCGGAATCGGATCGGAACAGAAAAAATGTGGATTCGCCCATCCTTAGTATGTCCATTACAGTCGAATCCGGTTAAGTGCACGGCCTCCGGTCCAGACTACAACTTGCACTTAAACGGAGCGTGCGCTTATCCGTATTGACCCAGCCACGTGGTTATCAAGTGCACCCCCCACCATACCCGTCGCTACAAACCTGACGCTACAAGAACTACACACTGAATCTCAATCAGCAAAACATATTCTGTACAAGCATGACAGCATAATATAGTCCAAGCACATAACGCGTAATGTTCTGTTTAACACTACGAAAAGTAGTCCTTAATCGTCTTTTCGGTTGTGTTTTCTGTCAGGGTTGGTGTTATTCTGCCATCTCTGGAGAAGCTGCTCTTTGTTTTTTAGAATGCGTGAAATTTGGCTAGGATAAACGCCAAAATGCTTTGCGACTGCTGCCTGACTTTCTTTTCTGTGCAGTCGATTTAAAACGTCGATTCGTTCTGCAAGTGATAACGTTTTGGTCGTATGAGATGTCGACGCCATATTCTCACTAAACTTTAATTAACTGTAGCCAAATTTTAGAGATTTTAGGCGTGCAGATATCCAAACTCAATATGCATTAGCCACATGCAGGCCAGACCAAATGAGTGCGTGCACATAAGCGGATCGTGCGCTTATCGCTGGTGCGCTTAACCGATCTCTTAGCTGGGCTAAAAACGGGACCGAAGACCGGTCGTGCAGTTAGGAGGATCATGTGCTTAAGCGACGTGCACTTAACTGGAGCCGACTGTATTAATCTTCCATGTGGAATTGTTTCAGCCTTTTGCCATACTACTCACAGGCTCTGGGGACAGATGGATGTCAGATCACATCTACATCAGATACCTTAATTTTAGTATTGCTGGAGATGGCACAGTGGCATTGTTACCTCATATGCCTGGGACTAAGGTTCGAGTCTCCACCATGGTTCCATGTGCGTGGAGTTTGAATTTTCTCCCTGTGTTGTAGGGGATTTCCTCCGGGTACTCCAGTTTCCCCCCACAATCCAAAAACATGCTAAACTGTGGTTACCAAATTGTCCATAAGTGTGTGCCTGCTGTGATGTGTGTGTGTGCCCTGCGATGGGTTGGTGCCCCATTCCGAGTTATTCCTTGCTTTGTGCCCATAGCCTCCAGGATAGACTGCGGACCCCCATGACCCTGCATAGAATAAGTGGGTACAGACAATGGATGGACTTATACTGCACAGCTGAATATGAACAAAATCAACTCAAGGATTCTGCAGCACTTATCCTCAGTATGGCCTTCAAGTCTTTTAACTGCCATTTCCCATTACAGAAGATCAACGAAGAGCAGTGAGGAGAGATCAAAGGAGGCTGGAACACCTTCTGCTGATCAGTGGAGAGATCTAGCACAGAGAAGACAAAGAATATATTGAATTTTAGGCCATAACATATTCAAAGCCCATATGGATGGCATACGATGCCTTAAGAACGTGCCTTCAGAAAGTAGAGCCTTTTTCATATTTTGTTGAAATTCTTTTACCATGAGCACACGAGTGATAGTGATATGTTTTTAGGACTTTTTGAGCATCTGTGAAAGATAAACTGTATTTTCACAATTTTAGAGGTATTCAGACAATTTGGCTCTCCAAATTGAGCTCAGACGCAATACATTTGTCTTGATTATATTTGAGATGTGTCTCCATGACCAAAGATAAGTGGTTAGAAGACAGGCGGAGGTACAGACAGATGGACGGATGGATTTTTCAGATATCTGAAGAATATGACTGGAGTCCACCAGTGGGGAAAATCACTTATTTAGAGTGATGATTTTGAAACCTTCACACCAGTCTTTTCCACAGTTTACAGTGTGAGCACATCCAAGACATGAAGGAGTAGGCCTTGGAGATAAGATTGTACTAATGCAAAGAATTGTGCAACAAAAAAAAAGCCAATGCACTGAAAGTTCCCAGAAGCACAGTGACCTCCGTCACTGTAAACCAGAAGTAGTTTGGAACCAAAAAGTCTTGTCATAAAATTTGACCAAATTTTGCCCCTTTAGAGCCAGTTCTGCAGAATCACCACGGTCTGTGTTTCTCTATTAGGCCACCACAATAAGGCACTGAAGAATATATCTGCAATATTTCTGTGCTGTACAATTGGCAGTAATAAATGCCAGTGTTCTGATATTTTGGCATACATATTTTAAAGTGGGCAAAATAGTCTAAGAAAATTATGATGTGAGAATAAACTGTATTTTTAACAGAGGTAATGTCCTAATAAGGAAATTTATCCAATCAGAATAAAATACCTACAGTTTTTAAAGGTGGTAACATTCTGATAAGGAAATGAAAGTTGACAGAATTAAATATCTGTAGTTGTTAACGGTGGTAACATTCTGATATGCAAATCTAGGCTCTGACTATTCTAATCAGACATTACGGGAAAAACATGTATTGTACAGAGATTATGCTTTAAAAGGATTTGCCCCAGTGTGGGAATATACTACGAATAATCCTAGAATGTAATGAAAAAACAACGCAATATAAAATAGTTTATATATTTTAGCAAGTCGTCAGGAAAAGCTACCTTCAAGAGTGTAGTGGATATAAATTGACAGAATCCCTGCACCAAAATGCTAACAGCAGTGTATTAGGATATTGATTAGACATCATTACTTATCCATAACATAAACAACAAAGAAACTCAGTTAATTCAGGAAAAAATGAAATGAAAGTACATAACAGGAAACTATGACTATGTACCTATATTACAAACAAAACCGTAAAAACAGTCAATAATAATTCTATAATAATAAGTAGAGATTTACACTCACCTAAAGGATTATTAGGAACACCTGTTCAATTTCTCATTAATGCAATTATCTAATCAACCAATCACATGGCAGTTGCTTCAATGCATTTAGGGGTGTGGTCCTGGTCAAGACAATCTCCTGAACTCCAAACTGAATGTCAGAAAGGGAAAGAAAGGTGATTTAAGCAATTTTGAGCGTGGCATGGTTGTTGGTGCCAGACGGGCCGGTCTGAGTATTCCACAATCTGCTCAGTTACTGGGATTTTCACGCACAACCATTTCTAGGGTTCACAAAGAATGGTGTGCAAAGGGAAAAACATCCAGTATGCGGCAGTCCTGTGGGCGAAAATGCCTTGTTGATGCTAGAGGTCAGAGGAGAATGGGCCGACTGATTCAAGCTGATAGAAGAGCAACTTTGACTGAAATAACCACTCGTTACAACCGAGGTATGCAGCAAAGCATTTGTGAAGCCACAACACGCACAACCTTGAGGCGGATGGGCTACAACAGCAGAAGACCCCACCGGGTACCACTCATCTCCACTACAAATAGGAAAAAGAGGCTACAATTTGCACGAGCTCACCAAAATTGGACAGTTGAAGACTGGAAAAATGTTGCCTGGTCTGATGAGTCTCGATTTCTGTTGAGACATTCAAATGGTAGAGTCAGAATTTGGCATAAACAGAATGAGAACATGGATCCATCATGCCTTGTTACCACTGTGCAGGCTGGTGATGGTGGTGTAATGGTGTGGGGGATGTTTTCTTGGCACACTTTAGGCCCCTTAGTGCCAATTGGGCATCGTTTAAATGCCACGGCCTACCTGAGCATTGTTTCTGACCATGTCCATCCCTTTATGACCACCATGTACCCATCCTCTGATGGCTACTTCCAGCAGGATAATGCACCATGTCACAAAGCTCGAATCATTTCAAATTGGTTTCTTGAACATGACAATGAGTTCACTGTACTACAATGGCCCCCACAGTCACCAGATCTCAACCCAATAGAGCATCTTTGGGATGTGGTGGAACGGGAGCTTCGTGCCCTGGATGTGCATCCCACAAATCTCCATCAACTGCAAGATGCTATCCTATCAATATGGGCCAACATTTCTAAAGAATGCTTTCAGCACCTTGTTGAATCAATGCCACGTAGAATTAAGGCAGTTCTGAAGGCGAAAGGGGGTCAAACACCGTATTAGTATGGTGTTCCTAATAATCCTTTAGGTGAGTGTATATTATACATTTTAGATTGAAAGTACTGTCATAACTGCCGGCGCACTCTACATGTGTCTACCAAGAACAAAAGTCACATTGTACCTTAAAGTGAAAAAACAACACATTAGTAATGCAAGTATTCCATTTATGAATAAATTTAACATAAAATAATGTAATGGAGGCATTTTAATGTGTCAATGTACAGCTTATACATCATTGTCTTTTTAGCATGTCAGTTATGCTTTTGTCAGCATCTGTGTGTAGCATGTTGCAGGAAACGCAGCAATCCTCTACTCCACCTAAAATAAACACAAAACAGTACAACTACTACTACAATACAACTAATTTTTAAAGTTAAAGGTATTTATTGCAAGACGTCATATTCCTGTTACTTGGATACAATCACACTAGATAGACTATTCAGAAAAAAAAAATACTTTATTATAGATATACTGTATAATGGTTACCTTGGCATTTCAAAAGAGTGCTAGCAATTTCAAGCTGTGCAACTGAGATGTTTGCTGTGTTTCTTTCAACAAGGCTGATGTCCATGGCATGCATATATTGTTCTGCAAACTACATAAAGTAAGTGTAAGCTTTAAGTTATACACATTCACCTCAAATGAATTTAATGCAAGTATGTTTGGTTACTTATGGTTAAGGTTGTCATATTGGGATCGGAGTTTTCCCCATAGAAATGAATAATGAGTCCCCACAAAGATATAATTACAAACCTGGGTAGAGAATAGCTGTAGACCAGTCTATGTGTGTTTGGCACAGAAAATTAAGTAAAATAGTCAAAGAAATTATGTATTAAACCTGTTACTTTCAGTGACTGCATGTACTGAACATTTAGTCAAATAAATATCCTGTAATTTTCATTGAATAAATCTAGACTAGAACTAAAAAAATAGATGACTAAATTATGACTAAAACTAAACTGTACTTTCATCAAAAGACTAAAACTAAATCAAAATATTCTGCCGGTGTTGACACTGGATATGAACTGCAATGGGTTGTTTGAAATATAAAGCAGTCACACTTCCGTGAAGAATATCACAATGTTACCAGCTCCAGGAGTATTTATTTATTTATTTTGATATGAAATACATGTAATGTTTATCTGTAAATTACATGAGCTTTGAGAAATAGTCTGCACTAGGAAAATGGAGATGACACAGAGCTACAGGCCAGGATACTGGTAATCGTGATAATTAAATACTAACAATCGTTTGGACTGCAGGGTAGGCTTTCATCTCTATGTTTATATTCAATGCTCTGTGATGTAAGAGAACAAGAGGAGCAGTTAGAATAAATTCTGGAATTAAATTAAGATTAAATTAGCATTATTTCATATTAATGCAAAGACAGTAGACAGGAGAATATGAATCATAACATAGATGTTTAGCTATGGATATGCATGCCCATTTTCAGTGAAGATTCATTAACAGCTGATTATCTGCAATACATGGAGACTCTTATTTGGGTAGATAATGCAGAAGGCTGTCTTTTCCCCTGCCAAATGATATATCCACTTTCATTTACAACTGGCCGACCCTTATCAAACGAGCCTCAGCCCAGGATCAAAGTGATGAAGGAGATGGCCAAAAAGCAATTTCTTTCAGGATTGACTTCTCATCTGACGACACACACATCCGCTGGATGATTTGGTAGATATTTGGATAGGAGCATTTTTTTTGGCAAATTAGCTTCTTTGAAGTTTGAGAGACATGTTTGTCAGTTTGGATATGAAGATGGCAACTGGGGGTATTAAAGTCGTGAATAAATAATACAGGATTGATACGTAAACAAGAGGGTGTTATTCATAATCTTTAAAATGTTTTTTTTTGTGTAGAATATATAACAGAAGCTTTGAAAGTAGATACCTGAGAAGTATATCACTATGCAATGGTGCTCGACACGGGGGAACCTGCATTTCTCTTTTTGTAGGGACGGCATAAACAAGACTGAGAATGCTTATGATGTAACTATTGTAAAGATTGTAAAGGTCTGAGTGTGCCAGATTTAATGCCGCAACATTCCTAATTTTACATTTTCTGATGGAAAATTTGATACAAGTAAACAGTTATATTCAAATTTATTTTAGTACTACATTCATGTTTTATTTGTTTAGCTGATGCTTTTAATGAAAGCAGCGTAGAGTTGAGAGATGAGGATCAGCCAGTCCCTGGAGCATTTGGGGCCCATTTGGGGCCGACCTTGCGATCACAGAGATCCTAAACCTCTGAGTCACACGTCACACACTGCCTCCATTTAAATGTAGAGCTCTCCCACGAGAGGCTCCAGAACAAGAGCTTTCTGAACCAAATCTACTGTGGAGCAACTAGGGACATATAATACATATAATCTGATCTCTGGAGCGTTGCAATGCATTTTTGAAGGAGTCATTTGCCCTCCACTAGGGCAGAACTGCATTAAAGATGGAGAACAGGCTTTCTCTCTTAGAAAGTGCTCACAGGCAGCAAACTTTCCATTACCTTCCATGGTACCTTTCCCTGCATTCAAAAGACAGAAATAATAAGAGATATTCTGCAATCCATCAGACTGACTTTTATTCATGTGGGAATTTGAGTTTTGGATTTTTTCTCTGTTCTCTCAATGAGCTGACCTTTCACAGGGAGATCTTCCAGAAATCCATAAAAAAGATATGAAAGTGCCTCACAAGCCTAGGGAATCCACACAGACATCCTCATTCAAGTGCTGGCAAGAATGCTGAGAGGACAATAAGAGAGAATGACTGGGCATGACTCATCATTACACATCATCCATCCATCCATCCATCCATCCATCACCACTTATGCTGTACAGCAGGGTTCCCCAATTCCGGTCCTAGCGCCAGAATCCAACACAGTTCTCAGATTTCCTTGCTCAGACACACCTACTGTACCTGGTAAGTAGCTGACTAAAGTGTAAAGGCTTTGTCAGGTGCGCACAGGGCAAAGGGAGGAGACACCCTGGAAAGGATGCCAGCACACTCACACATGTAAAAGATATCATACTCCATGGGCAATTTTAAGGGACCAAATTCACCTAACAGCAGGTGTTTGTACCATGGGAAGAAACATCGGATGCAATAGAAACCCAAACAAACAAGGAGAACATGCAACTTGGTGTCTTCTACACCACAATTACAATACAGTGCAATATCTGTATCTGTATTTGGGTCATCCATCTGTGCAATATGTTTAATTGTGTGCAATCATTTTTCTTTATTTATGAATTTGTCAAATACTTTAATAGTTACAGTGTTCACAAGGTCAAGTGTCTTCTACAGCTGCCCTTTGCTTCCTTTGCTGCCACCAAGTGCTGCTTCAAATTTTGTGTGATTTGTCACAAAATTATATCAGGTGTAGATCTTCATCCATATAATGATTTTGGTAATAAGTTTCATCAAATACTTTTTGAGTTATGTTCACAAGGGGGTCAATTCTTAAAAAGTTATGCGCTTTTGAGTTAAGCTCATTCTCCCCTCATCAGAGACACGCTCACTGCACTTAACCTGAAAAAGAAGGTACAGCCATGCAAGGAGTATAATTAATTCATCAAGCAAGAAAAGAGGTTCACGGCCTTGATGGTTTTAGCAACAAGCAAAACGTGGAAAATGGACTTTAATTTACATTGTGAACCTCACTGAAATCCACAGAAACCTATTTATTTTTAGAATGATTCTCACAAACTGAAGCTCTTACGCTTACAACCAGGAAGCAATAGTATAGATCTCTATTAAAAAACTGCACATATTATTGTTCTATTTGGGTATCAAAATACTGCACGTGTTAACGTGATCAAAAACTAAAAAATAAATGCTAAATCCTATAATTGCGCTAGCAATTATATGTTTTAAGCATGACTTAGACAAGTGGTCCATATTAAGTTACACAAAAGTACCAGGTACAGCAGTAAAAAAATGTATTGTTTTTCCACATTAAAAATGCAAAAACAGGACACAGTTGGTTGCAAGTCCATTGACGGCAGATCATTTAAGGCTACCCTTATGCCTCCCCTGTTGCCGTATATCAGCAGATCTTCCGTATGACATTACCACAGCCCTCCTTCAGATCTCGTGAAAATATCACTGGTCTTCTCCCTCATTTCAACTGGAGGACAACCTGTTAGGATTTTTTTTTTTGGGGGGGGGGGGGGGGGGGAGGACAAGATAAGTGTGTTAGACAATGAAACCAATGTAAATTCACCTCACTGGCTTCTACAAGCCATCAGTGATCACAACTTTGTAAAACGACCACAGAAGCAGCTAATGCCATATTCTTTCATTATATTCCATAGTCTCCAAATGAAAGAAGATTTCTACCACAGTACTCTTAGTGGGAGTAACTGCATGACACTGTCAATTAAGGCTTCAGGTTTTACAAACTGAAATTAATAAAGAACCAATGAAAAGTGTAAGATGATACCACCCACTACAGGTGGGTATTGGTGGGCTCTGGTCATGGCTTCCAGGAAGATACAGCAGTAGGGCTGCAACTAACAACTATTTTGATAGTCGACTAATCATCGACTATTAAAACGATTAGTCAACTAATTGGATTATAAACTGCATAATTATAAAATGGCTCCTATTTAGCTACCAGCTTTTACATTTAGCATGGGGTTATTGTTCGACTTGAATGCCACAAAAAAACACATGTAAAATGGGAAAGAGCTGTCGTGCCATTGATTGTGCAAATAGATTTAACACGAAATAGGAGCTATCTTTTTAGAGATTGCCAAAAACTAAATAAGTAAGTATAGGACGTGGATTGGTCACACATGGCCGATACCCGATCCGTCAAATAGGTCTGGATCGGCGCCGATACCGATCCGAATTTCTTTTACAATCTTTGTTATAATCAGGGCTGCATATAACTGGTACGCAAGTACGTATTCAACTTTAAAAGCGATACGTGTGCAAATGCATACGTTTTTTATGTGCATTTGCGCTGATATGACAAGAAATAATCATGCATTTTAACCTGTATATGCTAATTCGTACTTCATTTACGGTATAGAGGTTGAAATGCACGGTAATTTTTTGTCATATCAGCTATTTATATAGCCTATGTTTACAGCAGGCTGAAAAATCCCAAGATCCCGACCCAAAATAAGGGAAATTTAGAGCAGCTTCCCATTGCCATTTCTATGTTAACAGCAAGAAAACGGACTTCAAAACTGCTGTTATTTATTTATTTTTAATGGAGCATAAGCTCTTGCAGCACTTGCGACATCGGAGCCACTGTGCTGAATCTTGAGCTTCGGAGTTTGGCTTCTGTATCTATTTAAGCAATGGGTTTTTTCCACTGTTTTCCGACCTTTTTTTAGCTACTATTAGCCAATGAGACACTTCATGACACACCACTGACTTCCAAACATAAATACATTATATTCTGATCTTTTTTGAAAATGTAAAATATACTACTAGCCTAATATTATGCCCTATTATTATTATTGGATACGCCAGGCAACAAGAAGCCTGTGCCATTCACTCTTGTGCAGATCTCGCCTTTGTTTTAGGACATTAAAAGCCTTTGAGACTGATGTGGCACTAAATGCTGGGGTTATTATTTTCTCCTTACTATTAAGTTTGGCATCTTAAACATGCGTCGGGAAATAGCCTGCAGCCTGTAGGCTACTGCACAGCCGTCAATGTTTAAGCGAACTGCCGAAACCATAATGTTTATTTTTATTTTTAGGAAGAATAATTAAATCTAATTAAACAAAAGAAATACAGCCTTTTAGCCCCCCATTTTTTTTTCTTCAGATCTACATAACCTTTAGTGCACTCAGTTGACGAAAATCCGTCATAGCGACGGAAAACTTTAATCCATGTGTCCCAGACTTTAGAGCGTTTAATACGCGATAATGCCTGATTTGTGGCCGCCATTCTTCTACCTGTCGCTGAATGCTATTGTGCAAGAGCTGGTGCAGTCTATTGGAAAGCGGTAGTATTGCACAGGTAGAAAGGAAGGAAAACGTCTCACTCCGTTTGAAAATATGTCTGGCGACAATCATCGACAATTAAATTCGTCGGCGACTATTTTTATTGTCGATTTTTGTCGCACCCCTATACAGCAGGCCCTTAAACTAGATGAGATACTGGAGCTTCTCTCCTGAAGGTCTTTCGCTCTTTAGATCAAGTTGTTCTCCACTCAGTTCTTCTCCGCTGATGTTCCTCCTCACCCTAAGCCAACGCCTCTCTTATTTTTAAGCCCTCACTGCAGTTTGCCAAGTATTATCGTGTTTTACATGCCTATGCAGCAGGCTTCTGAGGACTGGTGTTGAGCATGTCGTAGAACAACATCATCAATCACACAAAGGGAGGTTTAAAAAGAGCATAGATTCCTCAAGTCCTGATTTACTGCAGTGATGAATCCAAATCATGCTTATCTTTGCCTTTTGCTGTTGGAGCTTGTTTTTAAGTTAGAATCCCAAACCTTTGACCCATCACCTCAAAACAAACACACTGAGATGTCAGTAAGTTCCTCCTATTTCACATTGCAATACAGTTGCAAGAAAAACTTAGCTGACAAAAAAAGAAATCAATTTTCAACCACGACAAGTGTTCCATCATATATTCTAAGATCAAACGTAAGGAGGAATATAGGTGCACAGAAAAATGCTATTTAATTTAAAGTGAGAGAGAGAATAATGAGAGACACCATGTATCAGAGTGAAGACAGGATTTAAAAAACTGAAACACTCTACTGGTCCTCGAGTACTTATAACCAGAATGATGCAGGCACATATATAGAGACAGTCGTTTTTAATTAAACAATTTAGAGAACATCAGCATTTGTAGCTGTTCACACCCATGCTGACCATGATACAGGCCAAATAACAGTGTGTGTACTGCGTACTGTGTACGGGGGGGGGGGGGGGGGGGGCGTAACAAGAATTGTAGGAAGAGCATTGTTATGTAATGTGAACAGAAACACTCAAGTTGCCCCAGGCAACCTGATGTAGCACATGAGTCAGACAGCCCCCCCCCCCCCACTAGCTGAAGCACGTATAACAACACTCGCTAGCTTTTCACTACATCCATCTCACCGTGCCCCTCCATCAGCCCCCACCCAGCTTCATTATATTCCTCTAAACCCTCACTAACCCCCTAGTCATACTGATGGTCGATATTTTTCCAGGAGAAATCTCTGCTGAATACGAAATGGCGGCGATTGCAAACACAACATAATAACAACACTGCATCATCACACACCGAGATGCTGTTACATTCTTCCTGTACCACAGGCCATACTGAAACAAAATACATATTGCCTTGCCTCATTAGTTTCTGCATACAAAATATGATATATTCAGTAGAGTGGTGTATTACTGCAGTAAGCAGTAATTTGCTGCAGTTTTGATAGACACAGCCCATGAAAGAGATTGCTGGCGACTTTAGCGGGTGTGATCATGTGTGTCATCTTCCAATGGCTGTTTATGGTTCCTCTTTATGCTGATGTTAAGCTTTTACGGAAATAAACAACCTTAAATGTATGGAGATGTATTCAGATCTTTTGCCATGGCACCTGGTAACCCGCTCAGCACACAAGATGTGAGTAGATTTGGCCTTTTAGACCTCTGCGGTCTACATTCTAGCTTTTCTTGCATGTACAGCAATTGGCCTATAATGATGGTTCTTCATAGCTAAACATCAACCAACCCAATAATCCTCCATCTTGCTCCCGCTATTCAGAGAGTAACTCCAATTCATCATCCCACTGTCATACTGGAACCGGCCGAGAAAGAAGGGTCAGTGGCCTGGTGTCAGAACTAGTCTAAAGCTGTGTCCCATTACAGCAACAGCATCAACAAACCCTGTTTTACTGCTTATTTGTTATTCATCAACTTCATTCCTTCACTACAATCTAATCACAACACTCAAGCATTGCTGAGTTAGTGTTACAGCACTGTATTTATATTTTCAGGAGAAACAGGTGTTTGATCATTTGCGTAAAATGTATTAACATTTACATAAATTTACATTACATCCAATTAAATATTCCATATAGTTTTATCATCATTCTGAAAACATAGGGATGACTTACAAAATATTGAATCATTAAACAGCAATTTGACAGTCATAAAATTAAGTCATTGCTGCTACAGAATACAGTTAATACTTAATCATTAATTATGTACTGCTTATTTATTTATTCATTGTATTACTTTCCCTGCCAGACTCCATCACAGTACACCATACCTTATTAGCACCCTCGAGGGAGCTGACCAGGCTCTGCAGCTCCTCGCGGTTCATCTCAATGGACACGGGCCTCACGGCGCCACCCTCCCTGATGTCCAGGCTCAGGTTCAGCAGCGGTGTCTGCAGCGTGGAGATCTTGTCGCTGGACAGAGCCAGCTGGAAGGAAGGCAATCAGAAGGAGTGTTACATTTGTTATGCCGACGTCACTAGTCTGCTCATCATATTCTGATTTTTTATATCACATGGTTTTTGGTTTCAATACACATTTACATTAATTTAACAACATACATAGGGACTGCCACTAATGACTATTTTTCTATGGATTAATCTATCAACTATGTTACTGATTGGTTGATAAATCTAAAGCAGGGCTATTGAAATCACGGTCCTCAAGGTCCGTGCCCTGCTGATTTTCCAGCCTTCTTTTACCTGTGAGTCAAGTGCGAAACCTCTGGCCAATCAGAATCAGTAATTGTTACACTAACTACCTGGGAGAACTGAAAACAAGGCCTGGATTTGGAATCGAGGTCCACATTTGAAGAGCCCTGATCTAAAGGATTATTTTTCCTCCAGATAATCAATTTAGAATTTGGTGATCAGTGGTCATTTTTGACACACCACAACACACAGACACGAAATGTGTCCTCCGCATTTAACCCATATATGACATCGTGACATAGGAGGGGGCAGCTAATTCAGCGCCCGGGAAGCAGTGCTTGGGGGCGGTACCTTGCTCAGGGTACCTCAGTGATGCCTTGCTGGTCGGGGATTCGAACCTGCAATCCTTCAGTTACAAGCGCGCTTCCCTAACCATTAAGACACCACTGCCAACTTTTAATTTAAGCTGATTTTATTTTGACAACAACAAACTGTATGTCACTGTAGGGCTTTAGATAACTGATAACGACTTTTCGAAACTATACAGACTTTATTTCAATAAGTAGACTGTCTAAAATAATGTTTTGTGACACCCAAAAGTTAATAATCTGTATAAATCTGTCATATGCTTATACTTATTTAATTCATAATTTAGTTAGTGGAGCGCACACCACATGCTACTGTGTTTGGCAAATCATGGAAGCGGTAAGCACTGAAGTGGGGATGAATAACTGGGTAGCTCAGCAGCCATAACAACATAAGTACAAGAGGAAATACTGTGGTCAAACAAGGTAACAGACATTGGCGGTGTTGCAGATACTTTCTGCAGATTAAAGTCAGTCGCTGTTTTAAAAAAATATAGTTTTCATTTTTATTTCAGGTCACAGATTATATTTATTTTCATTTATTTAGTTTCTGTTTGTTTCAGTTTTAACTTAAGATAACAACACTAGTCCCAACAAGCCCACCGTGCATGAACACACACATTGGCACCATCAATCAGCGTAGACTAAGAACTGGGGTAATGGCCTTGCTCAAGGTGAAGCACACTGCCCTATCACATATACACGTGACATCCTTAGTGGAAGTGTGTAACATGGAAATGGGAGGAAAGAACAGGGACCTCAAAATGAAGGTGAAGACAACCAGGCAAAAATAAAAACCAAAGAGCAGTGGCAGCATGAGAAAGGGGAGCACACACAGGAAATCATCAGGAATCAGTCTGGCCATATGTTCAGGGGCCAGACCTAACAGCACTCAGTTTCATAAAATCACTATTATGGAGGCAGAGGCGAATGAAAAAATGTGGTCTCCTGGGACATCTTTAATCCACCTTTTAGCACAGTCACTCATTTAAAAACAGGTTCACAAACAGGACAGACACCATCCCAATGGGTCTTTCTCAAGCTTTCACTACCATGTGAGAGAATAAAATCTTAGGGAAAGGTCAGAACACGAAAAACCAGTATTAGATATTGCAATAGGCGCTTTTACACTGAAGTTCCAGAACCTGGTTCTGAATTCTAAGTTCCTGGGCTGTCTTGAAAGAGAACTTTTGTAGTTCCCATCCACTTCGGCGTATCACACATGCACAACAAGAATTGTTACCTTTATGCTACGTATATTTTCAACAGTTATTTTCATTTTGAATAATAAGCTGGTCAGATCAGCTGATCCCCAGTTCAGCCAAAACCACCTTATGATAAACTAGCACTTCGCTTGCACAATTCAAATTGTCTCTGAATATCATAATCTGAACAAATGCTCAACAACGTCTATACACCATCGTCGGTCTATTTTGTGCATTCTTCCCTTTGCTCTATTATGTTGGTCTTCCATTTCCATATACTGAAAACGAAAATTGAGAAGTATAATATCCCTGTATTTCTGTGTAAACCTGGCGTTGCTGCTTGTGGTCAATCAATTAGCAAGCTATCACTATAACCCCCACCCAGCAGTTCATGTTTGAACAAAAAAGGACCTAGTCTGAAAGATGGACTGAAAAAGTGTTTGGAAACTACACAAGCCAAGCTGCTTTTTTCCTGGTTCAGGAAAAGCGTTCCACTGTTGGGAAAGCGTACTATATATGCAGAATAAAAATGGCCTCCTGAGAACACCTCGGCCATCAGGTCTGCCTCCGTGCTTCCAGGATTCTCCCAGGACAGGACCACCTTGCGAGAAAGCATCAGAGAGCTTCCCATAACTGAGCAGCACTCCAACCACACAGGATTTATGCACCTGCAGTCCCACCGGCCAGTTGTCTTCTTCTGAGCATAAACAGATGTCTGCCCCTTGCAGGCAGTAAATAACACTGTAATAGAGGTAAGCCCAGGTCTGTTGGCTGTGGCAATACAGGGTGCATTTTCACCCCTCTCAGTAACCAGGGCCTAGCCAGAACATGAGGGGCTATCACCTTTCCACTCACACTGAATACATAACAGACGCAGTATCTATAGAGGAACAAGTTTAGGTGAAGACCTGTCTTATTCCAGAATGTGGGGATTATACCACAGTCCAACAAACAGTCGAGGCATTAAAAGCAGATTTAAAAATCTGTTTCACCAAAAGAACAGAACAACATTTTAGCACCTAAAATGCAAGCATCCATATAATAGATGACTTTCAGTCAAGATTGAGAGAGTTTAATACTTTTCTCTGCCAGACTGACCATTCTTCTTACTAAAGAGGATATATTCTGTTCACATACATCTCCCAGCACATTGACTCCAACAGTCAGACAACAGATATGAATGATAAGAGAACTCCTAGCCAAGCCTGTTAATCAGGGCCTCTACTGATGCTTTCAGAGTTAAGAGGTCCTTCTTCCAGCGGGTGTAACTCAGCAAATCAGAAGTTTTCCCAGAAGTGGAGAAAATGGAAAGGACGTCCTACTGTTACTGCTGATGTGGAAAGATAATTATTTCTGTTTGGGGATGGAGTGCAGGATTACAGAGGCTGGCTCACTGAGGAGGAAACCTCATTTAGGCACGGCTTTCCGGCAAGCCCCTGTCCCTGGACAATCCCTGTGTTTCCACCTCAGAGATAAGGGTTCCTCCAGGCCAGAGCGATTCTAATGAATTGCTGGTCAAATCCCAAGATGATAATGGTAAACTGATAGCCAAGTATTGGCCAGTTCATGGCACTCCAACAGGGCGGCCTACAACGGGTCACATGATGTGAGCTGTGGAAAAAAACTAACTTTTTTTTTGGGGGGGGGGGGGATTATTGTTGAACAGAAACAAAAGGGCATATAAATTGGCTCTGACAAGTACATTCTGTGAGTTCTGCTTAACTATTCTCAAGTAAGATATTGCTCTCTTTAGAATAATAATTTACATTTGTTTACAGATGAAGTGTAAAATTAAAGACGCGTGTTTCACTGAATATTCATACAAAGAGGGTGGATTTAAGTGACCTTCATGCTATAGTGTAGTTCATGTGTAACACAGGTGTTTTAGAGATGGTCTTCCTCCCCATTCCCAGCACCCGGATAAACCTTAATGGATAATGTGTAGCTCTCAGCAACGTTCTCACTCTCACATGTTTTCATGCTCTGTCACACATAAATATGGCAGCTCAGGTTTCCCATACTCTGCGTTTGGCCGCATATCTGCGTCCTTTATCTGGGCCATCTGCCACACTGCAGATGGACCTGTGCTGATCATCTTCAAGCAGTTGTGTCTCCAGAACCCCAGACATAGTTTAACTAGCAGGAGGGGACCAATTTTGCATCACACAGCTTCCCAAAAATATCAGCAAAGTCTATAACCAGGAAGCACAGAGAATCATGTGAAGCAAATGCTGGATTGAAGCAGAGTGTCGAGGCATCTGTGGTATGCTGGGCTTTTCAAACCATTACTCCATGCTTTCTGAGTACATTCACCAGCAAGGTATCATCAAACTTTCATTCAAAAACTTAAATATTTACCCATCCATTCATTTACAATGACTGCTTCTCCAGTCTAACCTGGGGAGATACAAAGCTTATTACAGAAAGCACGGGATGAGGCAGGACGCAGCCTGCAGTGAGATAATAAAAATAAATGTTACTTAATACTGATCTCTTTGCTTAATGATACACACGTCCTGAAAGTGTTTATACTAGCAGCTCTAACATCGTGTTGATACAGTAACAGAAAAACGAAGGTTCACATAATCATGCAACACCGAGAGTTTTGGCCACCGATGCACATCCACAAATCGGGGCTAAAAAAGGTGAGGACTGCTTTCATTACACTGGGAGCTGAGGCAAAACAGAAAAGCCTCAACTTCCAAGCGTCCGTCACGCGGTGCGACCCTGGCACGCAGCCGGAGCTTATGGTGACACCACGGTTCACCCTAGGTCTAGTGCGTCAACCGGGCACTTTAAGGCCACATCCCCATTTAACACAATGCTGGCCTCCACTGAGATAGCTTTGGACTCTGTTTGTTCCCCCACAGCCTCCCTGAGGACGCCAAGGGCAGATGATGCGTCTATCCTCTATGGAGCTCCATAGAGTCCGAACGGTACTCAGTTAGATAACGACGCTTCAATAGGCTGACCACTGATACAGCAGCAAGTATTCCAAGACCACCAACAGGGCTCACAGACGTCCTGATCAGGTCCAGGAAGATAATAAATGTTTCATTCCCATGTCTGAATGCTGAAGCAGCCATGGAGAACTGGTATTTTCCCCCTTAATAATCTCATACATTTCACAATATCCAAAATAGCTAGCCTTAAATTTTTTTTTTTTACATTTTATTAAATCAGGAGAGGAGTTACACCCCTGTGCCCCCTCATTATAAATGGAAACAGCCACGTTTATACAGTGCCAGGGATTTACTGTGAGCTTAGGTGCTTCGGATGGCAGATTCTGAAATGATAGATAAACTAATAATAATCATCATAAGACTCAATTAACTTAATTAAAAATGGAACTCCAATCACAGGCACTAAATGAGGCAATGACACTGATACACAAAGTAGTAACCTGAGAAACTGACCTCTGGAATAACATGGTCAGACCAGAACTTCTCAAAGAATGAGGAAGCGGCAGCATGCCGTACAGACGAAGCTTCACGGGGCAGCGGAAATTAGCTCACAGGAGAGATGGCTACTTACAGCTGGGAAAAGCACATGCAAAATCCACATTAATCACGCTGCACCACAAGGGAGTGTTTGAGTGAAATCTCTCTGATGATATAAATCCTAGGATGTATGCGTGCATACCTCGCAGTGAATTTGTCAAAATCCAGAAACAGTTATGATTTGATGATGGAGATGTGTGAGGGAGTGTGGAAAGTGTAATGATTGGTGTTCAAACTGACAGTACTGGGCCTTTCACCATCCATGTGCTATTGGATTCTGGACTTGCTGTCAGGTCGCTCCCAGAGGGTCAGAGTAGGCCCACACACCTCCACAGCTCTCAGCCCAAGCACTGGCTCCCCACAGGGCTGTGTGCTAAGCCCCCTGCTTTATACACTGTACACCTATGACTGCACCCCCGCCCACCTCAGCAATAGTAAATTTTGCAGATGACACCACGGTGGTTGGACTTATCTCCAGGGGGGAGGAGTCGGCTTACAGGGATGAGGTGGAGCGGCTGTCCAGGTGGTGTAGGGACAACAGCCTGGTCCTTAACACCACAAAGACCAAGGAGCTGATCGTGGACTTCAGGAGGAACAAAACAGACGGCCAACCACTCTACATCAACGGAGACCGGGTGGAGAGGGTCTCAAACTTCTGGTTTCTGGGCATCCAGATCGAGGAGGACCTGACCTGAAGCGCCAACACTATGGAGCTGATAAAGAAGGCACAGCAGAGACTCCACTTCCTGAGACTTTAGGAAGAACCACCTCTCCCAGAAGCTGCTGGTAACCTTCTATCGCTGCTCCATTGAAAGCTTACTAACTTACCAAATGTGTGTGTGGTATAACAGCTGCACAGTTGCAGAGAAGGCGGCATTCCAGAGAGTCATCACTACAGCTCAGAAAACTACTGGTTGTATTCTCCCCACCCTAGAAGAATTTTTTGTTTCCCGCTGCTCTGAAAAGGCAAAAAAAATCCTTAACGATCCAACACATCCAGGACACTGTCTGTTTCAGCTGCTGCCCTCAGGCAGGAGATTCAGAGCAATAAAAACAAGGACAAACTGGTTAAGAAACAGTTTTTATCCTAAGGCAATTATGCTAGTGAATGCTGAAATGAAATTATATCATTTCTGGTGTTATCGAAGAAAGGGGTGTGGGGGCCAGAATGAATGTATTAGGATTTACGTATTTATTAAGTTATCTTGGATGAATGTTGTACAGAAGAGGCACTTCAATTTCGTTGTTTTATGACAATGATAATAAAGTTATCCATCTATCTATGATCATTGCTACATCCACATCTGTTCACTTTTTAAAATTAAAACAGAAACATAATAATCATCAGCTTCAGAATATGCAGACAGGCAGATTTAAACCAGGTTAAGTAAGATCAGGGAAATCTATGATGGCTAGGAGTTCAACAGCATTAATCCCCAAGTTATAGAGCACCCACTTCATTAACATGTAAAGCTGAATAAAAAATGCATTCATGTGTGCTGCTGCCCCTGCTGGTCATTAAAGGTACTTCCATAATTTGGTCAATGGGGAGATAACATAAGCCCCAATCAAGAAGAGACTTGAAAGTGGCAGTAATATAGAAGAGATCCCTACCAAGTAAAGAATGGCTGCTCTCATACGTGCCTCATTAAAGTAACTCAAAAACTCTGACCAGCTGAAGAGAGCTGCAGACCAAAGCCACACAAGATGCAGCAGGGAAAAGGAGGAAGAGCTCAGAAGAGCAGAAGAGTCCCAGCTAACTCAAACAGCGACTGAATGGACACCAGTAAGCATACTGGGATGGACACAGGGATCCGCACACTCCTACACTGCAGAGGAAACTTTTGTGTTTATACATTTCGTCTAAAGAGCCAACATTTTAAAACAGAAGATCTAAAAAAAAAAACGGTCACCAGGTACATTTTCAGATGCAACAATTTCAGATGCAAAATCACACCAAATGGGACTTTAAGTCCATGCAAAACATCAGCTCAGGCCATTTGCACCTCCAAGGATGTCCTGCAAGTTCTCACAATGGCAAAAATGAGAAAACAGTATATGGAGATGCTGTACCAAGATTCTACCAGTGGATGGCCATTCAAAGTCTAAGGATTAACTCCATCATTCTTGATTGGTTCACAGGATGATGACATACCTTAATCTGCCAGTCAAAATCCTGCAGCTGGGCAGAAGATACAGCATTGGTCCTTTCTACTAGAGACTGTCGGATCTCTTCATTTCGGGCCTTCAAGCATGATAAGATAGCATCAGAGTAGCTGCTGTCCAGCTCTGCCAAAGACTCCTTAACCTAGGAAACAGAAGTCAATCTTCGCTGACATCATGTTTACAGCAAGTACTGCGCATATCTCAGTCTAATGCATCAGCTTTAAGTGCTTGTCAGCCTGGTCAGCACAATGGCTTGGCAGGTACCACTGTTGCAGGCTTGAATCTGGGCTCAGTTCTAAGCATACATTTGTAAAGCCAGTAAATCCTCTAGTTTTTTTTTTAACAGTTATAGTATATTAGCTATTCACGTAACAGACAATGAATTACCTTCAGTGACCTACTTAGTCAATCATTTAAAGCCAAATACTATGGAAACCACTCATTGTACATCTGTGTCTACAGGAGATATAAACTCTTGCAAATACTTTAATCCTTGGGCAGTTCTAGGGTCAGGTTATCTGGGGATTAGCGCAGTAACTCATGTGGTGCTGATTGTATTCAAACTAACCAGGGCATTGCTAAAAACAATCAGGGCTCAGGCCTTGTAAGCCCGCTGGTTACACCCATGTTTGCATCAATTCATTATAATTAAACAGCATTACATGAGAATTAACATAGCTATTTATTTGGTGTGTGCACACAGTGACTCCAATTGCTGCAATTACAACACATTCACAAGCAGCTACGTTATTAAACTTAGACAGTACTATCCCAGCCATCTTATATGAGTAAATCATAAAGAAATGAACCGTTATGAGGAAAAGTTGCACTTCACATAAGGCCTGAACATGTCACACTAAATATCGTCTTGATGAAGATATGCTTTTGGTAACCTCGACGAGGCTCGGGGGGATAGAACTCTGCAGTTTTTCACCTTAAGATTAAATTAAAATGAGACGTTGGTTGTAAGGATTTGTTATTTTTGGGCTAATTTTTTATGGACCTGTGAAAAGAAAGTAATTCGGAGTTACTTTGGATAAGGAGATTCTAGTACAGGGGATAGCTGCACTAGTACTGAGTGTAATCCCTGTACGGGGTGATCACAGGTCTCCTACAGCTGTCGTAACAGAGACCAGCTTTGACTCATGAAAACCCAAGACAGGGTCTGAATTTTAGATGTTTGACTTTGATTGTGAGCCTCTCAGGCAAAAGCCTGCATCTCCAGCAAAAGCCACATCTGTTTTGATGTATGTTGGTCGTTACCCAAAAGATAACCTTAAGCGAACGATTACAGTTTTTCTGAATTTGCTAATGCACATTTCCTGATACCTTCCTTCCTTCTGTAACAGTGACAGGAAACACAAACCCAATTTTGTAGCTACATTCAAAATAATTCAAAACTTTTCACTTATTTTGCAAAATCAATCCACTCAAAACTATTTCATCTTCGATCAAAAGCAAACACTGCAATCAGATGACAAATCAAGCCAGTTAGCATATAAAACACTACTGAGCAATTATTATACACTACAACTAAAAAATGAAAACACTACCACTCAAAATTGTTCCTGCCATACAGAAAAGCATGTTTACCATGAAAATGGCTTTTATATGTCAAGTTGGAAAACTGGAAACCAAAAAATTATTCAGCAATAATGTTTGCATACAATTATAATTCGTAATTACGGTACAAACTATGTTTTGATGAATGAGAAGGTGTTTAGAAATGTACAAAAACGGGGATTCAGATCTGCAAATTGTGTCCAACTAGGTGAACACTGTTTATAGCTTCGCCAAATGAGTGATTTGATAAATGAGTTTTGGCAATTAACAATTCTGGTCTGATAATGGGGTTCAGTGTTTTAGCAATTCAGAAAAACTGTCAGGAGTACAGTGAGCAACAGGTTTGAGTGCTGGTCAACACTGCTGCTATGTGGAACAGTGTTATCATAGGTTTGATTTTTTCATTATAAAACTATAGTTTTGAACCCTCATTTTTATGTTTATTATTTTCTACTTTCATTTGACAATTTTAGTTTTCAGTATGCAGCAACTGGTTCATGAAGAGTCTTTTTGGCTGTCACTACTCCCGACTGCATTCGACAAGTTAGCGAATTCAGCATATTCAGCTGAAGCAGATGCTAGGCATTTCTCATGAGACTTATAAGACCCATAGGAGATGTTTACATTTATTAATGTATTACTATTATTTCTTATTTAAAATGCATATAATTATATTATTGGCCACTGGTATCATTTAAGTTAGTAAGTTTTGGAGTTGCATTCCTATAATCATATTTTTCCAATTGGACATGTATATTTTAATAAGCAGTTTTAGTGAACGCGAGGTTTTTCAGGAACGCATTAGTTGCACTGTAGCAAAATTGACTATCACCAGGGCTTCAGATGATGGGCAAAACATTTGGCCAGACGGCAACTTTTCTGTACTATACAGATGTTTATTTACTTCCACAGTATAGCAAATGTTTTCTTATAGCTTTAGTTTTCGTTAACAATAATAATGGTGTTGAGTCAGTGGCCAAACTGTACGACATGGCGGTTCGCACCTCTTTATCTGGAATGTTCTTCCCAACAGCTAGCCGAAAGATGGCAGAGAGTGCGTCCAGCAGCTCCATCCACTCAGTCAGGCTCCACCTGGTGCCGTAGTCCGCCATCTTTGGGGGGCTTCTCCCACATACGCCATCGACCACTCTGTGCAGAAACTGCGGGGTTGCGGGATACCACATGTACTCATGGAGACATCAAACAGGCCTAGCAGCTCAGACACAAGGAATTCACCCACAACCTTCACATGCATTATTACTGCAACTTATTTTGCGAGCCAATACATTTCATTAAACTCATCAATCCATACATCCATCCACTGTGGTACACTTTATAAAGGTGAACAATTTTGTGGGCAAAAATCACTCTTTGAATTATTAATAATAAAGTATATGCTAAACATAAAAAATATATTTAAAAATACATATAGTAATACAGATTTTTTAAGAGTTATATTTTATATTGATTGTTTATAGATTAAGATCAAATTGCAATTTTGGTTTGATTACAGAGGGCAGAGCCTGCACTTCTGTGCTTTTCTGATATTGATGGATTTCATTTGCATGATGGACTGTAATAAGTGGAATCTTGTGATTTTTACGTTATTGTAAAACAACCAGAATAAATTCATTTATTAATTTCTACACGCAGGCTTTCTTTCTTTTTTAAAAAATAAAAAAAAGGGGGGGGGGGAGCATAAAATTTAACAAGTCTTCCTCATTTTCATGGGACATGAAAATCATTGCTAAATAATGGCCCCCGCTGACATAGGGCAGCTGGGATTTGGCCTTCCACACAAAATAATCACCCAGGCCTGTTCTAAAGGAAGGACGAGTCCATCACAAAAGACTAAATAAATTCCAAAAATCTAACACCAATAATTCTCATGAACAGTGGGATGAACCCAGATCCAAGATAGTCTAACAACACAGAGAGAACTGAACTCCACACGCAATGCAGGTACAATCACATTAGCTTGAAAAATATCCTGTGGCTTTGTCCCATTCAGCACACTTAAGGGCAAGTACGGTGAAATACTACATACTGTGGTGACATACAGTATGTTGAAGAAAGACACAAAGTGTGCAAATGTAAGTGGGGTTTACTTGAAAGCAATGAGACACACTTGATATCTTGAGAGGTGAACAAGAAAGGTACATTTTGGTCAACATACCTGCCAAAGACTGGTAGTATGTGGTATCTGCCAAAGTGTGGATTAAGTGAATGTCAGGGGCACTGCCCTTGGCTTATTTGAGGTATAGGACAACCCCGAATACACAAGCTAAGTACATGAAAGCACAGGCCAAGTGTGGTTGTGTGCAAGTGTGGACTAAGTGTGGTAAATGAGACAAAGCCAGTGTGTGACCAAATAATATGCTATAGCACAGTATTTTACTTAAATGTATAGTGACCCTTTAAAAGAAAAAAAAACATATTTCAAGATTTATAAGAAGGGTTCAAATGCGACCAAATTTTGTATGCGAACTAATGCATTTTTTTCATGAAATTCTTGGTCGCAAACCAAATTGTTTGTGGACCAGTGTTCGTGAACCGCAGGCACTGCTGTATGTTAGATTTCACCACCAATTCAATTAATTCATTCAACTAATTTGTCAAATAACTCATAAGGTACTGGATTACCTAAACGTGGTGTGCTACTGGTCCAGTCAAAAAATACATTGGTGTATTGGATTGCTGCTGAAAATACTGGGCAGACTTTAGGAGAGGTTATGTAATGTTTAAGTTAACACACCATGATTGACATATCATGGTTTTACACCAACATCAAAATTTAAATATCATTGACTGCCTAAGACTTTTGCACAGTAGTGCATTTCAGATCAGGACACATTACTTATGTATGTCCAATACCAAAGAGCTCTATGCATCAAATTTATAAACCTAATACAGCCCATTCAGATAAGGAGCAAGTTATTCAGGTTTCATACAGTACAAAAAACAACTATTCCATGAAAATCCTCAGCCAAATATTTATCAGTGGAATCCAGTATGATGTCTTTGAACTCATCAAAGAACAACTTAAAAAGAAAAACCTTATGACTAACCATATCCCTAAAATATTCACGGATTGATTGTTGGATTTCACAATCAGAAAAGATGAAACAAACGTGTCAGTCCTTTGGTGTTGATACTTAATAAGGGCCATTTCTCTGTGTGAGAATGGAGAGCTATGTGCATATTGTGTTTATTTTCTGCCGATAAGCAGCAAGTGAACTCCTGAACCAAAGGTGGATGGGGACAGTGGCCTGTACATTATACACTGGGATGCTGGGAAAGTGGGGAGGAGGTGACACTGTGAGATCACTGGCACTGCCTGCTGGCGACTCTGGTTTCTTAAAGAAAACCTCAGTCTCTATCCTATAGAGAAACCCATTGATTTATTAATATACATTTCTTTATGTGCTTTTGGCCAAAGCAATGTGCAGCTATGGAAACAGGGTGAGACAGTGCCCTGAAGCAATTGGGGGCCAAGGGCCTTGCTCAGGGGCCCAACGGTGACGTCAAATCAAATCAAAGTCACCTGCCCGCTAGAGGATTTGAAACGGCAACCTTCTGATCACAGGCATGGCATTCTAAGCTACAGAGCCTCACTAACTATATAAGCAACCTGCTAGTATTAATACAGTAAAATATTTGTAATAATGTAAATTACACCAGATCAATGGGTGGTGATTCAAAGGCCACATACCAAAAGTACAATGCAGAGTGTTTAAAAGCACAGGCACATTTGGATTCATCAGTGATCTGGCATATTCATGCGCTTCTACAGAATATTCTGGTTTATAATGAAAATAACTGTTTTGCACATGCCCAGTGGGGAGATTCACAAAATCTACACTTGGAATAAAGGAAATTAAACATTAAAAACTATCTTTGAAAGTAGCAATGCTCCTTCCTGGAAGCTGTGGAGTTATGCAATGCCATGTTATATTTGTGTAAAAACATATACACCGCTGCCAGTTTTGCATTTTAATGGCTGCTTGATCATCATCTCTCGTTTTTTGCATTTTTTACTGCAGTTCCAGCGCAGTTTAAATCAATGTGCTGCTATGTGGCGCTATCGCGCCAATTTGCGGAAATGCAACTTTCTTATTCAAAATACTTCAGAATATTACGGAAAATAATTATTGCAGTCGGAATTATTATTAGGCAGCAGATGGGCTCTGTGAGTAATACTGGTCCTCTATGGAGAGAGATAGAAAGAGAGTACTTTATGCTTCCAGACACAGGCTTCAAACTCCCTACAATCCAAATATCATCAACAACATGACATATCTAAACAAACACGACAGTTCAAATAAAACCACTACATAATAACCCTGAGAACGTCTTATAAATTATAACAGTCATAGGTGATTCATGAGACAGAACTGACATGTGAAAGAAATGTTTCCCTGACCTTCTATTCTATAAATAAACATTCTAATTTCTCAGATAATGCACGGGCAACATAATCATTAAAATGCTAAGTTTTATTTTCGGAAACCTTAACAACTACTTGTTCTTTTCCTAAAAATATTATTAATATTGTTTACAACCTTGTTCCAAAGGCTTCTTGTGCCCCCTAGTGTTTGAAACACCAATTTTAGTTATATACAGTACCTCCATCCTGTAAAACATGCACCAGTACAAGTTTTATTTCTAACTTCACTAACGTTTCGCATTACGGAGTTAATTGGACACAAGATAACAACCCCCTCCTATGAGGCAGAGAAGTGCGATATTGTAACACGATGCAATGACAGATGGGTACATTGACAGGTCTTGTGCTGTATATAACCAACAGGAAACCTTAAAATAAAATAAACCTTAAAATAAAATAAACGGCCTTAAAGGGAGTACTAAATCTCCCATTTGTTGTAGTGTCCAAGAAGATGTAGCAAATTGATTGCAAGGTTTATTATTATTATTATTACAGACATCCAGTTGTTGAAATCACTGAATATTTCTTGCAGCCTTAACAATTTTGTGCACAAAAATAGGATTGGTCTAAAACTTTACAGACTGAAGCCGTGGAAACGTGCGATTAGATACAAGTGTGCAATTTAAAGTCGCGTTTACCCTAATAAATCGTTAAGACGAGAGATTTTACGTAGTTGTGATATAATTTACTGGCCCTATCTATTACGACAGCAATATTTTTATAGATAATAATATTCGACCAAAACTATTGAAGTTCCCTTCAAACCGATTATATTAGCCGTTAAATGTTCAGAAAATCATTAAAGCCTGCTCAGTATTAGAATTGCTTAAGGTTATTTATTAGGTAGTAAATCGTGCCTTTTTCAGTGCGCTGCATCTGAATACACTTGTTGACTCGGACATACATTACGGATTTGTTACAAATCCGTCGAGCTCCTCAATCCGACGCAGAATATGTTCGGTGACGCCTGCCTCGGCCTCACAGCTATTACCTAGTATATGGAGGTCAAAACATTAAACACAATATATAACCGTCTTTTCCTTGGACTACATATGCTGGCTTTTAAGTCAACTAATAATAATGTACACACTTACTTTGGGACATTCTGCTGCAGGTAATTTTTCTATGGATTTGATCATCTTTAGCAGTCGCCCTGCATCTGTATACCCACATCCCATAAGAGCAGAGCTGCGGGTCAGCTGACGCACAAGCATATCACGTGACCGTTAAAGTCACGAGGCGACCGGCATACGTCATACATATCGTTTATAAGCATTCTGGGAAATGCTGTTCCATGAACATAAAATGCGGCGATGTTACCGCAGTACGGAACAGTTTTGTCAACTTAGCGACTTTGTCGCTATATTTAGCGAGTTTTTAGACCTCTCTGGCGACTCGTTTTCAAAAAAGCGACTAGCGACAAATCTAGCGACTTTTTCTGGTGTTATTGGAGACTTTTGGAGACTCTGACGTGGAAGCACGTATCGTTCTTACTCTCCTCACCGAGCAGCGGGTGCTACCGTGGGCTCCCCTCCCGTCCCAAAGCATTCACAGGCGAACAGTCCTCACGCAGCAGCCCCGCCCAGCTGCAGTCAGAGCAGGAAATGTTCACCTTTCCGCGTCCAGACTGCAAATGAATTGCGCATGCGCGAAGCCACCACTGCCTGATCCTGCCCTGACTTATTGCCAAAAACTCCGCCAAGTATGACAGTTTTTAAGAACAAGTAATTCCGCTAGAGTGTCTCTTTGGGGTCATTTTTACCGGTCCCAAGCCCGGATATAGGAAGAGGGTTGGAATTATGATGTAAAAAAACAAGAATCGACAGAAGAAAGTTCATTTGTAGTTCTAAACGTATTTAGGGTGTTTATTTAACCACCTTTTGTCTCTCCCACGACATTATTCCTCTCTCCTACAGCGTCCATTATAATTACATGCACATTATGCAAATTAGGAGATGGCGTCATTTAGCGACTTCTAGCGACTTTTGGGACAACCAATAGCGACATTCCTTGCTGAGGAGTTGGCAACAGTGGTGTGGAGTATGTATGTTCTCCTTGTGTCATTGTGGGGTTTCCTTCTGGAATTGTCAGACTGTCTGTATGTGTAAATGTTGTGTGTGCTCTTTGATTGATGGATATCCCATCCTGGCTTATGACCTGCATTGTGCCTGTAGTTACTGGAATAGGTTCTAGGTCCCCACTACCCTGCAGAGGACAAGCAGGTACCATGGATGGATGCACACATCATGTTTAAAATCAAAAGAACAGAGTTGTACTTTACATATCAATAACTATTACAATAACTATTACATTTAATAACTTTGCAACATTAAATACTGTATTAAAACAATTGGACTTTGATCACCTGCATCTATATCTAGGTCTAAGAGTCTGCATTAATGACTGCAGTGGAGTAACAATTGCATATTGGGCCCTGTGGTAAAAATGGACCATGAAACCCCCCCCCCCTTTACAAATTCACACCTAGGACCTACCTATGCCAGTTGCAGAGCAGAGTGCCATTGTAGGCCTAATTATAAACAGTCTATGTATATTATATGTTCATCTTCATCAGCATCTTTCCTCCAGGCCTATCTATGCTCATTATTATGCTCATTATTCTAGTTTACTAGTCTAATGCTGTTCCTGACAATAACCCTCCCAATTAATCTGGGCTTTGGACTGGCACCTAGTTAGGCTGTGTAGCTCCCCAGTTATACGCAGACACGAAGTGACTGTCAATTTTAACTACATCTTTCATACACTTCTTTCATTATTTGTTTAAGATCAGCTACAGATCCAGACTAAAAATAATAGAGTACATGCAAATACAGTCCCTCAATCTGCCTCCACTAGTGTGACAGTCTTCTGAACAAGTTCAAGGTAAGTTGGCTTGGAAGTACGTCTACCCTTTGGATCAAGTATAGGATCGCTGATCAACAGCTTCAGCTTCCTCACTCTTCCATCCCTTCCTGGTAGCACTTCAGTGACCTTGGCCAACTTCCACTGGCTGCATGGAGCCATGTCATCCAGTAGAACAATGTCATTAACCCGTGCATTTCTTTGGTCTTTGGTCCACTTCTGCCGACACTGAAGATTAAAGAGGTATTCCTTCTTCCATCGCATCCAGAACTTGTTGGCCAAAAACTGGACCCGACGCCATATTTTACGAAGATAAAGGTCTTCCCTAACAAATTGTCCAGGAGGAGAAGATATTATTACATAAGAACATAAGGAATTTACAAATGAGAGGGGGCCATTCGGCCCATCAAGCTCGTTTGGGGAGAACTTCACTAATAGCTCAGAGTTGTTAAAATCTTATCTAGCTCTGATTTAAAGGAACCCAGGGTTTTAGCTTCCGCTACACTAGCAGGAAGACTATTCCATACTCTAACTACACGCTGTGTAAAGAAGTGCTTCCTCAAATTTCTTTTAAAATGTTCTTCCGCTAATTTCCACTTATGGCCACGAGTTCTAGTATTTGAACTAATATTGAAATAGCCATTTGGCTGAACAGCATCCAGACCCGTTAGAATCTTATACACCTGGATGATGTCCCCCCTTAGTCTCCTTTGCTCAAGGCTAAACAGATTCAGCTCAGCTAACCTCTCCTCATAAGACATTCCTCTAAGACCAGGAATCATTCTCGAAGCCCTCCGTTGCACCTTTTCTAAGGCAGTAATGTCCTTCCTAAGGTAAGGTGACCAAACCTGCACACAATATTCTAGGTGGGGTCTTACCAAGGAATTATATAAATGTAACATCACCTCCCTTGACTTAAACTCCACACACCTAGAGATATAACCCAACATTCTATTGGCCTTTTTTATTGCTTCCCCTCACTGGTGAGAGTGGGACATGGAAGCATTAACATACACAGTTTTTTCTTGTAATCAGCTACCTTTATTTCAGTGGAACCCATAAAATATCTGTACTTTATATTTCTGCTCCCTGCATGGATTACCTTACATTTTTCTGTGTTAAATTTCATCTGCCAAGTATCAGCCCAGTCGCTAATTAAATCCAGATCCCGTTGCAGCCTCTCTGCTGCTAGATCAGTATCTGCTACACCACCCACCTTGGTGTCATCTACAAATTTAACCAGTTTACTGTATGTATTGGTGTCAATATCATTAATGTAAATTAGGAACAATAGTGGTCCTAAAATTGAACCCTGCGGTACCCCACTATGAACGCAGGCCCACTGTGACATTGTGCCTCTAATAACTACTCGCTGCTTCCTGTCAGTTAACCAGTTTTCGATGCAAGCTGCCACAATTCCTAAAATCCCTGCAGCTTTGAGCTTTAGCAAGAGCCGTTTGTGGGGGACAACATCAAAGGCCTTCTGGAAATCTAAGTAGATCACATCGCAGGCCTTTTTGTGATCAGTTTCACTTGTAGCTTCCTCAAAGAACTCAAGTAGATTTGTTAAACAGGATCTACCTCTCCTAAATCCATGTTGGCTATCCCTCAGAATATTATTTGCATCCAGGTAATCTACCATTTTCACTTGGATTATAGCTTCCATTATTTTTCCAGTAATGCTAGTTAAACTGATTGGCCTATAGTTTGCTGGATTACTTCTATTCCCTTTTTTGAATATGGGTGTTATATTAGCATGCTTCCAATCTGAAGGTACCACACCCGCAGATAACAATTTCTGGAATATTAAAGTTAAAGGTTGGCTGTTGACTTCATGGTCAAGATATGATTTGGAGTCAGGGGCTCTGGGCAAGATGCAAGATCTACCATTCTCGAGACCTTCTTAACTTCCTGCACGTAGTGCACTTGTAAATGTGTGATGACACTCACTTGCTACATACATAGCTGCTGTGCTGCAAGAGCCCTGGATGCATAGTCTGCAGGATTGTCTTCAGAAGCCACATATCGCCACTGAACAGATTCTGTGCTTTGTTTAATTCGCTGCACTCGGTTGGCCACAAAGTCATGGAACCTTCTGGCGTCATTATTCACATATCCAATGACAACCTTAGAATCTGTCCAGAAATATTAATGTAAACAGTCAACTTCAAGTTCTCCTTTCAGTAAGTCACTGATACAAACAGCTGTGACAGCTGCTGACAGTTCCAGTCTTGGTATAGTAGTGACCTTAATAGGTGCAACTCTTGACTTCCCCATGATTAAGGAGCAATGAGCTTCTCCCATTGTGTTCACTGTTCTGAGATATGAGCACACTCCATAGCCTGATGTGCTGACGTCCGAGAAATGGTGGAACTCATAACACTGGACATTAAAGCCTTTAGGAATATAGCATCTTGGTATCATGATGTTAGCTAGGTGTTGTAAGTCCATCAGCCAGAATTCCCACAATAGCCTAAGGTATTCAGGTAAAGCATCATCCCAATGAAGCTTGTCTCGACACATCTGCTGCAGGATCTGCTTTCCTATCACAAAGCCAAGTGGGTCATACACTGAGGTGACTGTGGACAACACACCTCTTCTGGTAAGTGGATTGTCTTTGACAACTACTCTAAACTAGAACTGATCAGAGGCCACGCACCATTGAACACTAAGTTCCATTTCTACTTGGGGCCCTCCAAGTGCCAGGTCCAAATCTTTGGTGCCTTCTGCATGTTCTTCTTTGGGGATTGAGTGTAGTACTTCCTTGCAATTTGAGACAAACTTATGAAGATGGAGTTTACCCATGCTGCAGAGATCTCTTGCTTCCTTTACTAACTGGATTGCTTGGTCTTTGGTTTCTGAACTCACTAAACCATCATCCATGTAAAAGTTCCTTTGAATGAACTGGACAATGTCGTCACTGAACAGACCGCATCCTATTGGGGCAAGGTGCATCAAGGTGCACTCAGTTATGTCATGTTAACTTACTTACAGTAAGTGGAAATTAGCAGGAGAACATTTTAAAACAAATTTGAGGAATACTTCTTTACACAGCGTGTAGTTAGAGTATGGAATAGTCTTCCTGATAGTATAGCGGAAGCTAAAACCCTGGGTTCCTTTAAATCAGAGCTAGATAAGATTTTAACAACTCTGAGCTATTAGTTAAGTTCTCCCCAAACGAGCTTGATGGGCCGAATGGCCTCCTCTCGTTTGTAAATTTCTTATGTTCTTAAGCCTTATTATGACCACTCTGATGCATCTGGTGATAAAACTGTTGCACAGCCTGTTGCATTTAATGAAGTTTTGTCTCCTGTTTCTCCTCTTGCTTCTACAGTGGCAGTGCAGGATCAAGAGAAGATCAGGGTTCCTGATGATGGGGTCTTGCATGCGCGCCTACATAATTCAGAGACGTTGATGCAACTTCCTGAGTTGTTAGTACACTTATCTGAGGACAGGCGTGCTGAGTTAATTAATTTAAATTCGGGAGTTTCCATTTTTGTTTTCTGATACTCCTACTCAGACTAATCTGATTAAACAAGATTAGACAGCATTTCTATCGTGTTTCTCAGGAGAAGCAAAAACATGTTGATGCTGAGGTGCAGTACCTTCTTGAGCATGGTCTGGCTGAACCTTCTACGTCTGCCTGGGCATCGCCATGCCTTCTGGTTAATAAGCCAAATGGTACTTTTAGGTTCTGTACAGAATATAAAAAGTTAAATGCCGTCACAAAGCCAGATAGTTTCCCTTTGCCACGAATCGAGGACTGTGTCAATCAGGTTGGGGCTGCTAGATATGTAAGCAAGTTTGACCTTCTAAAGGGTTACTGGCAGGTGCCCTTGACTGACCGGGCAAAAGAGGTATCTTCTTTTATTACTTCACAGGGGTTATTCTCTTATAAGGTTATGAGTTTTGGACTTCGTAATGCACCAGCCCCTTCCCAGCGCCTTATGAATAACGTCGTTGCTGGTCTAGAGGGTTGCACGGTTTATTTAGATGATGTGGTCATCTATAGCCACACTAGGGGGAGATCACTTAGCTGGTATTAAAGCTCTGTTCCATCACCTGGCCTGAGCTCACTTAACTGTCAACCTCGCAAAGTGTGAGTTTGCGAGGGCGACAGTGACGTACTTGGGAAAGGAGGTGGGCCAAGGACAAGTGCGACCCCCTATATGGGCTAAGACATTGGCTATTGATTGTTATCCTACACCTGCAAACAAAAAGGAGCTAATGAGGTTTCTGGGTATACCAGGGTTTTATCGTAACTTTTGTCCAAATTTTTCCTCTGTGGTTGCTCCACTAACTGATCTTTTGAAGTCCAAGGTGAAGTTTAGCTGGACTCCTATGTGTCAGTCAGTTTTTGAGACTGTAAAAGCTTTCTTCACATCTTTGCTTGTCTTGGCAGCGCCGCAGTGGAACCGACCATTCAGGCTGCAAGGTGATGCTAGTCAGGTGGGAGCTGGTGCCAATTTGGTCCAAGAGGATGGACCTGGGGTTGACCGGCCAGTTTGCTTCTTTTCTCGGAAGTTTGCTTCTTATTAGAAGAATTATTCTGTCATTGAACAAGAAACTTTGGCATTGATTTGGGCCTTGCAACATTTTGATGTTTATGTAGGGCAGGGTTATTCAACTCACGGTCCTCGAGGTCCGAGCACTGCTGGTTTTCCAGCCTTCCTTTACCTGTCAGTCAGGTGTGAAGCGTCTGACCAATCAGAATCAGTAGTTATTAAACAACTACCTGGGAGAACTGAAAACACGGCCTGGATTTGGAATCGAGGTCCAGAGTTGAAGAACCCTGATGTAGGGGGTGCTGTTTCCCTTGTGGTCTATTGTGATCACAATCCTTTGACTTTTTTGCACTCGCTTAAAAATCCTAACCAGCGTTTAATGCGCTGGGCCTTGTTTCTGCAACATTATAATTTAGACATTCATCACATTAACCCTCTGGGCACGACGTCATCGGCGGCGATGCCGCATATCTTTCTCATCTATATCCGTTTATATCTCGCTGAAATCTTCATGTAGAATCATGAAAAAAATGCTGGCTAAATCTGTAATCTGTCTTCTTTTGAAAACGTCCATTGTCAGAAGTATTAAAGTTTTTAAAATTAGGTTAAATCGGCAAAAAAGTAAACCATGTCACCTTTTTTTGTTTTACCTGCATTGGGGGTGTGTAGTGCAGCTCTCACCCAAAGATCGCTATTCACATTCTAAATAGCTGCATTAGCGCGTATTCAAATCACATTCACATGGTAATTTGATTAACAACGCAACGGTGAAACGCGATCCAGATACATCACCATCAGTGCCATAAAAGGGGGGGGGGGGGGGGACGTGGCCAGATGTCAATGGCTCATTCATACACGTGAAAGTTGCTACATATTCAATCAAAGGAGCCAGAAATAGGGACATGAGTTAGCTTTATCTTATTTATTTATCCAAATGAATGTTGCAACTACACCATTTAGTCATCTTCATGTAGCCAAGACTTTGCTGATCAGATATCTGGGATCAAAACAAACTGCCAGCATTGCTTAATATGTACTTTTATAATGTTTCTGTAAGTGCTCCAAACTGCATTTTGCAATGTCTATACTTTGATGTCAAATTACAAACTTAAGAAAAATCTGACATATTTACAATCCATCCATCCATCCATTTTCTCCCGCTTATCCGAGGTCGGGTCGCGGGGGCAGCAGTCTCAGCAGGGAATCCCAGACTTCCCTCTCCCCGGCCACTTCATCCAGCTCCTCTGGGGGAATCCCGAGGCGTTCCCAGGCCAGCCGAGAGACATAGTCCCTCCAGCGTGTCCTGGGTCTTCCCCGGGGCCTCCTCCCAGTGGGACATGCCCGGAATACCTCACCAGGGAGGCGTCCAGGAGGCATCCTAATCAGATGCCCGAGCCACCTCATCTGACTCCTCTCAATGCGGAGGAGCAGCGGCTCTACTCTGAGTCCCTCCCAAATGACCGAGCTCCTCACCCTATCTCTAAGGGAGAGCCCAGCCACCCTGCGGAGGAAACTCATTTCGGCCGATTGCACTCGCGATCTCGTTCTTTCGGTCACTACCCATAGCTCGTGACCATAGGTGAGGGTAGGAACGTAGATCGACTGGTAAATCGAGAGCTTTGCCTTTTGGCTCAGCTCCTTCTTCACCATGACAGACCGATGCAGCGCCCGCATCACTGCGGATGCCGCACCGATCCGCCTGTCGACCTCCCGCTCCATCATCCCCCCACTCGTGAACAAGACCCCGAGATACTTAAACTCCTCCACTTGCGGAAGGATCCCATCCCCGACCCGGAGAGAGCATTCTACCCTTTTCCGGCTGAGGACCATGGTCTCGGATTTGGAGGTGCTGATTCTCATCCCAGCCGCTTCACACTCGGCTGCGAACTGTCCCAGCGAGAGCCGAAGGTCACAAAGCCAACAGGACCACATCATCTGCAAAAAGCAGAGACCTAATCCTGAGGTCATCAAACCGGACACCCTCAACACCCTGGCTGCGCCTAGAAATTCTGTCCATAAAAGTTATGAACAGAATCGGTGACAAAGGACAGCCCTGACGGAGTCCTACCCTCACCGGAAACAAGTCCGACTTATTGCCGCTCATGCGGACCAGACTCTGTCACCGGTCATACAGGGACCGAACAGCCCTTAAAAGGAAGCCCGGCACCCCATACTCCCGGAGCACCCACCACAGGACTCCCCGAGGGACACGGTCGAATGCCTTCTCCAAGTCCACAAAACACATGTAGACTGGTTGGGCAAACTCCCATGAACCCTCCAGAACCCTGCGGAGAGTATAGAGCTGGTCCACTGTTCCACGGCCGGGGCGAAAACCACACTGCTCCTCCTGAATCCGCGGTTCGACAATCCGGCGGACCCTCCTCTCCAGAACCCCCGAATAGACCTTACCAGGGAGGCTGAGGAGTGTGATCCCCCTATAGTTGGAGCACACCCTCTGGTCCCCTTTCTTGAAGAGGGGGACCACCACCCCGGTCTGCCAGTCCAGAGGCACTGCCCCCGATGTCCACGCGATGCTGCAGATGCGTGTTAACCAAGACAGCCCCACAGCATCCAGAGCCTTCAGGAACTCTGGGCGGATCTCATCCACCCCCAGGGCTCGACCACCGAGGAGCTTTTTAACCACCTCAGCGACCTCCGCCCCCGAGATAGGGTAGTCCACACCCAAGTCCCCATACTCTGCTTCCACATCGGAAGGCGTGTTGGTGGGATTGAGGAGGTCTTCGAAGTACTCCCTCCACCGACCCAAAACGTCCCGGGTTGAGGTCAGCAGCACCCCATCCCCACCATAAACAGTGTTGATGTTGCACCGCTTTCCCACCCGGAGCCGCCGGATGGTGGACCAGAATCGCCTCGAAGCCGTCCGGAAGTCGTTTTCCATGGCCTCACCAAACTCCTCCCAAACCCGAGTTTTTGCCTCAGCGACCGCCGAAGCCGCATCCCGCTTGGCCTGCCGGTACCCGTCAGCTGCCTCTGGAGTCCCACAGGCTAAATAGGCCCGATAGGACTCCTTCTTCAGCTTGACGGCATCCCTCACCACTGGTGTCCACCAGCGGGTTCGCGGATTGCCGCCACGACAGGCACCGACTACCTTACGGCCACAGCTCCGGTCAGCCGCCTCCACAATGGAGGCGCGGAACATGGCCCATTCGGACTCAATGTCCCCTGCCTCCCCCGGGACATGGGAAAAGTTCTGCCGGAGGTAGGAGTTGAAACTCCTCCTGACAGGGGATTCAGCCAGACGTTCCCAGCAGACCCTTACTATACGCTTGGGCCTGCCAGGCCTGGCTGGCTTCCTCCCCCACCAGTGGAGCCAACCCACCACCAGGTAGTGATCAGTTGACAGCTCCGCCCCTCTCTTCACCCGAGTGTCCAAGACATGCGGCCGCAAGTCCGACGACACGACTACAAAGTCGATCATCGAACTGCGACCTAGGGTGTCCTGGTGCCAAGTGCACATATGAACACCCTTATGCCTGAACATGGTGTTCATTATGGACAATCCGTGACGAGCACAGAAGTCCAACAACAGAACACCACTCGGGTTCAGATCGGGGGGGCCGTTCCTCCCAATCACGCCACTCCAGGTCTCACTGTCATTGCCCACGTGAGCATTGAAGTCCCCCAGCAGAACAAGAGAGTCCCCAGAAGGAATGCTCTCCAACACCCCTTCCAGAGACTCTAAAAAGGGTGGGTACTCTGAACTGCCGCTCGGCGCATATGCGCAAACAACAGTCAGAACCCGTCCCCCCACCCGAAGGCGAAGGGAGGCTACCCTCTTGTCCACCGCGGTAAACCCCAATGTACAGGCACCCAGCCAGGGGGCAATAAGTATGCCCACCCCCGCTCGGCGCCTCTCCCCGCAGGCAACTCCAGAGTGGAATAGGGTCCAACCACCTTCAAGGAGACTGGTTCCAGAGCCCAAGCCGTGCGTCGAGGTGAGCCCGACTATGTCTAGCCGAAATTTCTCAACCTCGCGCACCAGCTCAGGCTCCTTCCCCATCAGAGAGGTGACATTCCATGTCCCAAGAGCTAGCTTCTGCAGCCGAGGATCGGACCGCCAAGGTCCCCGCCTTCGGCCACTGCCCAGCTCACAATGCACCCGACCCCTATGGCCCCTCCTACGGGTGGTGAGCCCATTGGAAGGGGGACCCACGTGCCTTGTTCGGGCTGTGCCCGACCAGGCCCCATGGGTATAGGCCTGGCCACCAGGCGCTCGCCATCGAGCCCCACCCCCAGGCCTGGCTCCAGGGGGGGGGGCCCGGTGACCCGCGTCCAGGCAAGGGAAAACGTGTTTCCAATATTTTCTTCATCATATGGGGTCTTTTGAGCCGAACTTCGTCTGGTTCCTCACCCCGGACCTGTTTGCCTTGGGTGACCCTACCAGGGGCATAAAGCCCCGGGCAACTTAGCTCCTGGGATCACTGGAACACGCAAACCCCTCCACCACGATAAGGTGTCGGCTCCAGGAGGGGACATATTTACAATATACATTAAAATAAAGATGAGTGTAATGGCAAAACAAATATATAAGAAATAATTTATTTGCCATGAATTAAGTTTATGATATTGAATGAAATGTGTGATCATGCCCTAGTCAGTAAAAGTGTGTTTCCTACAGGTTGATGGCCCTTTCTGCAGATAAATTGTCCTGCATTTTCTGCTTGATATATTGAGCTGTTTTCTTACTGTTATGTGAACTGATTCTTGTCTGTCCCAGTAGCCTTTTTAACAGACTCTTACTGGAGTCTGTTGAGAGGCCCAGGAGGAAGTGGAGGTAGAGGACCAAGTGTCCATTCTTGCTCTTTAATGCCTCATTCACTGCAGTCTTCAGCAGATCAGCTGATGAGTTTGGTAAAAACACGTATAAAGCAGCGAGATACTCCTGGATGCTCAGATGCACAAAGCAGTACACCTTCTCCTGATACAACCCATATTCCTCCTTAAAGACTTCTGTGCACACTCCAAAGTAAACTGAAGCCTCTGTAGCATTCCATTCTCTTTCAGATCTTGTTTATAAAATATGAGATTGTCTTTCTCAAGGTTATGAAAAGCCAGTCTACCAAGTTTTAAAAGGAATTTCTTCCCAGATTTAGGGCATTTATTAAGCTTGATTTTATGTTTTTCCATATACTTGTCATTTTTCAAACTCCCCTGAAAGATCAGGAAGTGTGTGTACATTTCAGTCAGAGTCCTTGAAATTTCTCTACTGTCAGACTCAATAAAAAGCTTCTCAAGAACAGTGGATGAAATCCAGCAGAACACAGGTATGTGGCACATGATGAAGAGGCTCCTTGATGATTTCACATGTGTGATAATCCTGTTGGCCAGACTCTGATCTCTTCCTGAAATATTCCTCCTTCTGGGCATCATTGAAACCTTGTATCTCCGTCACCTCGTGGACACACTCAGGAGGTATCTGATTGGTTGCTGAAGGCCGGGAGGTTATCCAGAGGAGAGTGGATGGAAGCAGATTCCCCTTAATGAGGTTAGTCAACAGCACATCCAGTGAAGTTTTTTTTGTTACATCAAACCATCTCTCATTGTTCTGAAAATCTAGAGGAAGGCGACACTCATCCAGACCATCAAAGATCAACAAAACTTTGTACCTAAACAGCTCAGTGGATTTAATTAAATGATTTCAGTTCTGGGAGAAAGTGGTGAAACAGATCAATCAGACTGTATTCATGTCAAATTCAGGTCCCGGAAAGGAAGAGCAAATATGAAGTGAATGTCCTGGTTTTCTTCTCCTTCTGCACAGTCAAGAATAAATTTCTGCACAGAGACTGTTTTCCCGATACCTGCCACCCCTTTAGTGAGTATAGTTCTTATAGGTGTCTCACACCCACATAAGGGTTTAAATATATCATTGCACTTGACTGTAGTATCTTCTGTTCGCCTTTTCTTGGATGCTGTTTCAATCTGTCTCACTTCATGTTCATCATTGAGTCCTCCAATCCCACCTTCGGTTAAGATTCTAACTTTGCTCTTAGCGGAGGCGGACGCACTTTTCTCCCTCTCCCTCCCCTTATCTTCCCTGCTTTGCTCCTCTTGTCTCGTCTAGTCCACTGTCTTACTGTCTATACTTGAGAGACTCTCTCAGCCCTGCTCTTCAAAACTAAGGAAATTATGGATTTGATCAACTGGTCTCTCAACGCAATTGACACCATCTTCTCGACGAGAAGCCCAGGTTCAGGGGAACCTGACTGTCCTGCAGGAACATACGCAGTTGGCTACACGATGGACAGATGGGAGAAGTGGAGGGTCGTGTGTCTGGCAGCTCTTTCCGTGGAGGACATCGAAGACATTTACCTATTTGGAACCATGATTACAGGTCTGATGCTGACTGGATTAGGCATTGCCCTGACTTATCGGAAATTGAAGAAAACGGTGACAGCCGCTCAAAGCCCAACTAGGCTGGCCGGGATGATTGACGGACTTGGAAGAGCTGTTGGCGCCCAGACTATGGCTATAGATCGCAAACTGGATAACATCACTGTGTCTAATGACTGCAGATTTAATAACATCACCGTGACTATGGACCGCAGATTTGATAACATCACGGAGAGCCTCACGGCTCTGCAAAGGATTTTGGATGGCGGAGACCAGCATGGACATTAGAGGAGCTGCGAAATTACAGTTTCTCGCCTGAAAACCCAAACAACCCCATTCTATCTGCTTTTGGCTGCCCCCTAATCAGCACGGGCCTTGGCCAAGGCCGCTGCTGAGCTCAACAACCCCTCCTGAAGAACAAGGCAGTGAGACTCTCTTGCATTCCTCTCCCCCAACCACAAGGACACCCTACCCTCATCCCACACCTTCGCTGCTTCATACCCCCGGCGTGAACGAGCGGGTCTATGTACAGCGCCGTTGGCTGCAGGACCGGACGGCTGTTTGTCTATGCTGGACTACCTCCACCTCCCCATTCCCCTCCCCTGTTGCAAGTCTCGACTTTAGTGTTGTGAGATGTGGTGACTATGTGCTTATTGCTGAGGTGTTTTTTTTTCTGTTCCTATATTGTACTCCCTACTGGAGTACAGTCAGGGTGCTGTTTTTTTTATTCACCTCCACTCTCCTCATGTAATCTTGTTTTCCTATAGTCCCCTGTCTTCCTGACCTGTCTACCCCCTATAATGCTTGTGTATGTATGGTCAGGTTGATGGCCTGCTTTTCGCTGGTACTTGTGACTAGTGACATGGTGAATTGCAACAGCAATAAAGGAATCAATCATCATCATCATAGAGTTCTTTGTAAATCTCACTGAGAATTTAGATGAAATTTTAGAAAATGTACTTCAGTAATAATTGCACACCTTGAAGACGGATGATAAGTCTCTTTTATGTGGGTGTGAATTACACCTTTTCACTCGGCCCCTGCGAATAAAACACAAATATCCATCGATTAATCCATCCATCCTCCAGCCACTTATCCTGGTTTGGGGGTAGGGCAGGGTGGGGGGGGGGTCTATTTCAGACAGCAGAAGGCCTAGGATACGGGTTCACCCTAGGGGGGGGGGGATTCTAGTCCATCACAGGACACAGACACACAGAGGCTGTATGTGATGGGGAATTTAGAAAGGAGCCTAAACGCGGGTTTTTGGACGGCAGGAGGAAACCCATGCGATAGAGGGAGAGCGTGCAGCTGCAGACAGACAGGGGGCTCAGCCTCCAACACTGGGGGTGTGAAGCCACAGCGCTGCCCTCTGTGCCGCCGCTAAAATAGGCATTTTATGGAGAGACAAAGGTCCTGCACTGACACTGACTACCACTGCTGCTGCTTGGGGAATAATAACCTACATTTGTATTTAAATAGATGTAACTGCCATCCAAATTCTCAGCTTATTTCATTAAGGCGGCTTCCTGACATCAGCTTGCTTATGACAGTATAAGAGAAGCAGTGACATCTAGTGGCAGCACAGAGAGACAGCAGGTAGCAGCCAGGAGGGACGGTTTGGCATGTAGCTCTCAGTTACTCCGTAACATTCAGGGGTTACTTCTTGTAAAGTGATTAACATGATTTCGAAAAGATTTCAACTTCATTACCATAACTATCCGGGGTCGGAATTTAGGGAGCGGGGGGGGAGGGGGGCACCCTGAGCCCCGCAATGTAGGGGCCCCCAGCTGGTCTCGACTTTTTTTAATAAGAAAACACATAGATCAAATCTTCACGCCAAACCACCATTTATATAAGAATTTTGCTTAAAATTAAATTTATAACAATATACAAATATACAAATTTGTCCAATCAATTCGCCGGCATGATACCCCCCCCCCTCCCTCCCCAGCTCTCCTGCTTCTCTTTTGGCTCCAAAAAACAGCTGGCTTAACCCCAAAGGGGTTTGTTCTGTCCTTTGCTTCCATGGTTAACACTAGACTAGCTGTAATACTCAGGGGCTTCCTGTCTCTTGGTTGTAGCACCTCAGGTTCCCAGCAGGCCCAGGTTCTGCTGTGACCTCTGGCAGCTCTGTGGGATCTGGCTCAGCCACTGGCTCCCATGGTGTGGTGGGTGTGGGTGCTAACATTCCCTCGTAAGTAAGTCAGCTCGCTACTGGGTGTCAGGTCCCGTATGTTAGTGGTCGGCCTGCTCATTGCAGCATCTACAGGCAGCAGTTGGTCGACATGTGCCGTATCAGATTATTTGTGGTCTGCACACGGTAAGAAACAGTAGAATTGTAGCACAGGTCCACTTCTCTTGTGCAGTTTAATGTCAAGACAGGGTCTCTGGTGGGGAACTGGCTGTCTTTGGATCACTTGGCATGTTATTCAACTTGTCCTTGTTGGCTCTCAGGCACTGTTCCTTCTGTAGATGTAAGCCTCAGCAGGTAAAGACGTGTCCAGATTTCTCTTCATCAAGAGATATGATGGGGATGTGCCTGTGGTTGCATGTGAACTGTTACACTGCTTTAGAAGGAAGCATCTATGCAGTGTTTGAAGAGACCAGTACATTGTAAACCACTGCAGGGTGTGTGGGGTGGCATTGTGGTGCAGTGGTTCGCACTCTTAACTCCCACTTCTGGGACCAGGCTTCAAGTCTCTGCCAGGACTCCATGTATGTGGAGCTTGCATGTTCTTCCTGTGTCGTTGTGTGATTTCCTCCAGGTCTCCAACAGAGTTCAGAAGTATGCTGAGGTTAATTGGAACTACTAAATTCACTTTAGGTGTGAATTGAGTATGAGTGTGACCTGCAGTGGGTTGGTGCTCCATCCTGGGTTGTTCTCTGCCTTGTGATAGGGTCGGGACCCCCTGTGACCCTGAATAGGACAATCAATTATGGAGGATGGATGGCTGTATGTTGTGCAATGACAATAAAGGCTATTCCATTCAGTTGTATTTTGAATACTTTAAAAGCATGTTTGGTGGTTTGAACCATTCTCTCAGCTAAAAGATTTCTGAAGGGGTGGTATCGACTCAAGAGTATGTGTTTGATTCCATCACCTTTCATGAAATCCTACATCTTTCTGGATACAAATTATGGCCCATTGTCAGTGACATTTTGTTCAGACAGGCCAAAGCTTCAAAATATCTGCCTCAGTACCTAGATAGTCTCCCCTTTTATCATCCGTCACCACTGGTGTTTTCCATTGGCTGTGTGATACCAGTACAATCATACCAATCAAAACCAGTCTCTGTATGTCTGCATCTGTATTATCAAGATGGCGCCGCTGATGGTTGCCTGATGGTGTGTTGGTGCGCACTGTTTTGCTTTATTTTGTTTGTTAATTCAGTCTCCTGCTACACTTTCACAGGAGAAGAGCTTTTGAACATCAGAAAAAGTACCTCAGCGGACTTATTACCAACTTTTCTGGTATCTCCAGTCAAAATCTTAAACATTCTGGTCAAAGGTGCTCTTACCTTATCTCACGCTGCGAGACGCCGGAGGAGAGGCAAACACGCCGATGCGCTCATACGCCTACGCCGGCGGGGGCTCCGCACACCGCTCCCCGCGATATTCCTCTCCAACGTACGATCACTGTGCAACAAACTGGACGAGCTGCAGCTACTGGTGAGAAACCGTGACTTTTCCGCATCTTCCGTCCTGTGCTTCACTGAGACGTGGCTGTGTGGACTCACTCCGGACTCCGCGCTGCAGCTCGCCGGCTTCCAGCTTCTACGCGCAGACCGCGACGTGGAACTCTCCAGCAAATCAAAGGGCGGCGGAATATGCTTTTTTATAAACAACGGTTGCTGTATTGATGTGTCTGTGATTCTTCAGCACTGCTCCTCCGACCTGGAATCATTTTTCATAAATTGCAAACCCTTCTACTCCCCTCGCGAATTCGCGTCATTCATTCTAGTCGGAGTTTACATTCCACCACAAGCGGACGTAAAAAACGCGCAGCACACGCTGGCCGACCAGATACAGAGTGTGGAGCGGTCCAACCCGGACTCTCTAATTATTGTTCTCGGTGACTTTAACAAAGGAAACCTCAGCAACAAACTTCCAAAATTTAAACAGTTTATTAAATGCCCAACCAGAGAGGAAAATACCTTGGATCACTGCTACACCACAGTCCCCAATGCTTATCACGCCGTACCCCGTGCTGCTTTGGGCCACTCCGACCAGGCCATGGTGCACCTTATCCCCTCATACCGGCAGAAACTTAAGCTGAAGAAACCTGCAGCAAGGACTACAAAGGCCTGGAGCAACACGACTGCAGAGAGCCTTCAGGCGTGCTTGGACTGTACTGACTGGGATGTGTTCAGGACTGCTACCAATAGCCTAGATGAGTACACAGAGGCTGTAACATCCTACATCAGCTTCTGTGAGGACTGCTGTGTACCAACACACATCAGGGTGAGTTACAATAATGACAAGCCCTGGTTCACAGCTAAGCTCACACAGCTAAGGTTGCAAAAGGAAGAAGCATTCACAAGTGGGAACAAGGACAGGTACAAGAAACTGAGGAACAGGTTTAGCAAGGCGGTGAGGAATGCTAAACGACTGTACTCTGAGAAACTCCAACACCAGTTCTCAGCCAACGACCCCGCATCTGTCTGGAAGGGGCTCAGACAGATTACTAACTACAAACCCACAGCCCCCCACTCTGTCAATGACCTGCGCCTTGCAAATCAACTAAACGACTTCTACTGCCGCTTTGAAAGACAACTGGACAGTTCACACTTCACCATCCCCCACAGCCCCTCACACCATCCACTGACCACCTCCCCCACACCAACTGCTGGTGTGGCATCTTTGAAGCCTCACACCCCACCTCTTCATATTCAAGAGGAGGACGTTATTAACAAGGTCTTCAAGAAGCTGAACCCCCGCAAAGCTGCAGGTCCAGACTCAATCTCCCCGTTCACCTTAAAACACTGTGCTGACCAGCTGACTCCTGTGTTCACAGAAATCTTCAACACCTCACTGGAGTCATGCCATGTGCCAGCATGCTTTAAGACATCTACCATCATCCCTGTACCAAAAAAATATAACAGGACTAAATGACTACAGACCCATTGCTTTGACACCTGTAGTTAGGAAGTCCTTTGAGCGCCTCATACTCCACCACCTCAAAGCCACCACTGACCACCTGCTGGACCCCATGCAGTTTGCCTACAGAGCCAACAGATCTGTAGACGATGCTGTCAACATGGCCCTGCACTTCTCCCTGTAGTGGATACCGCGATATGGTGTTTTGTAGTGGGTGTGCACGGGTGTTTCAATTCGCGTGTGCGATTATTATTGTGGTGCCCTGTGGGGGTGGTGAGTGTGTGGTAGCGTGCCTTTGCTGTGATAGTCTCGGTATCCCTATAAGGTGATTGTGGGTCGTGCCTTGGCGGAATCTGTTTTTGCTCGCCCTGTTTGTGTGTTGCCCCTTTTAGGCTTGGGCAGACGGACTCGGGCTAGTGGGGACCATCTACTGCACGGACATCGCCTGGCCCCGCTGATTCGATAGTGGGTCCTGAACGGACTTTTATTAAGTTTTATTATGTCCTTGTATGCCATTGGCTAGCCTTGGCATTTTTAAAGTGTGTATTTTTATTTCCCTGTAAAATAAATTGGTAAAACACAATGTTTGGGTGTGTGTGGAGCGACTCATACCAGCACAACCAGTCTGAACCAAATTGGAGGGTCCTGGTGCCCTATTGTAACATCAGGTGGCGTAGTCGAGGCTTTTAAGGGTTATTGGGGGCTTTGTGATTGGGCTATCCATCGGGCTAAAGCAGTGTTGCTTTATTACTGCCCCCATTTCCTTAAGCATGGCATTTGGGCCGCGTGACGTAGCCGTGACACTACGTTTTTCGTGGCGTAGTCGGCAGGATTGTACTGGTTTGTGCTGTGTGAGTGGAGTCCATATACACCACACCTATGATGGAGGCCTCTGGCCAACCGCGTTTAGGAGCTGCTCAGGGCCTTTACTCAGGGAGCAACGTAGTAGCAATGTCACCTTTTTTCATTGGGTCGCCTTGGGTGCCTAGGTTTGGGGGTAGAGATTCAGATGTCCCATATGGGGAATGAAAGGATAGAATTAAGGCAATGTTGAGGAATGAGTCCTGGGATCCGCAGCAGCAAAGTGACTTCATAGTAGGGGCTTTAGATGGTGATGCCAGGAGGGAGGTAGTAGTGCTGGAGGAGCCATTAAGGAATACCCCTGAAGGGATATTCGCCTACTTAGATGAGCTCTATGGTGATCGCGTACCTGTGGCCTATTTGAGGGGTATATTTTTTGATTGTAGGCAGAGAGCTGGTGAGACTGGGAGGGCCTTTTCCATTGCGGTTGCGGGAATTACATCAACGCTTACAGCAACGGGACCCGGTCATGATGGGGAATGCAGATCAAGTGCTGAGGGACCAGTTTGTGATAGGGTTGCAGGATGCAGATTTAAGGCAGAATTTGAACCGCTTGATCCGCCGTAGAGAACTCAAGACGTTCGATCAGGTGCGATCAGGTCCTCTGGGCAGAGGAGGATCGTCAGGCGACGGTCTGGCAACCATCAGCTTGTGCAAAGGTTTCAGTTAACAGGGCTCCGGACATGAGAGAAGATGATTGGAAGGCAAAGTTGCAGGAGGAACTGCTGCAGGAAGTTCATGGGCAGTTTGAAGAGCTGCAGAACAAGGTGATGTTAGAGCTGCGGGACCTAAGGGCTAGTGTGGGATCCAGGAGGCAGGGGATTGAACCAATGCCCCAAGGGATTTTATCAGAACAACCAGTTGGCCCTCGAACAGCTGCCCAGACCTCTAGGACCCAGTCACCACGTCATCCTCGATTCCAATGGGATGAGCAGGGGCGCCCCATTTGTGGCCATTGTAAACAGGCAGGGCACATTGCACGGAATTGTGGTACCACTTCCCCAGCTTTAAACTAGATCGTCCAGACACCATGGGCCAGGTGTCTGGAATTGAGCTACAGGGCCTCAGTCAGTCTTCAGAGGTTTTAGTTGGGACCTGCCCTTTAGTGACAGTTGGTTTTAATGTGATGGAGGTAGAATTTTTATTGGATACAGGGTCGGAGGTAAGCTTATTGCCTGAGAATGTCTTCCACAAACTCCCAGGGAGAGATGAAAGGACTGTGGAGAAGGCTACATGGTTGACTTTACGGGCTGCGAATGGGTTAGAAATCCCTTATGTGGGCTGTGCCCTTGTAGATGTGACGGTGGGTGGATTACTGCTGCCCAAGAAGGGAGTGGTAATAGTAAAGGACTTAAAATCACGCCAGCAACCCATTTTGGGGATGAATATCATTGGTGCATGCTGGAAGGAACTAGTGGCCAAATCTCTTTCTCAGTCTGATTTCCTTTCAGGACAAGTGGACCTCCAAAATCATCATGGGTGGGCCAAGGCATTGGCACATTGTAAGAGGGTGGTAGTTGAGGTGGAGGACACTCAGTCAGTGCATGTACGGATAGGACAGCGTAAGGGTATGATCGTGCCTGGCCAGAGTGAGATGGTTTTGGCGGCCCGAGTGTCTGGACCTAGGGTTCAGACTGGGGTGCATGGACTGGTGGAGCCGTTGGAGGGAGGGGAACCGGTGGATATTGCTCGGAGTGTAGTTAAGATCGAAGGTGGTAGGGTCCTCCTCCAGGTAAGGAACCTGAACCCAGCTCCAGTACGTCTTCATAGGCACCAGAAGCTGGCGAGAGTGACCCAGCTGAGCCCTGTGGATATTGTTGACCCAGTGGTCACCTTGCGAGAGGTAGAGAGAGGTGTAATTGAGGTGGACGTTAGGGTAGCAAGAGTGGAGCCCGTAGAGGCGATGCTCTTGCTGCAGGGATTGATTGACCGGTGTGAGGGATTGATGGAGGGAGAACAGGAACAAGTACAGGGGCTGTTGACTAAGTGGGCAGGTGTGTTCTCCACAGGAGACCACGACCTGGGTAGCACAGATGCAGTACGGCACACGATCCCCACAGGTAATGCGGCCCCTGTTCGAGAAAGGTATCGCCCAGTTCCACCTACCCTGTACCAGGAAATTAATCAGCTGTTGCAAGGCATGTTGTCCACAGGTGTGATTCGAGAGAGCAGCAGCCCTTGGGCAGCACCTGTAGTCCTGGTCCGCAAGAAAGACGGTGCACTGCGCTTTTGTGTGGATTATAGGAAGCTAAATGCAATTACCCATAAGGATGCCTATCCCCTGCCCCAAATCGAGGAGACCCTTACCAACCTTAAGCAAGCGAAGTACTTCTCAACCTTGGATTTGGCCAGCGGCTATTGGAAAGTAGCAATGGATCAGAGAGAAGACGGAGTTTGCCACCCCTATGGGTCTGTTCGAATTTGACAAGATGGCCTTTGGCTTGTGTAATGCCCCGGCAACCTTCCAGCGACTCATTTAGAGATGTCTGGGGGCCTTGGGGACTGATAAAGTGTTGGTGTTCCTTGATGATGTGATAATATTTTCTGCCACGTTCAAGGAACACTTGGGACTCTTGGAGAAGGTGTTGAGCCGGCTTGGTGGCTATGGAATAAAGATGAAGCCACAGAAGTGTAAGCTATTTCAGCACCAGGTCCAGTTCCTGGGCCATGTGGTGGACGAGGCTGGTGTCCACCCAGATCCGGAGAAGATCAGGGCCGTGATAGAGTGGCAACCCCCAAAGACGGTGTCGGAGGTGAGGTCTTTCCTGGGCTGTGCGGGGTATTATCGAAGGTTTATCAAGGGGTTTTCCAAGATTGCTCGACCCTTGCATGCATTGTTAGTTGGAACGGCGAAAACGGGGCAGGCACCCATTGTGTGGACTGAGGAGTGCAGTCAGGCCTTTTCTAGCTTGAAGGAGAAGTTGACCCAAGCACCTGTGCTTTCCCTACCTTTCCGGCTGTACACGGATGCGAGTCTTGAAGGCCTGGGGGCTGTACTGGCTCAAGTCCAGGATGGACGAGAGCACGATATAGCATATGCTAGCCGTAACTTGCACCCGGCCGAGAAGAAGGTTTCGAATTATAGTTCATTTAAACTAGAGTTTCTGGCCCTGAAATGGGCTGTGAAGGAGAAGTTTAAAGACTATCTGTGGGGAGCTCAGTTCACGGTGTATACTGATAATAACCCTTTGGCGCATTTGAGAACGGCTAGATTAGGGGCGACAGAACAACGTTGGATGGCCCAGTGTCTTAAAATGGATGAGAGAGGGATATAGGGCTCTCGAAGGAACAAACAGGCACGCTTAGGTTCACTCAAATACACTTTAATAAGTAATACAAAATGATCTCACATTAACACCAATACTGAGCTATCATATTGAAGGCAATGCAAAATAACTCGTACTACAACGGATATCAAATAATATATATCTTATAGCTAATAGTATTGGGTGCAAAGGTATGAATATATATAGAAAAGAAGCAATAACACATACAAGAAGCAAGGAAACATAAAAAAGTTACGAAATATTATCACAAGCGGCGATAATTTACTCGCAACAATTAAGGGAAAGCATAAGCAGTTGCAAAGCTATTTACACTCGGACGTGCTATCATCACCCACCTTCATGGACTGGGGAGCCCTTTCAGTCCTGGCAGGAGACCAACACGTGAGTTCCGAGAAAGTGCCGGGAGATGCGCGCTCTATCCCACAGCTGAACTCCGGTCAGTACTGGGACCTCCCCCTTCCTTTATACTAAATTTAGAGTTGCATGTGGGCAGGGTGTAAGCTGGCCAGGTTCACCCCTTCCCCCCAGGCAATATAGTGTGCTCCAATTGCCCCTTTTGTCCGAGTGATGCTGCTTGCGATAACATACTACAATAGGTGTCCTTGCGCAATGCCTCCCTGTTCCCCCCTAAAGGCAATACAGTGTGCTGTATACCGACCCCCCACCCTATCTCCCGAAACCAAGATAAGCATCCTGCATGCCGATCTAATGGCCCAGATGAGCATCCTGGCTTCTCTTTATGAGCCCAAGTTATTTATGGCAAAATTAGGTTTTACAGGGGATCGGTAAATAACATGTTCGTGCAGTTTAGTAACATTCGGGGTGAATCATGGACGATTGATCTGAATGTCAGGACGATCAGTCCACACGCGATCGGAATTAATCCACAATTACAACTTTCTAGAATATTATAGTAAAGTTAATTCCATGTCACGTGGGTGACGTAATCGTCTGCGAATTCATCCTAATACACCCAGCTAGAGAATTACACCTTCGATCTCAAGTATCGGCCAGGGAGGGAGAATGTGAATGCAGATGTGTTGTCCCGGAGGTCCAGTATAGTGGAAGATGATGGAATGACCCCTTCATTGCCAAGAATTCAAGCCCAGCAGAAATGTATACAGGTGGAGCCGGAACCAAGCTGGGGGTGGGACCCCGCACAATGGAAAACACTCCAAAGTCGAGATGTGGCCCTGAGGCAGGTGTTGGAGTATGTGTCCAGAGGACATCTTCCCGATGGGACTGAGAGGAAGCAAGCAGGTGAGGTGGTGAGTAAGCTATTGAGACACTGGCCCCTCTTGTCTTTAAAGGAAGGGGTATTGATGAGGAGAATCCAGGACTCTGCCACTTTGGAGGTTCATCAACAGATATTGGTCCCCCTCTCTGAGAAGAAGGCAGTATGGGAAGAGGTCCATGCTCGGGTAGGCCACCTAGGCCACCTCGGTCCTCCGCAGACTTTTGGCTGCACATGGAAATGGACAATAGAGAGTGGATTGCTGCTTGTGAGAGGTGTGTTGTCCGTAAGTCTCGGACTGAGGGCAAGGCCCCTCTGGTTCCCATCGTGACCTCTGCTCCCCTAGAGGTGGTGGGTATGGACTTTTTAATGTTGGGTCGACCCCAGGATGATTACCAAAACTTGCTGGTTGTGACTTGTTTTCCAGATTTGCGTGGGTGATTCCCACCAAGGACCAGACTACACGCACTGTTGCACAAGCCCTTTGGCATACCGTAATACAGCCATTTAGCTGCCCACAGCGCTTCCATTCTGATCAGGGGGCCAATTTTGAGTTTAAGCTGGTGGCAGATTTGTGCAAGTACTATGGATGCAGGAAGAGTAGAACTAGTGCCTACCACCCTCAAGGTAATGGGACCTGCGAACGTTTTAACCAGACTCTTTTAAATCTGTTAGGCATGCTAAATGAGGAGCAACAGAGCAGGTGGGTGGAAGCCTTGCCAGAACTTGTGAAGGCTTATAATACTACTGTCCATGCTTCGACAGGTTTTACCCCTCATTATGTCATGTTTGGTACCCTGGCGCGGCTCCCAGTTGAATTAGTGTTGGTAGCATGGACTGGGCAGGAACGGGTCTCTGTTAAGGGTTGGGTACAGCAACATCACCAGCGGTTGGCCAGGGCCTACCAGAAAGTGACAGAGCACTCTGCTAGGGCTAGTGATCACCAGGTACGGTTTCATGCTAGGAAGGCTCATTGGGAGCCCCTTTTACCTGGGGAAAGGGTGCTGATACACACAATTAGGAAGGGGGGACAGGGTAAACTTGCTAATTGGTGGGAAAGAACCCCTTGTGTGGTGGTAGGGCAATTACCATCTGGGATCCCAGTCTACCAGGTGAGGCCGGAAGGCAGGGACGGGTCTTTAAGGACAGTGCATAGGAACAGACTACGTATGTGTAAGTTCCACGGTGGTGGAGCCTCAGGTCAAGCCACCACAATCTCAGGAGGGACCCACGTGGATGGGGTGGCCCTGTTGGGGCGCCCCTTATTTGCCCAGAGGGCAAGCTCCTGGGCATATGTGGGAGGACTCCCAAGGACCAGGAAGTAGTGTTGGTGGGGTGGTAGAAACGGTACGCAGGTCACAACGGGCTAATTTTGGAAAGAAACCAGTGAGGTATACCTGAAGGCTGGCTATGTGGTATGGTTGTTTCATTTTTGGTGTTCCGGTGGGAGTTTTACTGGACAGCTGGGATCAGGCTCGAGGACGTGCCTATGAAAAAGTAGGGAGGAGTGTCACATGGGCATTACGGGCATGTGGGGTTTTGTTTATACCCTCGTGCCTTTGGTGTGCGAGCCGGGATCGCTGGACTAATTAATTAATTATAATTAATTGCGGCGCTGAATGATGTATGGGAAATTGGGATTGGTTGGGGAAAGTGAAGGAGGACGACCGCATGAGAGAAAAGGCACCCCGGAAGGAGAAAAAAAAGAAAAAAAGACATCGGACGGGAGATGGGGAACAGCGCACACCAGAGGGCAGACAGCGGAACACCCCGGAAGGAGATCGCGGGCGCCTAGGACTGGGAGCGAGAGAACCCGGAAGAGACACACAGGAGACACACGGGAGAGGAGTGCCAGTGAGAAAGACAGCGCTGGGACGGAAGGGACGCAGCGATCGCGTCTCGAGGCGCTTTGTCGGAGAGGGAGTCCTAGTCTAACACCGCTACACCCATGGCCCTGGCCTGCAGCTCCATGGCAGCAAATTCACATTGACTTTGCTGGCCCTTTTGAGGGGCGCATGTTTTTCATAATAATCGACGCCCACTCCAAGTGGCCAGAAGTCATCTTGATGGACTCAACTTCATCAGCAAAATCAATTGAAGTCCTCAGGGGTCTTTTCAGCCATTATGGAATACCCGAGGTCCTTGTCAGTGACAATGGACCTCAGTTCACGTCTGAGGAGGTTGCCAGCTTTTTAACATCCAATGGCATTAAGCACAAACGCTCAGCTCCTTTTCACCCCGCAACAAACGGCCTAGCTGAGCGCTTTGTTCAGACATTTAAACACTCCCTGAGGTCATCACGGGGAACAACCTCTGTCCAACAGCGTCTGGATGCCTTCTTATTGCAACACAGGAATACACCTCATGCCACTACCAAAGAAACACCTGCCATGCTATTCCTCCATCGCTAGCTTTGCATGCGTCTTGATCTATTGCGACCGTGTGTGGCAGCAGTGGTCAACCAAGTGCAAGAGACCCAGCGACACTACAGGGACACACATGGTAGGGTCAGGAGTTTTGGTGTTGGGGATCTGGTTGTAGTCCGCGACTACCGGAAGGGGGAGGAAAAGTGGACGACGGGAACTGTCGCATTGCAAGCAGGTCCAGTATCATAACAGGTCAAGGTTGGATCGAAACAACAGTGGAACCGGCATGCTGACCAGATGGTGGCCTGCTATCCCAGCATTGTACGGCCAGCATCTGACACGCAACCAACACCCACCACGGTCAGTGCACCAGTTATGACAGACGCTGGGGAAATGCAAGGGTCTTCCAGTCCTGGCTACGTAATAAACTCATCACCTCCACATCGGTCTGTCATCACACACACGGACGCTCCAGTAACACCTCCTCTGACACGGAATGGACATCCAAGACGTATCCGTAAACCACCGGACAGACTGAATCTGTAAACTGTTTTGTGGAACGGTTCAGTTAGTGAGTGCCGGAAAGGGCACTATAGTTCTTTGATACAGTCAAGGTGATGGGGCAGTCTACCCCCAGCCTGTTCATGGTCAGAATTAAAAAATAAATAAATAAATGTATGTCTATGTATATCTATACTACTTGTTACTGATTGTTGAGTTAGCATACCTGGGATAGGTGTTTTGCAACCTCTTAATACCAATTGGTGGTTCACGGTATTTGGAATACTAAGTAACTTAATAAGGGGGAGGAGTTGTGATGTATTGGCAATTTATTGTGACTACTCCACACCGGTAGGGGGGGGGAACAGTACCCTATGCTGGAATGTGTTGCATTGTTCTTGTGCGAATAAATCAGTCACGAAGTACGGCAATAAGCATGAAGTGGTGTTTATGTGAGCTAGCGGAATGATGTTCATGCGTGCATAATGATACGTTATATGGTGAATATATAATAGTGACTTCAGTGCATATTGCACTGAGGTATACCAAACCATATAGGTATACCAAACCACTGCACCCCCACCCCACCCCACCCCTATTTATTAAACTCATATATATAAAATTAAATTGAATTACATCAAACGATAAACTGAAATTTAATACACATTGTTTCATAAACTATTTCTCTGTGGCAAATCAAACACACACTGAATGAGGTACAGCTCTTACTCTTCTCCAGCATGTCAGCGAGATAATTTTGCTCCATGGTCCTCAGGATGTACTGTGTGATCTTCAGAGCTCCCTCTCTACCACAGGTCTTCTGCATCTGACCACCACTGTCCAGGTCATTGTCCTCCTCCAGCTGAGGCTCAGAGCATTCTGGGTCATACTGATCCAGGTACCTTTTGAATTTCATCAGCTCATCCTTCAGAAATGTTTGAGCTTTTATCTCCAGTAACTGAAATGAACAGTTACAGTTTAATTATTATCACTCCTGGCACCATATAATTTTATTATTTCACTTGTGAATTAGTTGTAAGTATCATCCCTTTGACAGGATCAACTACTTATTGTATAATTGTAGAAGATGTCAATTTAGATGAAATTTTAGAAAATACACTCACCTAAAGGATTATTAGGAACACCATACTAATACGGTGTTTGACCCCCTTTCGCCTTCAGAACTGCCTTATTTCTACGTGGCATTGATTCAACAAGGTGCTGAAAGCATTCTTTAGAAATGTTGGCCTATATTGATAGGATAGCATCTTGCAGTTGATTTGTGGGATGCACATCCAGGGCACGAAGCTCCCGTTCCACGACATCCCAAAGATGCTCTATTGGGTTGAGATCTGGTGACTGTGGGGGTCATTTTAGTACAGTGAACTCATTGTCATGTTCAAGAAACCAATTTGAAATGATTCGAGTTTTGTGACATGGTGCATTATCCTGCTGGAAGTAGCCATCAGAGGATGGGTACATGGTGGTCATAAAGGGATGGACATGGTCAGAAACAATGCTCAGGTAGGCCGTGGCATTTAAACGATGCCCAATTGGCACTAAGGGGCCTAAAGTGTGCCAAGAAAACATCCCCCACACCATTACACCACCACCACCAGCCTGCACAGTGGTAACAAGGCATGATGGATCCATGTTCTCATTCTATTTATGCCAAATTCTGACTCTACCATTTGAATGTCTCAACAGAAATCGAGACTCATCAGACCAGGCAACATTTTTCCAGTCTTCAACTGTCAAATTTTGGTGAGCTCGTGCAAATTGTAGCCTCTTTTTCCTATTTGTAGTGGAGATGAGTGGTACCCGGTGGGGTCTTCTGCTGTTGTAGCCCATCCGCCTCAAGGTTGTGTGTGTTGTGGCTTCACAAATGCTTTGCTGCATACCTCGCTTGTAACGAGTGGTTATTTCAGTCAAAGTTGCTCTTCTATCAGCTTGAATCAGTCGGCCCATTCTCCTCTGACCTCTAGCATCAACAAGGCATTTTCGCCCACAGGACTGCCGCATACTGGATGTTTTTCCCTTTGCACACCATTCTTTGTAAACCCTAGAAATGGTTGTGCGTGAAAATCCCAGTAACTGAGCAGATTGTGAAATACTCAGACCGGCCCATCTGGCACCAACAACCATGCCACGCTTAAAATTGCTTAAATCACCTTTCTTTCCCATTCTGACATTCAGTTTGGAGTTCAGGAGATTGTCTTGACCAGGACCACACCCCTAAATGCATTGAAGCAACTGCCATGTGATTGGTTGATTACATAATCGCATTAATGAGAAATTGAACAGGTGTTCCTAATAATCCTTTAGGTGAGTGCATACTTCAGTAATAAATGCACACCTTGAAGACGGACGTTAAGCCTCCTTTATTTGGGTGTGAATTACATCTTTTGACTCGGCCCCTGTGAATAAAACACAAACATCCATCCATCCTCCAGCCACTTATCTCGGTTTGAGGGTGGGGCGGGGGGAGTGGGGTGGTCCACTTAGACAGCAGAAGGCCTAAGATACGGGTTTACCCTGGGGGGGGGGGATTCTAGTCCATCATAGGACACAGGCATATTTTTGGATGGCAGGAGGAAACCCATGCGATAGAGAGCGTGCAGCTGCAGACAGACAGGGGGCTCAGCCTCCAACACCGGGGGGGTGAAGCCACAGCGCTGCCCTCTGTGCCGCCGCTAAAATAGGCATTTTATGGAGAGACAAAGGTCCTGCACTGACACTGACTACCACGGCTGCTGCTTGGGGAATAATAACCTACATTTGTATTTAAATAGATGTAACTGCCATCCACATTCTCAGCTTATTTCATTAAGGCGGCTTCCTGACATCAGCTTGCTTATGACAGTATAAGAGAAGCAGTGACATCTAGTGGCAGCACAGAGAGACAGCAGGTAGCAGCCAGGAGGGACGGTTTGGCATGTAGCTCCCAGTTACTCAGTAACATTCAGGGGTTACTTCTTGTAAAGTGATTAACATGATTTCGAAAAGATTTCAACTTCATTACCATAACTATCCGGGACCGGAATTTAGGGAGCGGGGGGGGAGGGGGGCACCCTGAGCCCCGCAATGTAGGGGCCCCCAGCTGGTCTCGACTTTTTTTAATAAGAAAACACATAGATCAAAGGTTCACGCCAAACCATCATTTATATATGAATTTTGCTTAAAATTAAATTTATAACAATATACAAATTTGTCCAATCAATCCGCCGGCATGATACCCCCCCCCCCTCCACCAGCCCTCCTGCTTCTTTTTTGGCTCCAAAAAACAGCTGGCTTAACCCCAAAGGGGTTTGTTGTGTCCTTTGCTTCCATGGTTAACACTAGACTAGCTGTAATACTCAGGGGCTTCCTGTCTCTTGCTTGTAGCACCTTGGGGTCCCAGCAGGCCCAGGTTCTGCTGTGACCTCTGGCAGCTCTGTGGGATCTGGCTCAGCCACTGGGTCCCATGGTGTGGTGGGAAAAGTGTAAAGTGATTAACATGATTTCACACAGATGTCGACTTAATTGTCATAACTATTTAGAGACTGAATTTGGGGCCCCTCAGCTGATCTCGACTTTTTTTGTAACAAACTACTTGAATCAAATGTCTACTCCAAGCCATTGTAGCCAAGTTAAAAATGACTTATTTAATGTGAACTTCACAAAACTTTTGTGTTGTTTTTGTGCGTTTTATGTTAATTGTATATTGTATTATAAGATGCTGTGTATATAGTTATACCGTGCGGAACCACATATGTAGCGTTTGTGTTAGGTGGAGCACGTATTAGCGACACACAAGATGCCTCGTGCCACGCTGCGGCATGTTACCGTGCGTTCCCACCGCCAGCGGCGAGAGCGTCAAAATTCGCCCTGGCCGCCCTGCCAACGACGGTGTACAGAGATTTTTGGACGCTCTGACGTAGATTGAATGCTTGTCTTGTATTTAAAGGGGCCGCAAATCAAACAAGCTTGTTAATCTTGTGCAGACTGACCACAAGGAGGGTATAAGTTAACCTCATGAAATATATTGAATGTGAAAGTAAGAAATTGATCGATGGAAAGAACTTTTTTGTAGTTACATGTTTTCTTTCAATTAAAAGCCATTTGTGTGGTGTGTAATTTTAATGCTCATGGTTAAATGTGAGGGAATAATTTTATAAGGGGAAATAAAGGGAATGATTCTATAAGGCTGTAACTAATCAAAACGAGAACTGACTGGCGCGCCGGCAAGGCAAGGCTACCTAATCGGAACAGATAGGGGGGGGGGGACGACAGAGAATATCAGCGGCCCCTACTTATCTTTTAGCCTTCCAGAAGGACAACTACGAGCCGGCTAACGAGGGCAAGTGTCAAACATGTGGTTGTCACGTAGACGGAAGGTACCGAGAAAGGGGGGGGGGGAGATGCCCAAAGGGTTTTAAAAGGGATACAGCTGATACATATGGCAGAGCCTCCTCCTGTACATGCTGAATGTATGTCAGACGGCCGCTCCCTGATTATAATCAGTCAAGAGAATAAACCGGTGATTTGCAACTTCTCCCCGTGTCAGCTGTGAATCTCTTCTCATCCACGGACCCGGTGGAGACTGCGTGCTCCAACAATTTGGGGGCTCGTCCGAGATCCCCAGGAGATTCGCAAGATTCGGCTAAGTGTTGACGCGGCCTACTTGGCGCCGACTAGAAGAGGTAAGCAGAGCCTGTTATATCAAAATCTGCACATTGGATATGTCAAATTGAGCAGTTTGAAGCGTCCAGGGGCCCGTTAGTAAATTAAGACGGAGGAGAGGTTGCACGCACTGTGTTTATACACTCACCTAAAGGATTATTAGGAACACCTGTTCAATTTCTCATTAATGCAATTATCTAATCAACCAATCACATGGCAGTTGCTTCAATGCATTTCCTCATACCAATCAGTACTATCCCTATCATAGGAAAGGGTCACATGAGGAGGGTCAGGTGGGGGCACATAGGGCTCTAGGAGCGAGATCCAGGGCCGCCACGCTGAGTAGGCCGCCACGCTGAGTAGGCCGCCAGAATGCCAGTCAGGCTGGGTTCCAGCAGGCCCCAATAGATGTCTGCCAGGGCCTGACTCTGGACCGGCTGTACCAGCCACTGTCCCGTGCCCGTGGTGCGGGCGTCGCACCGCAGGCGAGTGCCCTCCGGCAGGGTGACCACCAGTCCGTCTGCACTACACAGGATCGAGGCCCCCAGCTTCACCAGCATATCCCGTCCACCCCAGCTCCAACGACCAGAAAGAACAAAAGCACCTCATTCACCGCCAGACAACACTAGGACCAGGATGAAGAACAAGATGAAAAGGGGAATGTTGGGGGAAACAAGTGTGTTGTGTGATGCTTAAAATACTTAAAGTGTTAATGATTAGTGGTTTGTGAGCCATGCCAGCCATGGACTCCGAAGGGGGGCCGCGCCTGTGGTGGGCTGGGAGTGGAATTTCCCTGAAGCTCAGGGTTTTTGCCCTCCTTCCTAGGCTGCATGGACAGGATTGTGTGTGGAACTCTTTGGAGTCCTAAAGGGGGGAGTGTGCGCTATGTTTGGGGAAGTATGCTGTACTTACATTCCCAATAACACAGCACCAGACAGCTCAGTGACCAGGGCACTCGAGGGTCTCCGGACCCTCTCCAAAACAATGCATGCACACTCCGGGATCAATAACATCTGGGATGCTTGGCTGACCTCAGCATTCGGACAGTGGAAACCTTAATGGGCTCGCTTTTATTATCCTTTGCTACTTTTGCTGCGATTTTAGTTACTTGCGGGTGTTGTTGTATTCCCTGCCTGCACGCACTGTCAGTTCGTCTCATCACTACCGTGATAGAGAAGCGGGATGGCACCTTTCAGCGTGCCTGTCGGGCCGGAGAGGGGCAAAGGTCATTTGGACAGCTTTGAACTACACCTCCCCCGCCAATAGGGCGATCTCCTTGCGGAGATCAAAAGGGGGAATGCAAAATTTCATAAATAAGGGAAAATATTACTAATCAGCATAATCAGGGTGATCTCCTTGCGGAGATTACAAAATTTTGTCTTGTAATTTCAATGGGTTGGAAATAAGTTTCACAGGTTGTTAAATATTTATAACTTGGTAATAAAGTCTAATGTATATTTTGCAATTGTGGACGAACTTCACTTTTTTCCTTTACTTAATAATGTATAAAGCACCAATAACACACTGTATATACACTGTAATAATACTCTCATTCAACTAAAGGTCCTGCACTGAAAATGTTACTTAAGTGTAATCAGGTATAATTTAAACATTACTTAAGGTTAGGCCTGTCGCGATAGTCGATAAATCGATTAATCGCACGATAAAAAAAATGACCTCGATAATTTTTCCGGCCGCGATAATTTCATTTGCATACTTGTTTGTTATCCGCGACTGAATGACAACTCTCGTTTCCTTAGCGTAGGAGAAGCGAACCCTCTTGTCAGTTGCATTGTCTTTTGTGTGGGGAGCAGAGCATGTGAGCGGAGCGTGAGCGAGGAGCGGAGTGGGCAGAATTTGGTCAGAGCGCGGAGCGGGTTTTCTAATTAAGGCTGGAGTGGTCGCTTTGTCTCGCTCCAATTTCGCTCCGATACCGCTCACACTACAATTCTGAGGCGTGCCCAAATCTACCCAGAATTCATTTGTACAATTATCAAGACTGTTACACAAATTGCCCGAGATGGAATTCGCAAAGTATTTCACAAAGGAAACTGATAAATCATACAAGTGTACTATTCTTATCAAACGTATAGATGACAAGAATGTACAGCAAGAACAACAATGTGGTGAAACTGTTTCAGTGAGTAAAGATTCACTTTGGAATCACTTTTCTCAGAAACATGAGTGTGCTACGCGAAGAAGCGGAAGCCAGAGCAAAACGCGTGCAAGTTTTATATGGCTGTAGCATATCAAGTCTATAAAGTAAATTAAAGTATAAAAGCCTATAAAGTAAATATTGGTAATCAAATAAATTCGTTTTGTCATTCAAAGTAGGTCTAATAAGATTTTTTTTTTATTTCACGTAACGTAAAATTTTATTTTAGAGACGTGCTGCATCAACAGAAAAAAATTGAGGAATTTAAAACGTGTCTGTATATTCTTTAGGCTATTAAACCCACTGATTCCTTTATTTTTAAGCCTATTTTTGTGTGGAATGCCATTTCCAAACCTGTCCGTTGTTGCCGATAGGTTACTTAAAAATAAATATTTTCTGTTCTGACTGGCAATGTTGCCGTTGCTCATATTTCTTTATGACATAAGGCTTCGGTTTAAGGTGACATTTGTTAGGCATGCAGATTATTGTTTTTGGTATTTATTCAAGTGCATGTTTTGTTAACAGAGACTGAGAGTCCATTGCTTTTATTGTTTTTGGTTGTTTTGTTCATTGTTATTGTGGATATTTAAAATGTTTTCCATTTTCAGTGTTAAATAGTCTAAAAATAAACGTTTTTGAATTTTGAAAGGCGTATGTGCATTATTATGCCATTATCATTATTCTAGATGAAAATGGTCTCAGATCGACAATATTATCGTTTATCGCGATAATTTCTTGGACAATTTATCGTCCAGCAAAATTTGTTATCGTGACAGGCCTACTTAAGGTAAGTATAATCAGGAAAATTGGATTACTGGGAGTATTATAGATCATATAATTAAATTATTATTACTAATTTTTTTATATTAAAGCAGGACTTTACTGTTGGAGTTGGTTGAGGAAGTCTGTTGAGGTGGAAAAAGTTTGTTAATTGTAATTAGTTGTTGTTGTTTTTGCAGATTCTTGGCCACTGGAGACTACCGCACCATAGCTTTCAGCTATCGTGTTGGCGTGAGCACCGTGGCAGGGATTGTTGGAGAGGTTGCCAGGGCAATATGGGATGCCTTGGTGCAGGAGGTCATGCCAGTCCCCACCACTGAGCACTGGCGAAGCATCGCCGCAGACTTCCTCCATCGGTGGAACTTCCCTAACTGCCTTGGGTCCATCGACGGAAAGCATGTTGTGATGAGGGCCCCTGACAGCTCGGGGTCCCTGTTCTTCAACTATAAGGGGACTTATTCAGTTGTGCTCCTGGCAGTGGTAGATGCCCAGTACTGGTTCCGGGTAGTAGATGTTGGCAGCTATGGGAGGACAAGCCATGGTGGTGCACTGGCTAACTCCACCTTCGGCCAGGCACTCCAAGATGGGACCCTTGGCCTGCCACAGGATGCTCTGCTGCCAGGTGCAGAGCATTTGGGACCCCAGCCACACGTGTTTGTGGCTGATGAAGCCTTTCCACTCCGCCGAGACCTCATGCGGCCTTTCCCAGGACACAATCTCTCCGGCAGGCAAAGAATTTTCAATTACAGGCTGTCACGGGCAAGGCTGATTGTTGAGAAATACCTTTGGTATTCTCACAGCTCAGTGGCGTATGTACAGAGGAGTCATTGAAATCAACCCTGCCAATGTGGATGCCTGTGTGAAGGCTACCTGTGTCCTGCACAACTTCCTGAGGAGGTCCACAAACAGCACCCGGATGCCCATACCATCAGCTGGAGACGGAGAAGCTGCTGGCCTACAGGAAGTCACCCGAGTGGGCAGCAACAACCCCACACGGGAGGCCATCTGTGTCCGTGAGAAATTTATGACCTATTTCTCCACAGAGGGAGCTGTCCCCTGGCAACCTGTGGCGTAAGCCATTGCATTTAACGGCTCTTTTAAGAGCCACAAATCAATAAAAAAAAAGCATGATTTCCATAAATATAATATTGTGTGACAACAGCCACTCTCCCCTGGTGGAAAAAAGTACACTTCTATAATGTACTTGAAGTGTTCTATTTACACACACTAAATTTGGACTTACTATACTTAATAATATACTTAATATTTAGTATACTACAGATTATTCTTTAGTACTTCTTATCATAATCTAAGTGTACTCAACTGTGCTATTTGAGAGACACAATGAATATGAACCTAAATGTGCTAAAAATGTATTTATGTACCACTTAAAACTATAATTCATACAAAGTGGTACATAAATATTTCTTTTAATATAGATATTACATTAAAAGCACATTTTAGTTCATATTCATGGTGTCTCAAATTAGCACAGTTGAGTACACTTAGATGTTCTTAAGATTGTCTTAACTACTAAAGAACATTGTTTAGTATATTAAGTACAACATTAGTGTTTGAAAATAGAGCACTTTAAGTACATTATGGAAGTATGTTTTTTTGTAAGTTTTTTTTTCACCCTGGCCCCCTACATGTTTTCAATATGATATGGTAAAATATGATCCATTTGTAATATTAAAACGCATAACGAGAAATGTTGACAATATTTTATTGCCGAGACATTTACTTAAAAGTAATAAAATTTAATTAAAAAAATATATTTAAAAAATGTGAATGAATGCAGCTGGAGCAAACACTTTTATGCAAAACAGTTTCAAACACTGTTAAATACCTTTAAACTAAACAGTTTAGAACACTGTTGGAACAAATATTTTCATACAAGGCTTCTTGTGTGTGAGGTAGAAAGTACAAGGTGCAGCTGACAGGACTGCGAGGGAAGTAAGCTTACTAACACCCCTCACAGACTTGTCAGCTGCCCCGCGTTACTCTCTCCCCAGTGTTCAGTGAGTCCAGCTTCCAGACATTTTGCTTCGTACACTAGCTTGTGAATTTGAAACTTTAAATCCTGCCTTGTCCTCAACAACAGTGTCCTGAAGTCCTCCAGGAGGCTTTTAAAAAATAAACTGTCACTGTCCTCTGTTACTGGAGTGCTAGCTCTCCTACTCACAGCCACCAAAGCTGTTAGAATCCTCTCCTCAAACTCTGTGCTGCTGTGTGCTCTCTTCCTCTTGTTTGAGTGCCCTGTCTGTCCCTGAACGCTTGCCTGAACGTGAACACTGGACTGCCTCGGGCTTGATGGTCCTTCCTGAACCAGAAGGCTGAACTGGCTCGGGCTCTCACACAGCTGGTTTGCCTCACACTGCTGACTGTGTGTGTGTGTTGTCTGTGCTGTCTGTGCTGCCTGACTGTGTCCAGCTATGGCATCTTCACTTTCCTCTTGGATCAGGGCTTCCCCAACCCCCCCTTCCATATTACTGGCAGTTATTCTATCTTCTAGGAAGGGGTTGAGGAAGCCCATGACCCCACTGTAGCGCCATGGCCGAACACTGCTCGCCCCTGCTCCACTCCTCTTCCTCTCTGCCTCCTTCCTTCTCTCTTTTCTGTAAGTGTCTCTAAGAGACTTCCATCTTTTTTTGCACTCATATGCTATTGAAAACACAATAGAAAACACATATTCAGTATAAACACCTCATTGCCCACATTTCAGAATAACTTGTTTGCATGCAGTATCTGAAATGGCATTGTTGTATGTACCACTGACTGTATTAAACCTAATGACATTTATAATTTTTTTCTCTCCAGCTAAGCAATTTGTTGAACAGGAGAGACCAGTAATAGAACATGAAAGACAGACGTTACTGATTTTAATTGTGAAAAAAATTGCTGCAGCTCTCTACAACACCTATTTTTCGTTTAATCCAATATGTTTTGATATGTCAGAATATTCTGCAGCAATAACAGCTTTGTTTGCTCTGGCGCTAAAGTCAGCTTGAAATTCCCGCTTATTTTCAGAAAATACATAACGTTAATGCACATTAGAAACTCACCAGGAACCCCAACAATCTCGGACACCTTGGTCCATGCATCGTTTTTTTTATTTATGTCCCTGTACGCAAACAGGGACACGTCATAAATTAATGGGAAACCTGCCACAGCAATTATTAACTTCTCCTCCATTCTGCATGGGATCTTCTTCTTCTACGTATTTGTTGCTTAATGGCGGTCGGCCATGGGAACTAACGTGGTCGGAACCAAAGTTTACAGGACTGCGTTATCTGGAATCTGCTCAAGCGGTGGACTTCTACATTTTAATTGGTTGCCGCCGAACCACGTCATAGCTCATTACCATAAAGTTGACCTGATTTCAACTCTCCTTGACGTTCACGCCGTCCAAGACGCGCCGCGCCACTGCTCGCCGCCGCTCGCTGCCGGCTCACATTGAAAATGAATGACTTCCGGGCACTTTGACACTCTCGCCGCCGGCGGTGTGAACACACGGTTAGTCCTGTGATCTTAGGGTTTGCATGACAGTGTAGGGGGCTGTTATGATGACTGACCGCTTTGTCAGCGTGGTAAAGTTGGTTTTATATTCGATATTCGGATTTGCCTCCCCTATATCTTTGAAACGACACCACCAAAAATCACAAAAGTCACACTTTCTGTTTCGCAGAAAATGCAGATTGCACTACAAAATTGTATAGTGAGTGATATGTTCATTAATTATTGTAGTGACGAGGCATTTTCAGCGAAACTAATAAGTCAGTGTTGGAAGCGCATCCTTTCGCTAGGGACCGTCTACCAAGTGCATTCAGTAGGAACAGCATTGCTACTGGAGCATTTCGGCTAAGATTTTCTAATACAAACACCTGTGAAATTGCAATAATTTCACTTTCATAGTAAACCAATTTGTTACGCTTTGTAGAGCTGCGGAGCAGCAGCAAAAAGGAAAGAGGCAGTCAAGACAGGCAGAGCGGCAAAAAACAAGTGAGTTTATTTTAACGTGCCTAAACACCAGAGAGAACCCGCGCACCCCTTTGGGCATACGTCACAAAAATGACACCCTGCACGCATGAGCAAAAGGTAAGAGAATGAATTCTGTTTAAATGGTAGGAGCCCCTACACACGCCCCCCCAGAATTCACAAACACAGACAAGTCCAACTTGCGGGGAGGTTGGGCTACCCGACCGGAACGAGTCACAATAGGCTGGGAGGCTGGGTGCCCAACCATCGCCGGAGCAGGTCCCTGCACACGCACAGCAGCAGGGGTGGGGGCTGCTGGGGTGTCCACGTCCAAATGAGCAGGTTTCAGACGGTCCACCAAAACCAGGTCCGGCTTGCCCCTAATGTCCAGTGTGAAAAACTTGTCCCCTGATTGTAGGACACGGAAGGGCCCATCATAGGGCGGCCACAGCGGGCCCCGATGAGCATCATGGCGGACAAAGACATATGCGCCCCCGGCCAAATCCTCCGGAACATGTGACTGGGGCACCCCATGTTGAGTCGTGGGTACTGGAACGAAAGCCCCAGCCAAGTCCCGCAGAGCAGAGCACTGGTGTTCAGCGCACCAAGGGGCTGTGGTGGTGGGCAGGAAATCCCCTGGCACACGCAGAGTCTGCCCGTAGACTAACTCGGCCGACGAGGATTGCAGGTCTGACTTGAGAGCGGTCCAGAGGCCCATCAAAACCCAGGGAAGCCTGTCCACCCAGCCGCCGTCCCTGAGGCTGGCCTGAAGAGCGGCTTTCAGGGAGCGGTGAAAACGCTCGCACAGCCCATTGGCCTGCGGATGGTAGGCTGTGGTACGATGGAGGGAAACCCCCAAAACCTGGGCCACTGCAGCCCAGAGCTCAGAGGTGAACTGGGTTCCATGGTCCGAAGACACATCAGGATTACGATTAATTATAGATTAGCTTTCAGTTTCAATGGTGACTCTCCATTGGTAGCGCAGTCTAGTCCAAGTCTAGGCTTAATCCTTTTCTGCGAAACTGGCCCTATATGTATGCGTACAAGTTAGTACGTATACCTCCAAGTCACAGCCATATCTCTCAGACCATTTTCCAGGTATTATGGTCACAGCAAGTTAATATACTTCCATCCAGTGAAGTTTAAACAGCTTTATACAGACAATATGACCAACAGGTCAAAACAAAAGGTGCTTCAAATGCTCACAGTGCAATGTAAATGGTTCCATAGCTCAGTGACAGCATTGACAAGCAGTCAGATTGGTATATTTGAGTTACATAAATTCAATACTAAAGTCACTATGCAGAGCATTTACACCTTTTATCAAGCATGTGAACACACCTTATAGAGATCATAAGAACGTGATCTCAACATCAGAGAAACCTGCAACACTGAACAGGTTGCAACAGCGGAACTCAATTTTTACAACGTCTTGTAAAGGAAGTATTACTTACACACAACTGGAAATGTCCAGGTGACCACAATGGGACAAGAACTGCGTCCTTCCATTGAGCATTATTCTGAATTTTAATACACATTGCAAGTATAATTTACATGGACAATAATAATTCATCAACACAATACTTTTTAACACAGAATGCTGTGCTTCCCGGAACAGAGTTTGCAGGATCACAGTTGTACGGTGGCAGCCATGTCCGGGTGACATACAGATTTTCAATGTAAATGTTCTTTCCCTAAACAGAACACAGTAGCTTTTTAAGGCCATAAACAAAATGTTCTAAAAAAGTAATTCTGTAGAACATACCATACCTTAGACTGTGCAATAATCTCAAAACAGCTATTGCCGACCTAAGAAGTAAACACATTATTTTAGATCTTTCTATATGTGTATGTAAAAAATATATATAATAAAAAATATATATGTATGTGTATATATATATACACTCACCTAAAGGATTATTAGGAACACCATACTAATACGGTGTTTGACCCCCTTTCGCCTTCAGAACTGCCTTAATTCTACATGGCATTGATTCAACAAGGTGCTGAAAGCATTCTTTAGAAATGTTGGCCCATATTGATAGGATAGCATCTTGCAGTTGATGGAGATTTGTGGGATGCACATCCAGGGCACGAAGCTCCCGTTCCACCACATCCCAAAGATGCTCTATTGGGTTGAGATCTGGTAACTGTGGGGGCCATTTTAGTACAGTGAACTCATTGTCATGTTCAAGAAACCAATTTGAAATGATTCGAGCTTTGTGACATGGTGCATTATCCTGCTGGAAGTAGCCATCAGAGGATGGGTACATGGTGGTCATAAAGGGATGGACATGGTCAGAAACAATGCTCAGGTAGGCCGTGGCATTTAAACGATGCCCAATTGGCACTAAGGGGCCTAAAGTGTGCCAAGAAAACATCCCCCACACCATTACACCACCACCACCAGCCTGCACAGTGGTAACAAGGCATGATGGATCCATGTTCTCATTCTGTTTACGCCAAATTCTGACTCTACCATTTGAATGTCTCAACCGAAATCGAGACTCATCAGACCAGGCAACATTTTTCCAGTCTTCAACTGTCCAATTTTGGTGAGCTTGTGCAAATTGTAGCCTCTTTTTCCTATTTGTAGTGGAGATGAGTGGTACCCGGTGGGGTCTTCTGCTGTTGTAGCCCATCCGCCTCAAGGTTGTGCGTGTTGTGGCTTCACAAATGCTTTGCTGCATACCTCGGTTGTAACGAGTGGTTATTTCAGTCAAAGTTGCTCTTCTATCAGCTTGAATCAGTTGGCCCATTCTCCTCTGACCTCTAGCATCAACAAGGCATTTTCGCCCACAGGACTGCCACGTACTGGATGTTTTTCCCTTTGCACACCATTCTTTGTAAACCCTAGAAATGGTTGTGCGTGAAAATCCCAGTAACTGAGCAGATCAGACCGGCCCGTCTGGCACCAACAACCATGTCACGCTCAAAATTGCTTAAATCACCTTTCTTTCCCATTCTGACATTCAGTTTGGAGTTCAGGAGATTGTCTTGACCAGGATCACACCCGTAAATGCATTGAAGCAACTGCCATGTGATTGGTTGATTAGATAATTGCATTAATGAGAAATTGAACAGGTGTTCCTAATAATCCTTTAGGTGAGTGTATGTCCCTTTGGTCTGCTGGAGGGTTATAGTCTATTAGTCCTTTTTGTGATGGAGATGGGGGGGGGGAATCTGTGCGGGAACTGGGGGGGGGGGGGGGGGCAGAGTTCAGCAGTCTTACAGCATCTGGAAAGAAGCTGTTACACAGTCTGGTCCTACTCTTGATGCTCCTCAGCCTCCTGCCTGAGGGGATAAGAACAAACAAATTGTGTGCTGGGTGGGTGGGGTTAGGGTTAGGGGTTAGGGGTCCCTCATAATGCAGGAAGCCCTTCTCCTGCATCTGGTGGTGTGAATCTCAGTGGTGGTGGGTAAGCTGCTCCCCACCACCCTCTGAGCTGCCTTCATCACCTTATGCAGTCCTTTCTTTTCTGCAGCCGGCATGCCATACTGTGATGCAGAAACAGAGAATGCTCTCCACTACACACCTGTAGAGAGAGTTCAGGATTGTGCTTCTGAGTCCAGCTCGCCTCAGCTTCCTGAGGAAATAGAGGCATTTATGGGCTTTGCTGATAAGTGACGATGTATTTATAGTCCAAGTGAGGTCCCTGGTGAGGTGTAAACCCAGGTACTTGAAGCTGGAGACTACCTCCAGAGGAGCACAGTTCCTCATCTCACGGGAAGCTCCCAGCCTCAGAAAAATTAGATCCATCCTGTTATCCAGAGAACGGATGTTGGCCAAGAAGAGTGATGGGATCGGTGGTCTGCTAGCCTTTAGCTTAGCTAGCAGGCCGCCCCGTTTACCCCTCTTTTGTTTCCGAGCGCACCACTTCCGCTTAGCACCTAGCCGATGTGCTCTACCTCGCCAGTCCGATGTTCTCAGAAGCCGCAATCTGCCTAACATAGACATGACTACAGGGGGAACAGTCGTGGTATATCCAGCCCTGATATCCATGAGTTCGACTGGACTGTAAGTCAGGCGCTTGTTTGCACAAGAAGCAGAAATACCATTTAAATCGGGCTTAATTCTGAGAGCTGGAGAAGCCGCTGCACCGTGACGCGCCGCCATCTTGTTTGTACATGATATGGTGAATCTAATTCTAGGAATTTTAAATAGTGATGAATGTGACGGTGTCGTAACCTTTTCCTCAGTGGAAAGTAGCATCTTCGTCAATTTCTTTTCGTAAATAAGTGAATGTGTTTCTAGCTTTTGCGTATGTAGCACCCCCTTCCTGCCTCCAAGGGAGCGTGAAAGTGGTGCCTTAGGTTCGGCTCTATGGTCTGGCTGAATCTCAAAATGCAGCACCTTCAGAGCTTTACTAACACAACGTTTATTGATTACAAAGGCAGAAAACAATGGGGCTCACAGCGGAAGGGTAAATGCGTGTGTCTTGTAATCGCGCCACACCGTTGCCATAGTGATCAAAAGACATCAGGAGCAATAAAATCTTCCAAAACTAAATACCTTAAATGGTATCAGTCTAGCGATATCCAACCCAGTATGTCCCGTAAACTGTAATACAGTGGTACCTCAGACTTTTCCCCATAAGAAATAATGGAAAACCAATTAATTGGTTCCCGGCCCAATTAATTAAAAATTACACATAAATATGTTTTTTTAGCATTTAAACACAAAACGAACTGGATAAAACAAGAAGAGCATATACTGTACTAAACGCATCTAAGCACATTTATCAAAACAGTAATTTGTAAAGTAAGAAAATAAATGTATCCAAGCAATGTGTAAAGTTAAAAAAAACGTGTCCTGCCCCGATCGTCCGCTCCTTCCGTGTGCCACGCCCCCTCGTTAAGCCCGTGTGGGATCCCCATGTGATCAGCTGTTTCTGGTTGTTGTCATTAGTCCTCTGTATTTCATCCACATTTCACTTTGTTTCCCCAGTCCGGTCATTGTATTGTCCTTCTGCGTTTTGCCTGCCTTACCTGTAATTAAACCCCGTATTCCCCGATACCCTAACGTCTGCGCCTTTGTCTCCGTTCCGTCCCAGGACAATATTATTATAATAAAATTTATTAATGGTTTATTAATTAAAATAATTCATAAGAAATCTTAATTTTTAAATATATTTTATTATATAATAATAATTACTGTTACTGTCTATCATTGTCTAAATGTATTTTTACTGTCTAAATATGTGTATTCAGCTAGTGTAAACATGCACGATGCTATCACAGCACATGCAAGGCTTAGACTGTAGTGTTACCCTTTGTTTCAGCTGAGAGACGAGCCGCGTGACTCATTTCCCCGAGCGTATAAGTTATCATAGGTCGGCGTTCACGGTTTGACTTCTGAGATTCAGATCCAGTTCTAGGTTTTTTTTTTTTGAACTTTTAAGAAATTCGAGTTCTAATGAGTTCGAGAACTGAGGTACCACTGTATACATCAATCCCCATATACAGTAGCAACCCGTATTACAAATGGACCCACGCACACACGACTCACAATGATATATAACACACTTTCAACATGTAATGTCCACGTCCCCCCAATGCAAGTTTCAATTCAACAGACAAGAACAAAAGACCGCAAATTACAGATAACAGCGTAAGCTAAAATAAATAACAAACATTTAACGACAGCACTATATAAACATAAGTGAAATACTCCGGAGTATTCTAATATAAACGCTCTTATGGTGCAGGCCTGGACAAGGCTTGGGTGCGTTGAGGCCAAAACGGTAATGGCTGCTTTGCTCTGAGGTAAAAAAAAAAAAAAAAAAGAAAAGGGGGAAATAAAAAACGCTCGTTACCTTCACTCAGCTTCAAGCTGGCTCTGGCAGGATAATCCACCAAGCATTCTTCAGCCCGTCCAGGAGCTCCCACGAAGCCCGATGAACTTTGTGTGTCCCTGGTAACACAAAGTGCTATCGGGATCTCCTCTGTCCAGGACTGCACAGTCAGCCAAAACTGGCCCGTTCTAAACCAGCCGGTCAACAGAGTGCTTTACACAGGGATCACAAGTAGGGGTGGGATGATACAGGTAACTCAGGATTCAATTCTGTGGCGATATGTGGCCCACGATAATGATAATATCACGATTCGCGATATCTACGATATTCAATATATTGGAAGAAATCAACGATATATCACGATATATGTGAATGAAAAAGAAAAATAAGGAATAAGGAAATCTTATGCATTTATTAATGCCAACATTTCCAACATTGTGCAAAGAAATATGCATTTGCATAATAACTCACTGCCTCTTGGTCTTAAATGTAAACACTGTACAGCTAGACAGATAAAAGTGCATGAACATTAATTAACATGTGTAAACCATGATACTGAAACGTCAGTAGTAAGTTACTGTAAAGTGCTTTATGTTAACCTGGACAGTGGACACATCAAGGCATATTCTTCTTGAGGAACACTAACTGATCAGCATGCTCAGATGTAAGAGCACACCTCTGAGCAGAGATTATGTCACCGGTGGTAGAAAAGATTCTCTCTGATGGCACGCTAGTACCTGGCACACACAGGTACCTCTGGGCCAGCTTGGCATGGTGTGGGTACTTGCATGCCTCAGATTTCCACCAACCCAACGGCTCATCTGACAGTGGTAGAGGTGAGGATTCTTGATATTGCTGAACCTCCTTTTCAGCCTTGGAGTTAGGTGACGATGGGGTCAGGGAAGATCTGGCATGCTGGAATGTTTGTCCAAGGAGGTTTGCAAGTGCGGATCTCCTTGTTTTTGGTGTGTGTGGTGGTCGGTCCTCATCACTGGTGTCATCAGCAGGACCAGTCTCTTCAGTGCTTCCTCCCTCCTCTACATTACCATCAGACTGCATTCCCACATCTGCATTCCCCTGTAAGACAAAAAAGCATTGTTATTTTTGTTATTAATGAAATAACATGTTCATCACAACAAGAAATCATCAGCCCCTAATCATTTTAAAATTTAACACATCTTTGCACATGGTTAGATGTGTGGATGACATTTTTCTACCAGTAGTGCAAGAGTTGAAAGTTTAAAAGGTACAAATACAATGAGAATTTCAATGACCTAACTGCTGTTCAGTTTTTACAAGTTGTAATTACCATCCGGGCAGCAGCCTTGGACACCACCATGACATACGTCTCCTGCACTTCTGAGGGCGACAAGAAGAGCATCGACTTAAACCTGGGGTCTAAGGCGGAGGCAACGTAGAGGAAGTTTTTCTCCTCTGCAGACATGTAGCGCTTTGATAGGTCTCCATGGATGGCACACTTTATGTCCTTGACGAGAGGGGCATCCTTAATTGTGCTGAGTGTGTCGCTCAGAAGTTGGGCGTGAAGAGGAGCAATGATGGAAACAGTTGGGCTTTTCTCTTCACACATGCTCTTTGTTGCTACCAGCATTGGATGGAGGGCTTTCACAACCTCTTCGGAATTCCTGATGTCTCCATCAGTCAGGGTAGAGATGTCAGTGGTATTCTTTCTGACCTTTAAAGAAAGAAGGAAAAGAACAGAATGAAGTCAAAAGTTTAAACTTTATAATGCACATATTCCTTATTAATCCAGACCAAGAAGTCAGGAAAAAGCACTTTACATTAAGGAACAAAATATATATCATGTTAATAATATTTTATAACACATTACAGATATCCTATGCAATTCAGTAACAAAACAATAAACGCCTTACCTCTGGAGATAAGAGGGCAGCAGTAACAGCTGGCTGTTGCTCAAGAAACCGGCTGATCATCTCATAGGCACTGTTCCAGCGGACAACAACATCAGTTATCAGCTTGTGGTGCGGAAGGCCTAACATCTTCTGGTTCCTCTTCAGGGCCTCAGCTGTGTTGCCAACATTCTGCAAAATCCATCATTCTCGACCACGCTGTAAGGGCGAAGGTCCTTGCAAATAAATTCGGCGATGGACTTAGTGATACTCTGTGCCCTCGGCGACCCGAAGGGGAGCTTTGCTTTGAACGCAGTAGTGATTGTCGGCTGCCTTGGTTTGCCCTCATTATCACCTGAGAGTAGTTCACCGTGATAGCGAACGAGGTGCACTTGCAGATTCGTAGTGTTGCTGTTATATTTTATCTTTGCAAAGCAGCTCTTGCAGATTGCATAGTCTTTATCCAGTGCCTTTCTGTCGACTGTCTCGTAAAACCCGAAGTGTCTCCACACTTTAGAGTAGAAACTAGCAGGTGGGTCTTTGATTTGTTTTTTATTATTTTCCGCCATTCTCTGCGCTTCTTCTCTGTTGTTGTTAGTTAACTTGTCTTCTTCACCGGCCGCTGTTTGCGCCACTTTACCCCTATTTACTCGAACAGCGCCCCCCGCAAACAGAATGGTAGATATTGGGTAGTGACAGTGACACTGACAACGGGTAAATTAATCATTTTGTGTTGTAATAAAATATCGATATTGCCCGTTAATGTATCGATTATTTATTGCGACAGAGAGCACAACAATATATTGCAATATCGATTTTTTTTCCCACCCCTAATCACAAGCCTTTGCTCTCATCCCCAACTTAATATTCGACGCTAATCCGTCTTCCCTCTCCCTTTCTCGCGCGCTTTTGCAAACCTTCCCACTTTCCCACACACCCCGCCCTGTCTCTCCCTCTGATTGGGGTTCTAACACAGAGTCGCAATTATATTGCAGCCATTCTCTGACTGACAATACAGGGTAAATCTCCGCGCGTGCCTGCAAATGATCTATGGGCAAGCTTTAAATGAAGCTGAGCAAATTTAAACTAAGAGGTAAAGTAACAACAAGAATAAATAAAAATATATTACCACGGGCTACATGTAGGTGATGTAATTACATCCCCTTTATCTAGATGTAGCGCCCCCATGCTGCGGTAACAGGCATGACTCCTAAACCCTATCCACTATCCCTTCGGGGCGCCCTGAGATCTTTTATTTTATTTACAGTAACTTACGAGTGGAGCTTTGAGATGTTGTTTTCTCCCCTATTTGGTATGAGCTTCTGCCGCTCTCATCTACCAAAGGAGCTCCCGGTTTAAATAATCACCGCCTTCCATGGTAAAATGGAAACACATACCTTTACTTTTAAACTGAGATCATCACACAATAAAATAAATAACAATCGGCTACGGAATCTTTCATTCAGGGCTTTACCAAAAATGTCATGTGATTGAATTTTTTTTTCTTTTCTTTTTTTTATATATAGAATTGGGTCTCTAGGAGAAATGATCAGGTTTTTCATGATAGAATGATGTTTAGGGTGTTTTATGGCCCCAGAGCAAGCAGACCCCAATGAACTCTATTAGGCTGAGGTGTGTAAACAAGCATTTGAATTTTACCTCTTGTAGTAAACTAGAGCCAAATTGGCGTCTTAGTCCGTGATATCATCAGATTATCTTCAAATTTAGTATGCTTAAACGGAGCTACAAACCCCTTTTGGGGTATGTGGATACCCTACAGGTGGCTAGGTTCATGTAGCGTGTTGTATGCTAATTATTACCAACAAGTTCCTCATTCATTTGTGTTCTCCGGAACAGATGCTGTTGTGTCTTTCATTGCTGATTGTTCCTCCTTTAGTCTTCTTCTTACGTGCGCTGTCACTTTCTACGCCGCATCAAAGACAAACTTACAAGTGTCACACAGGATTCTGTCATGCTTGCATGTTATTGATCGCATCCAGAGAAGGGTGTAGTGAAGCGGTCTGAAATCTTTGCACACAGTTCTGTTGCCGGGCAGAATTTTGCAGGGCAGCAAGGCCACTGTGGCCTCTGAACATGGATTTTCAAAGGGGCATCAAAGCCAGAAAGAGGGACAATGACGTCCATGGCTGTCAGTGAAATTCCTGCCCTGTCACCTGTGATATATTAGGATGTTTACATGGATTAAAGTTTTCCGTCGCTATGACGGATTTTCATCAACTGAGTGGACTAAAGGTTAATAATGAGATTGATGCAGATCCAAAGGAGAAGAAATGTGGAGGCGGGGGGGGGGGGGCTCAACAAGCTTCAGCAGACAAAGTTCTGGAAAGGCTGTGTTTTTCTTTGGTTTAATTATGATTTAATTATTCTCCCTAAAAATAAAAATAAACATTATGGTTTCGGCAGTTCGCTTAAACATTGACGGCTGTGCAGTAGCCTACAGGCTGCAGGCTATTTCCCGACGCATGTTTAAGATGCCAAACTTAATAGTAAGGAGAAAATAATAACCCCAGCATTTAGTGCCACATCAGTCTCAAAGGCTTTTAATGTCCCAGAAATTCTTCTTACGGCTTCTTGTTGCCTGGCGTATCCAATAATAATAATAATACTAATAATAGGGCATAATAATAGGCTAGTAGTAGTAGGCCTATATTTTACATTTTCAAAAAAGATCGGAATAGAACGTATTTATGTTTGGAAGTCAGTGGTGTGTCATGAAGAGTCTCATTCGCTAATAGTAGCTAAAAAAGGTCGGAAAACAGTGGAGAAAACCCATTGCTTAAATAGATAAAGAAGCCAAAACTCCGAAGCTCAAGATTCAGGACAGCGGCTCTGGTGTCCCAAGTGCTGCGAGAGCTTATTCTCCGTTAAAAATAGATAAATAACAGCAGTTTTGGAGTCCGTTTTCTTGCTGTTAACAGAGGAATGGCAATGGGAAGCTGCTCTAAATTTCCCATATTTTGGGTCGAGATCTTGGGATTTTTCAGCCTGCTTTAAAATGAGTTTAGGCTATTTGGAAATGTAGGCTATATAAATAGTCTGTAAAGCCATATTTTACAGGACATATAGGCCCTTCGATTTGCATCACTCGCGCGCGTCAATTTGCTTTCGGTTTTGTCAGCATGGACGCGCTTCTGTTAAAGGAAGGCACAGATGTATCTGACATTGACAAAACGGTAAAGAATAAGTGGAGAAGGGCTTGGCTAAATGAAACAGGCGATAATGGCAAGCCATTTAGATCATGGTGCAAAAAGATGAAAATGGCAGGTGTGCGCTTTTGTGTGGTTTGCCATGAAAAATAGTCTATGGAAGCAATGGTTTTTTTCTTATCCACTGTTGTGTATTACTAAAGCATTGTTGTTGAAATAAATTTGCACTGAAAACTTGATGTTTCATCATTTATAGCCAATTATTGACAATCGTAAGGTCTTGCCTTAGATTGAATTATTGTTACAATTATGTAAATGTAATTCAGCTAGGGGCTTAGGGGATAATGGACAACACAGCGTTGAAAATGTGATGCATGACCGAGGTGGTATGGGCCCACGACACGGAGCATTTGGTTAAAAAAAATAAATAATGAATAATTCATTCAGTTTTTTTTTGCTTTAATCCATGTGTTTACGGTACAGGTTTATAATTGACACTGTGGCCTCTGAACACGGCTTTTCAAAAGGGCATCAAAGCCAGAAAGAGGGACAATGACGTCCATGGCCATCGGTGAAATTCCTGCCCTGTCACCTGTGATCTATTAGGTTGTTTATGGTACAGGTTTATATTTGACACTGTGCGCACCGTCACATGCCGGGTCTTCTGCTGGTTCTTAAGTGTGGCCGTGAGGTATTCCAACCTTCGGCAGAAATCAAAATATGAAATTTAGTAAAAAATAAATAAATGAACAAACCAACAGTACAACATGACTAGAAACAAAAAAGCAATGTAATTCTTAATTGGCTCAGATGAATAACTGTGGAGTAACTGTTCTGCTGAATTTTACCTGTGAAAGTGATTAGAATTGGTTCTGTTGGGAAGTATAAGACTTGATGTTAAAAGAAGTAGTTATTAAAATGAGTTTCTAAACATTTCATAACACATTTAAGAAATATAACAGCATTTTAACCCATTCAGTAAATTACATGTTAAACTAATGTGCTGACTTACCGTGAACAACAACATCCATGATAAGAAGGCCTATGATGTCATCTACTTAGATTTCCAAAAGGCTTTTGATGTTGTCCCCCACAAGAGGCTCTTACTTAAACTAAAAGCGACAGGTATTTTAGGAACTGTAGCGACCTGGATTGTTAACTGGTTAACAGGTAGGAAGCAGCGAGTAGTTATAAGAGGCACAATGTCACAGTGGGCCTGCGTTCATAGTGGGGTACCACAGGGTTCAATTTTAGGACCACTATTGTTCCTAATTTACATAAATGATATAGACACCAATATATACAGAAAACTGGTGTAATTTGCAGATGACACCAAGGTGGGTGGTGTAGCAGATACTGAACTAGCGGCTCAGCAGCTACAGCGGGATCTTGATTTAATTAGTGACTGGGCCGATACCTGGCAGATGAAAGTTAACATAGACAAATGTAAGGTACTCCATGTAGGGAGCAGAAATATAAAGTACAGGTATTTTATGGGACCTACTGAAATAAAGGTAGCTGATTATAAGAAAGACCTTGGTGTGTATGTTGATGCTTTCATGTCTCATTCTCGCCAGTGCGGGGAAGCAATAAAAAATGCCAATAGGATGTTGGGGTATATCTCCAGGTGTGTGGAGTTTAAGTCAAGGGAGGTAATGCTAAGATTATACAACTCCTTGGTGAGACCTCACCTAGAATATTGTGTGCAAGTTTGTTCACCATATCTTAAAAAGGACAATGCGGAATTCGAAAGGGTGCAGTGTAGGGCCACAAGAATGATTCCTGGTCTTAGAGGAATGTCATACGAGGAAAGATTAGTTGAGCTAAATCTGTTCAGCCTCAAGCAAAGGAGACTGAGGGGGGACATGATCTAGGTCTATAAGATTCTAACAGGTTTGGATGCTGTTCAACCGAATAGTTACTTCAGCATTAGTTCAAATACAAGAACTCGTGGCCATAGGTGGAAATTAGCAGGAGAACATTTCAAACTGGATTTAAGGAAGCACTTCTTTACACAGCGTGTAGTCAGAGTATGGAATAGTCTTCCTGATAACATAGTGACTGAGTGATGACTCTGCTGAATCTCAGTTCCTGTTGTGCGATGTGACAGTGACAGACAGAAGTGGCCAGGATCTACAAAAGTCCCCGGTCCAGACAGCCCAAGAACCTGTGAACAAGGACCAGGTTCTGGAACTTTGGTGTGAAAGTGCCTAATAAGGTGAGTAATGAAACCAACAGGTGCAAACAACTCAAAAAAGGAGGTACAGTGGTACCTCAGAACTCGAATTTAATCCGTTCAGAACTCCGGATAGAATCTTAAAAAGTTCGAGTTCTGATCGAATTTTCCCCATAAGAAATAATGGAAAATTATTAATTATTAATTAATTGGTTCCCTGCCCCAAAAAATTACACCTCAATATGTTTTTTTTAGCATTTAAACACAAAACTAACCAGATAAAACAAGAAGAGCATATACTGTACTAAACACATCTAAGCATGTTTATCAAAACAGTAATTTGTAAAGTAAGAAAATAAATGTATCCAAGCAATGTGTCACGTTCAGCTCCGAACGCTCCTCGTGTGTGCCATGCCCCCTCATTACCTCCTGTCGAAACCTGATGTATCTCATCTGTTGCCTGTTACGTTTGCCTAGTCTCATGTATTTAGTCCTAGTCTCAGTCAGTGTACCCTAGATTTGTCATTGTGATGTATTGTCAGGTTCGATGTACCGCCTCCGTTACCCGCCTGTTCGACAAATAAACCCCCGTTTGTCCTGATCCACGGCTCCGCTTCCCTGCTTGACCGCCAGCTTGCTGCCCGGACGTGACACAATGTGTAAAGTTAAAAAAAAAGTGTCCTGCCCCGATCGTCCGCTCCTTCCGTGTGCCACGCCCCCTCGTTAAGCCTGTGTGGGATCCCCATGTGATCAGCTGTTTCTGGTTGTTGTCATTAGTCCTCTGTATTTCGTCCGCGTTTCACTTTGTTTCCCCAGTCCGGTCATTGTATTGTCCGTCTGCGTTTTGCCTGCCTTACCTGTAATTAAACCCCGTATTCCCCGATACCCTGACGTCTGCGCCATTGTCTCCGTTCCGTCCCAGGACAATATTATTATAATTAAATGTATTAATGGTTTATTAATATAAAAATAATTAATAAGAAATCTTTATTTTAAAATGTATTTTATTATATAATAATAATTACCGTTACTGTCTATCATTGTCTAAATGTATTTTTACTGTATAAATATATGTATTCAGCTAGTGTAAACATGCACGATGCTATCACAGCGCATGCAAGGCTTAGACTGAAGTGTTACCCTTTGTTTCAGCTGAGAGACGAGCCACGTGACTCATTTCCCCGTGCGTAGAAGAATCTTAGGTTGGCGTTCACGGTTTGACTTCTGAGATTCAGATCCAGTTCTAGGTATTTTTTTTTTTTAACTGGTTGGTTCGACTTTTAAGAAATTTGAGTTCTAATGAGTTTGAGAACTCAGGTACCACTGTAATTCCAAACTGAGAACAGCTATTGGCTGCTGGGCTCTGGTCTGTGACAAATACAGCCCTCCAGAGCAGTAGATGGAAAAGTCCTCAATTCAATGGCTATATGCTTTTTTTAACTGAAGCACACAGTATAATACAGCCCACAGTTGTTAGTCTAAATGATCAGTGCACATCTCTACTTGTGGTTTAAAAACTGACTGGTAACTTGTAAACTGAATTTTGAATATAAAGCTAACATTACTTCTGCTTTTGATTACAGAGTCGGACTGCAATATATGGGAACTGGTTCTTTACAACCCTAATCGTCTAAGCAATGGCTCACTCTTCCAATGAAGAGGTTTGAATGTAACGTTTCAGTATATGATGCATGTTGTTAAGGCCATAAATACCAGACATGGAAAGACAGGAAAGGTTAAGTTAATAACATGAACAACTATTTTCGGCTGAAGCTTGCTGAATATAGCAGACAAAAAGCTCACTCTCTGCAGTATTCTTTCTCAGGCTACTTCCTTACCATACCGCACTGCAGCAAATGTTACAGACGTACTGTAACAGAACAGAATAACTTAGCAGACAAAAAGCTCACTATCTGCAGTGCTCTTCCTCAGGCTACTTCCTTACCATACCACACTGCAGCAAATGCTACAGACGTACTGTAACAGAACAGAATAACTTAGCAGACAAAAAGCTCACTCTCTGCAGTGCTCTTCCTCAGGCTACTTCCTTACCATACTGCACTGCCCCAAATGTTACAGATGTACTGTAACAGAACAGAATAACTTAGCAGACAAAAAGCTCACTCTCCGCAGTGCTCTTCCTCAGGCTACTTCCTTACCATACCGCACTGAAGCAAATGTTACAGACGTACTGTAACAGAACAGAATAACTTAGCAGACAAAAAGCTCACTCTCCGCAGTGTTTTTCCTCTAACTACCCTGGTTAAATAAAGGTTTAATAATAATGCAGAGAATAAACACACATGTGCTTCTTCTAGTAATGAAAGAATCACAGCCGGTGTCTCCAGCAGACATATAAGACTGTGAGCAGGAAACCTGCCTTCTGTTAATGGAAAGGTCAGTGTTTGTGTGTGAGTGACCATGTACAGGTTTGTGAGTGTCATGGACTCATCTCCCACATTCTGCAGATCCAGACCTCGCCCCCCGACCTCTTGCTGGATTATCTGAAGGAGCTCAATTATGAAGAGCTGAAGGAGTTTAAATGGCAACTGAGTCGCACAAATTATAAAGAGTTAAAGCCCCTTCCCAGGGGTCAGGTGAAGGACTTGGATATAACAGACCTCGCTGACATGATGATAAGTTACTACAGTGAAGCTGATGCTCTCAATGTCATGCTTATAATCCTGAAGAAGATTAACCTGAATGATCTTGCTCAGAGGCTGAATGAAGAGCTGCAGGAGGGTAATCATATTTTTAACCTTTCTTGTTTTTGGTCTAAATTGTAACCTTTTAAATCTCTCAAAAAATGTATATATTGTATAGGATTACATGGGTAATGCTGATGTTTGTTAGATACTGATGCCAAAGACAGAAATTAATTTTAAATTCTTCCTTATTTCAGGTTCCCAAGCAGGAAGTGAGCTGGGTGACATATTGGATCAAAGTAAGAGCTTTTTCTGTACTGTTAGTATGGGGGGGAAGTTGGGCAGCCAGTTGTCCATTGTCATCTTACTTTCTTTCTTTTATTTCTTTGTCTTCTCTTTTCTGTATTTTTGAATTATTCTGCATAAATGATGCAGGAATGTATTGACTTGAACCCTGTATATCAGGGTGGCATAGGCAGTACAGGAAAATGCCAGGGGCACCGTCCATTCAAAAGGGGTAGAAAGGGAAGGGGGAAAATTAAGATTTTTACTTTTACTTATATTGATTTACTACTGTTTTATGCTATCATCTCAAAATAATAAAAAGCTTATTAAATAAGCAAACCTTATTAAACAAGGGATATTTTTTGCTTTGCCTGGTGCCCCCCCTCCCCTCCGTATCACACACTGTAGGCGTCTTTAAGTGACATTGATACGACTGATAAGTGAGTGATACGATTAATGGTATCTAATTCAAACAGACACTATTATGTCAGAAAGACCAAAGCCCTCCAGTGCCCAGGGAGGAAAAGGAGGGAGAGGAGAGGAGGAAAAACGGGAAAAAGACAGAGGTAATAATCACTAATCAGAGTAATTACCGTGTTACTGTCTGTGGTCCATGGAGCAGAGAGTTACTAGCTTACCTTGGATAATTCGGCATTTGCTAAGTTAATAAATAGCTAGAATTAATGTCAGTTCCTCCCAACATAAATTCATTAGGGAAATACTTTTCAGGTGTTTGGGAACAGGAATAGCCTACAGCATCATTTTCAGAAATACGCTTTATCTTTAAAGTGTCCTGCTGCACCTGCATGAACCGTCCACTGTGTCTGTCTCAGGATAGTAAACTGTAATAGGCAAATAAAATGCTTTTCTGTTCCCATCCCCCTTTTTAACTAATAGCTTAAAACCTTTGCATTACAATTTCTGATTAGTCTTATATGCATAGCAAACAGCATTATCATGTGAGCGACGTGCTCATTGAATGAGGTTTTGTGCATGAATGCCAGCCAGCTGTAATTTCTCTTGCTGTTTACTTTGTGTTTAGAAAGTTATAATCTGGCTTAGGTGCTGTTATTGGCTGGGTTTAATGCCACCCCAGCCAGGGCCGGTCAGTCCTATAACACCTTCTGAGGGGGCACCGACTTGCCAGCCAGTTTCACTTTACCTCAAGCAGGGGGCGCCGGTGGTGATGCTCTCCTAGGGCTCCACATCAGCTAGGACCGGAACTGCTGTACAGATATCTGGGGCTTCACTAAGAATATGTAGGATGTGAAATTTAAAGCTTAATTTTAACACAATGAAATAGTAAAAAGTTTTTGTGGGGAGGGGGGGGGGGGGGGATTGGGTATCCCAACGAACATAACCTGTTATTTTACAGTGTGGGGACCATTTCACAGATTCCCACAAACATTTGTGGATGCAATCAAAAAACTAAACATGTCAAAAATCTCGTATTTTGTTTGGTAGCTTATGGTTAAGGTTAGGGCTGGGTAGGGGTTAAAGTCGTCATGTTGGGATTAATGTTGTGTGTTTTAATCCTCCTACCACACTGGTCAGGATCATGTTGAGAATTGGTGCATTTTCTTCTCATTTTTCTTCAGAGGAACTCATGCACAGAATCAAATGTACCCTGAAGCAGAACTGTGAGTGTGTATTTGAAGGGAATCCTAAGGAAGGACAGCCAACACTTCTCAGTGAGATTGACACAGAACTCTACATAACTGAAGGTGGGACTGGAGTAGTCAATGATGAACATGAAGTGAGACAGATTGAAACAGCATCCAAGAAAAGGCGAACAGATGATACTACAGTCAAGTGCAATGATATATTTAAACCCTTATGTGGGCGTCAGACACCTATCAGAACTGTATTCACTAAAGGGGTGGCAGGTATCGGGAAAACAGTCTCTGTGCAGAAATTTATTCTCGACTGGGCAGAAGGAAAAGCAAACCAGGACATTCACTTCATATTTGCTCTTCCTTTCCGGGACATGAATTTGATTAAGGATGAATACAGTCTGATTGATCTGCTTCACCGCTTTGTCCCAGAACTGAAATCACTTGAATACACTGAGCTGTTAAGGTACAAAGTCTTGTTCATCTTTGATGGTCTGGATGAGTGTCGCCTTCCTCTAGATTTTCAGAACAATGAGAGCTGGTCTGATGGAACAATGAAAATATCACTGGATGTGCTGTTGACTAACCTCATTAAAGGGAATCTGCTCCCATTCACTCACCTCTGGATAACCTCCCGGCCAGCAGCAACCAATCAGATACCTCCTAAGTGTGTCCACCGGGTGACAGAGATACGAGGGTTCAGTGATGCCCAGAAGGAGGAATATTTCAGGAAGAGATTTAATGATGAGAACCTGACCAGCAGGATTATCACACATGTGAAATCATCAAGGAGCCTCTTCATCATGTGCCACATACCTGTGTTCTGCTGGATTTCAGCCACTGTTCTTGAGAAGCTTTTTAGTGAGAATGACAGGGGGCAAATTCCAAGGACTCTGACTGAAATGTACACACACTTCCTGATCTTTCAGACAAGTTTAAAAAAAGACAAGTATATGGAACACTATGAAACCAAGCTTAATGAATACAGCAAGGAATTCCTTTTAAAACTTGGTAAACTGGCTTTTGACAACCTTGAGAAAGGCAATCTCATATTTTATAAGCAAGATCTGACAGAGAATGACATTGATGTCACTGAAGCTTCAGTTTACTCTGGAGTGTGCACAGAAGTCTTTAAGGAGGAATATGGGTTGTATCGGGATAAGGTGTACTGATTTGTGCATTTGAGCATTCAGGAGTATCTCGCTGCTTTATACGTGTTTCTGTCAAACTCATCAGCTGACCTGCTGGAGACTGCAGTGGATCAGGCATTAGAGAGCAAGAATGGACACTTGGACCTCTACCTCCGCTTCCTCCTGGGCCTCTCAACAGACTCCTGTCAGAATCTGTTACAAAGGCTACTGGGACAGACCAGAACCAGCTCACATGACATTCGGGAAACAGCCCAATACATCAAGGAGAAAATACAAAAGAATTTATCTCCAGAAAGGACCATCAACCTGTTTCACTGTCTGGTTGAACTGGGTGACAATTCTCTGAAATCAGGAAACCTTTCAGCAGAACACCTCTCACCTGCACAGTTCTCAGCTCTGGCCTTTGTGTTACTGATGTCAGATGAGGAGCTGGATGTGTTGGATCCGAAGAAATACATCCGATTAAATGAGCATTGGAGGCTGCTGCCTGTGGTCAAGAAATCCAGGACAGCTCTGTAAGTGATGGGGGGATGGGAAATCATGTCTGGTCTGGCAGTAATACATTAACATTGTATGAAATATATCTTATTTATTTCTCCTCTTGGATTAATAACTGGTGATTGTTTGATACTCCGGACCACAGACTTTATAATGACTGAAGGTAGTGATGTAGTAACAAACAAAAAAGTGACATTTCCGTTCCCATCCAGTCTGCCTTCTTATCACAGGCACAGCATCCTAACCTGCTATAGATACAGTGAGGGCTCTTTATCCACAGGATGTATAAGTGGTATGTGAGTGTTATTGTCAGCAGATGTGTTCATGTGATGTAGCCCAGAGCTGAGAGCTTCCGTATGACTGCTGTCTCTGGCTGCTCACTGGCGGCCTCTGCTGGCCACAGCTGCTCCTGGCTGAGGATGTGATGACACATCTGGTCTGGCAGTACTAGATTAGCATTGTTTAAAATATAAAATGAATATGTACAGTGAGCCCTCGTGCATTCACGCTTCATGATTTGCGAATTCACAAAGCCACGAAAATTACATGTACATGTTTCCTTTACGTATTTTATTGAATTGTACCTTGGTTACGTATATGACTTCTGTCAATAAGATTACAGTCCCGTTCGTTTACTCATTTTACCTTACTGTGAATGCAAAAGAAAATGGCAGCCAATGCCGTGTTCTATGAATTAGTAGGGGTAACATTAGTGTACTGTACTGTAAATGTGCTAGTGTGACAAATATCTGTTAGGCGATACTGTACTCTATTTTTACATTTGTAGAGTGGCTCTTTCCAGGCAGATCTGAAAACATCTAGTTTAGTTGAGTACCATTTGCGCTCTAGCTTGCATGAAGCCTGTTTAAGTTCACGCGTATGATCAGAGCACCAGGGGGCAGGTTTCTTATCTCTATGCTTTATCTTCTTAAGTGGAGCTACAAGATCTAGAGTGCTGTGAAGCAATTTCTCCATGAGCACAGTTATCTGTTCAAGTTAAGTGCTTCAGATGTAAGGTTGAAGAACTGTGGAACTTGGTTGTGAAACGTTTTTGTAGTTAATGAGGCAATGGAACGTCTGGTACTATACTTAGGAGCTGGGGCCGAAGGGAGGCTTTACTGTATATCAAACGTTAATAAGTAATGATCTGGAAGCAGAGGATTCTGAGGTATAATAGATATGTGTTCCACCAGGACACCAAGGCTAAGAATCACATGCAGGCTATGGTTACAGGCATGAGTAGGCCGACTACATTCTGACATAGACCTACAGAGTCTAGGATAGCAGCAAACGTTGTTGTTAAAGGATCACTGTCATTCTCCATGTGAATATTAAAATCGTCAACAATCACAGCTTTGTCAGTAGTGACCACCAGGTTTGTAAAAATTCTGCAACCTCCTTAAGAAAATTTCTGCACAATCAAGGCGGTCTATACACAATAACAGTGGTGACTGGAGGTTAGGGACCAGGCGGTCTATACACAATAACAATGGTGATTGGAGGTTAGGGACCAGTGGCCTGTACTACGAAGCGGGGTTACTGGCTTATCGGGGTAACTTTGCGAGTAACTTGATGACGTGTGGTGTAACTTCGCGATTAACCCGTACTACGAAAGGTGGGTAGGTTTTAGTCGAGACATGTTGCTATGGCAATTTACCCTAAGTCTCAAAACTGCTCCGAGCAGTTTTTGTTCTTGTTTAAGTCGAGGTTTCTGCGTAAGCCAGCCCTATATGAGCACCGCCCCTCCCACTACAATTTCTCCGAAAACAATGCCGGCGTACCTGGATGATCCGTACCACTTTGGCACGCGAATCGTGAGGGGCTCTCTCTGTTAATATGTATGAAATGGAGCAATGGCATATAATATGCATTCAATGTATTTATTAATAACTGTTACAGAGAAAGTTATTCTGAAAACCCAAGGGGTGTGCATTGTTCCCTGTTGTCCACTGATCAAAGCACACTTCACTAGATGTGCCTGTCTTGTTTTAAAGTTATTAACCCATTCATGTATTGTCGACTGCACAGTATACGGATACAAAAATTAATAAAAATTTGCATGTAAAGCAATCTGGGAAACAAAGGGGTGTGCAACAGTCGCCATGAGCCCAAAATACTAAACCACCATATATCATTACAGCTGAAAGGACCTATATTATATTAGCGATTAACATGATTTGGCACAAATCACAAAATGTTTTGAAGCGGAAAAATAATCGGTGTGCATCGATGTCTGTGTACTGGACATCACAATTCTGTCATTAAAAACGGCCACCTTACTTTATTCCATAAAGATATTAAAGCCAGAAAACTGAATATCGAATATGAGGCTAACTTAACCGCGGTGACAGGTTCCAAGTCGTTTTCTCACTACACATATGCTTCTTTTTTTCGTTTTGTCCCGTTGTAAATCATTTAATTGTTTGTTAAACAGTGGCTCACCTTCTATTAAGTGTCATATTAACAGACACCTTTTATTATTAGCTGTAAAACATAGAAACACGCTATTAGTGGAGGCTAGACGCAACAAATCTTTCATAATGAGTAGAAATATAAATACATAGCCCTACCACTTGACATGATGTTTCTATATTTCATCTTAACTTGCTGCGACGAACGCTTTCCACTACTATTGCATTTGAAATCGGATCAGTTATTGTTAACATTAGGTTTCATTATGAGTAACATATAGTAATGGAACTTCAGGGAGCATTATATTACTTAGCAGCATATAATAGGTGACTTCTGAATTGTGTCGCATCTGTTAGCCTCTGTATTTATTAACAGTATTTCAATTCTTTTCAGAAAACACTACATTGTCTAATACTCGGTCGTGGGATATTTTAGACCACGTTTTATGACCGTGAAAATGTACGTCAGTGATTCTTGAGATCAGGGAGAAAACAGGTTTTGATTTTCTAAAAAAAAATCTTCATTATTTTAAAAACCAGTGTACACATACAGTATATGTTAAATGAGGGTGTTACGATCCGCTCCGTTCGATCCCGATGTGTGCCACGCCCCCTCATTATCCACGTGTGCTTTCCCAATCGTGCCCAGCTGTTCCTTGTTATTTCGACTTGTCTTCTGTATTTAGTCCATGTCTGAGTCAGTCTTCCCCAGATCCGTCATTGATGTTTGTCGCTGTTTTGGTCCTGTCTGCCCGAATAAACCCCGTTTGCCTGCATTCTCGGCTTGCCTTGCCTGTTTCCCGGCTCGCTCGCTCGCCGAAGCGTAACAGAATGACGGATCTCGTCAACGTACCTCCGCGGATCGAGGACCAACGCCTCGATCTGCTCCAGGAGGTAATTTACTGGCTGTCCCAACCAGAGATCCAGGAGGATCCTGTGGCACGGGACTTAGCCAGCCGGAGCGGGACCCTCCTGGAGGAGGTCACCCCGCTCACGGAAGCGCACGTTTTCGCAGACGTACGCGACAACCTCCGGCAGGTGTACGAGCGGATAACGGAGAGGCGGCTCCAGCCGCTCACCCTCTCCGCGACGGCTTCGACTCGATCTACCAAGCCAAGCCGGAGGAGGCGCAAGGGGAGAAAGCAGGCAGAAGAACCGGCGATCTTTCTGAGGGCTTGCTCTCTCTCCGCTGCCGTCACCCCAAGCGTCATCACCGCTTCCAGTTTGCCGGTACCCCTCGCCAGCCCCGCCGAGGAGATGCCGCCACCCTTGGCGGCTTATGACTTTCGGGCAGCACGCCTGTTTAATAGGGGGGCCAGGGCCGTTTGGGACGCCATTCCCCGGATCCCCAAGGCCCTAAAAGGGGCAGCGCCTGCACTCCCGGCGCCAACCCTGGCGCCTGTTATGGACCTGCCGGCAGCGCCTGCTGCTGCTGCCGCCGCTCTGCCCGCGGCAGCGCCTGCTGCTGCTGCCGCCGCTCTGCCCGCGGCACCGCCTGCTGCTGCTGCCGCCGCTCTGCCCGCGGCACCGCCTGCAGCACCAGCCGCTGAGGCCGCTGCTCTGCCCGAGGTGCCTACTGCGGGGCCCCCTGCTGGCCACGTGACGGTGGCGCCCGCCGAGGTGGCCCCTGCTGGCCGCACGCCTGAGGTACCTGCTGAGGTGCCCCCTGCGGGCCACGAGTCGGCGTTGCCCGCTGCCGCCACCACGCCGGCCTCACCGGTCTCGTCTGCCCTGTCCGCCTCACCAGCAACCCCTGCTGGCTATGAGGTGACAGTGCCCGCAGTCACCGCTACGCCTGCTGCAGCTGAAGCGACCCGCTTGTCTGCTGCTACCGCCGCCCTGCCCGCGGCACCGCCTGCAGCACCAGCTGCTGCTGCCGCCGCTCTGCCCGCGGCACCGCCTGCTGCTGCTGCCGCCGCTCTGCCCGCGGCACCGCCTGCTGCTGCTGCCGCCGCTCTGCCCGCGGCACCGCCTGCTGCTGCTGCCGCCGCTCTGCCCGCGGCACCGCCTGCTGCTGCTGCCGCTGCGATGCCCGCGGCACCGCCTGCTGCTGCTGATGCAGCTGCTGCCGCTTGGCCAGCGGCACTGCCTGTCTCGCCTGTCCTGCCTGTCCTGCCTGACCCGCCTGTCCTGCCTGTCCTGCCCGTTTCTGAACTGCCTGTTTCGCCTGTCCTGCCAGCTCCTGAACTGCCTGTATCGCCGGCTCCTGTCCTGCCTGTCTCGCCGGTCCTGCCGGCGCCTGACCCTCCTGAGGTGGCCACGGTTACGTCCGAAGCCCGTCTGCCCGCCGCTTCTCTGCCTGAGCCAGCCGCCGGCCCCTTCTTCGGGACGCGCCTGGCCCTTAAAGGGGCAAGGTCCATTAGGGACGCTGTCCCGCTAGTTCTGCGATTTCGGACGCGGGCAAAGCCCCCCGTGGTTCCTGAGGCTGCAGCGCCCCCCGTGGTTCCTGAGGCGCCTGCAGCTCCCCCCGAGGTTCCTGAGGCGCCTGCAGCTCCCCCCGAGGTTCCTGAGGCGCCTGCAGCTCCCCCCGAGGTTCCTGAGGCGCCTGCAGCTCCCCCCGAGATTCCTGTGTTGCCTGCTCCAGCTGCACTACCCCCCACTGGTCGCACGCCCGAGGCGCCTGCCGAGGTGCCCCCTGCTGGCCATGTGAGGGCGGTGCCCGCCAAGGCGCCCCCGGCTGGCTGCACGCCTGAGGTGCCTGCGGAGGTGCCCCCTGCTGGCTGCGTGACGGAGGCGCACGCCGAGGCACCCCCTGCTGGACTCACGCCCCAGGTGTCTGCTGAAGCGCCCCCTGCAGCTGCTGGCCGCACGCTCGAGGACGCCGCTGCGTCCGCAGCGCCCCCTGCGGCTGCTGGCCGCACGCCCACGGCGCCCTCGGCTGCTGATGGCCACACGCCCGCTCTGCCCGCGGCCCTGCCCGAGGCCGCCTTTCCTGTCCTGCCCGCGGCCCCGCCTGAGGCCGCTGTTCCTGTCCAGCCCGCGGCCCTGCCTGAGGTCGCCGCTCTGCCCGCGGCCCTGCCTGAAGCCGCCGGTCTGCCCGTCCTGCCCTGCTCGCCTGACCTGCCCGTCCTGCCCTGCTCGCCTGACCTGCCCGTCCTGCCCTGCTCGCCTGACCTGCCCGTCCTGCCCTGCTCGCCTGACCTGCCCATCCGGTCCTGCTCACCAGCAGCCACGCCCGCAGCTTCCCCTGCTGATGCTGCCGCGCTGCTTACGGCGGCCCCTGCGGACCGCTCGCCGGCCCTGCCTGTCTCACCGGTCCAGCCCGGCTCGCCTGTCGGCACTGCAGCCACGCCCGCGACTGCCGTCGCCGCTCTGCCTGCAGCACTGCCTACAGCTGGCTGCTTGCCCGAGGTGCCCACGGAGGCGCTCCCTGCTGGCCGCGTGATGGCGGCGGCCCCTGCTGGCCGCGTGATGACGGCGGCCCCTGCTGGCCGCGTGATGGCGGCGCCCCCTGTTGGCCACGTGATGGTGGTGCCTGTGGCTGCGTCTGCGGTTCCGGTGCTGCCTCCGCCTGCACCCACGCCCGCCGAGGTGCCTGCTCTGCCTGCGGCACCTCCTGCTGGCCACACACCCAAGCCCGTCTCGCCTGACCTGCCTGTCCTGTCCGGCCAGCCCTGCTCGCCGGTCCTGCCCGTCTCGCTTGTCCTGTCCGGCCAGCCCTGCACGCCCGCAGCGCCCCTGGCTGACCACTCTCCTGTCCTGCCCGTCTCGCCTGTCCAGCCGGCCCCGCCCTGCTCGTCTGTCCAGCCGGCCGCACCCGCGGCTCCACCCGCTGCTACGGCCATGCCCGCGGCCCCGCCTGAGGCCGCCGCTCTGCCCGCGGCCCCGCCTGAGACCGCGGCTCTGGCTGCCCCGCCTGCGGCCACGCCCGCGGCTCTGGCTGCCCCGCCTGCGGCCACGCCCGCGGCTCTGGCTGCCCCGCCTGCGACCACGCCCGCGGCTCCGGCTGCCCTGCCTGTTGCCTCTTTAGAGGCCTTGACTTCTGTCCGCCCGGCACAGACCTCCCTCTTGTCTCCCTTACCTCAGCGAGGCCGACAGACCCCAGGACCCCGCCTGTCCGTTTCCCGTAAGGGACGGGGACACAGGCGTCGGGTCCTGGTCCCACCTGCCCTAACCCCTGGCTCGCCCGTGCGCCCCCTGGCCGTGGCTCGGTGGCTGCCTGCGGGTCCAGCGGCTCCGGCCCGGCTGCCGCCTCCGGGCCCCCCCGCTTCGGCTGGTCGTCGGTTGGCGCCTTCCCTGGCTCCGGCTGCGCCTCCGCCTGCTGCGGCTTCCCCCTCCTGCCTGCCTGCACCAGTGTTCCCTCCTGCTCCTTCCTTGTTTCCTTTGTTGGTCCCTACGTCTGTCTCCTTGTCCCCTGTGTGGTCCCCTCCTGCTCCGGCCTCCCTTCCGCCTGTGGCCCCTGCGGCTGCCTTCCCTCGCCCGCCTGGGTTCCCTCGAGCTCGCCCTGTTCTTCCTCCTCCCTTTGTTCCGTCTCCTCGTCCCTTTGTTCCTCCTGTCTCGGTTCCTCGTCCCTCTGTGTCTTCTCCGTCCCCTCCTGGTCCCTTTGTCCCTCCGGTTTTTGCTGCTCGTCCCTCTGTGCCTCCCGTGTTCACTCCCGGCCCTTTTGTTCCTCCATTTTCTGTCCCCTCTCTGTCTCCTTTCTTTGTCTGCCTGTCCGCGTTCCCTGTCCTCTGTCAGGTTTTGTCGTTTTTCTGGTCCTTGTTCCTGTTCTGTGTCTCTGTCCTGTTTCCGGTGTCTCGTTGATGTTTTGCTTTTGTCTTCCAGATCCTGTTCCCCGGTCTCGTCCGTCGCCTCCTCTCAGGCGCGCCCGGTGTGCGCGCCTTTGGGGGGGGGTTCTGTTACGATCCGCTCCGTTCGATCCCGATGTGTGCCACGCCCCCTCATTATCCACGTGTGCTTTCCCAATCGTGCCCAGCTGTTCCTTGTTATTTCGACTTGTCTTCTGTATTTAGTCCATGTCTGAGTCAGTCTTCCCCAGATCCGTCATTGATGTTTGTCGCTGTTTTGGTCCTGTCTGCCCGAATAAACCCCGTTTGCCTGCATTCTCGGCTTGCCTTGCCTGTTTCCCGGCTCGCTCGCTCGCCGAAGCGTAACAGAGGGTTTGGCTATGTAACCATGTTTTGGAACAATCTCCCAGTTTAATTTTTTTTATATAAATTAGAGGTTTGCGGGATCAGCCCTGGATTTTTGTCAACACCATCAGACACATAGAAATGTCTATTAAATTATTTTTAATTAAGTTATCACAGATATTTAGACTCTTAGCATTTTTTGATTGTCTTAATCACATAAAAATGTTTTTAAATGAATCATATCACCTTTTAAAGGTTAGATTAATCAATGTTTAATGATTGCAGTTTAGGTTGTATGGACTAATCATTTTATCATTTAATTTCCCTAATGAACAGTGATACTTAGAAGCATAAAAATTACACAATAACTTTGAAAATGCAACTATTTTATTAACAAATATTCTTGAGGGAACAAAACAGCTCATCTTTAAAAAAAAAAAAACAATATATCATTCTGACGGAGTTGACAAGGCATCAACGGTGTTGACACAAAACTGACGGTGGTGACAAGCTTGTAAGAAACAGAAAAATATTTCATTCAAAAGGAACATTGAACTCTCACAAATATCGTAACATTGCAAGATATGAACAAAACACATTATATAACCAATTTTTCATCTCATGGGAGTTGAGAGACTTTACAGGCAATATAAAAAGAAATTAACCCCCTTTGTAAAGTACACAGCATCTTTAAATATATGCTGCTTATAAAGTATATAAACCAATTCAAATCATCCATAGTCAAAATGACAGCTAAACCTTTAAAACATTGCTAAACTGTCATAAAAAAAACTTAACATTTGACTTCTCAAGGCAGTCGATGGAGTTTAAACACCAGGCAACAGACGATTCAAGTGTTCCTCTTCTATGAAATTCATGACCTCTGCTGATATGTTATATACGCTCCTCAATACGCTTCCACTGATTCCACTCTACTTGTGTTTTCCCTTGCTCTGGAGAAAGAACTGAACATTTGTTCAGACATCGGGTGCAGGTACGTAAAAGACAAGATTCGTTTGCTGGAGAACAACATACAAGTTGGAAACTCTCTTCAAGTTTGCTGGTCGTTAAAGCATTGAATGACTTCAGGACCCCAAGCATCAGATTTGCATTCTCATGGTACAGACACTGACATGTCTTTCGGTCTGAGGCTCTTGGAGATGTAATGTGAAATGGACGCAATGCACAGAAGGACGAGTAACTAAGTCTAATGTCTGGGTTTTGCTGGACAAATGCAATGTGAAGGTTTTGCATCGTGTCGGTCAGAATCATCCTTTGACGTTTTACTTTTTTCCTGGTAATGGTGTCTTGCTTGTCTGTTGTCATCCTTGCATTGTTTTCCAAAAAACTGTGAACACTTAGAGATATGGCCTGAAGGAACCTAGGCTTCCTTTGTTTTGGTATTTTTTCTGTCAGTGTTTTGTAAGTCAGGCCAAACTCATGAACCCTGTGGATAAGGCGATACTTCTTGAGAATTTGGCCAGACAAAGACAGTTTTGGATGCTGGGATGCAAGTTTGCCTCTTCTGTGGGTGCGAGGAGCATTTCTTCTCAGCTCTGCAGTCATTGCATGGTGGAAGAGCAGTGATCTTTTGATTAAAGGATTTCTGAGTTGGCTCCCTTGAACCATCATCTCTGTTTTGGTTCGAGGTGAGTCCTGTGTTTTCTCATTTTGAATACGTTTTCCACGTTCAAGTCGCTTTCTCAGCTTGTCCCTCTCTTTTTTTAACTTGTCAAGTTTGTCTTTCAGTGCTTTAATCTCTCTGGAGTGTCTTTTTCTAGTTTTGCGTCTTTCCCGTTCACCAGCAACTAGCTGTCTACTACTCCTTGGCTCCTCAAAACAGATGTCCAAAGGACTCTGTGGTGGGGTGTCTAGATGCTGGCCTTCCTGTGCTTTGTTCTTGCGTTCTCTTGACTCTTTCTGTGCTTGTTTCCAAAACCTTCTCTTATACCTCTTTTCTCTTTCTTCCAAATCACTGATGTTTTTTATTTTGCCCTCATTCACCCTATTTCTCCATCTTTCCCTCTCCTTTCTCAGCAACTCTTCTTTCAGCTCAGGCTGACTATAAATTTTTTGTCGCCTTCTTTTTTGATACTCCCTATTCCTTCTCTTTCGTTCCTCCACTAATAGCTTCTCCCTAGCCATTCTAGTCTGAAATGCATAGAGGGTATGGAAATGAGATTCAATTTAAAACATAAAGCTATATGGCAATTGGTTGAAATTCAACACATAAAACTGAGCAACAGTTATATCAAATGTTTGGTTAGTAATATAATTGAAGTAAACTACACTAAAATGAGGAATAATGCACATAATGGCATTTGTCAACACCGTCTTAGAAAGAGTCAACACCGTCAGACACAAATCCTGATGGTGTTGACATCTGACGGAGTTGACAAAATACCATGCTTCTCACATGAGCCATCTTGTTTATCATTCATTGCTTGTAACCTTTAAACTTTACTTAAATTAAGCATTTATAACAGAAAATTCCATACAAATCTTACATTACATTGTTTATGGTGTTGACACACTATGGTTGTGACATGCAAAGTATTAACAAGTAAGTATAAAATTAAAAGAATGTTAAAAACTTACCAGAGCTAGAGTAGTCTCATGGCATTTCAAAGAAAAAGGAAGTGATAAAGGGGTCCACAGACTTTTAGCTGCCCTCAATAATTCCTGATTTTTTTTTTATTTTAAAAAAAGGTCTGACGGTGTTGACAAAAACCCAGGACACAAGTTAAATCGTCTTAAAACTACATTAAATCAGTTTTTCAGCTTTAACTTTTGATGCTCATTAAATTAATTACTGAAATACTTACACATAGTAAATATAACATTTAATTAGGGCTGTCGAAATTAACGCGTTAACGCGGATTAATCCATCATCGTGATTAATCTGATTAAATTTTTTAACGCAATTAACCCATGTGCAACGCAGAATGATTAAAAATTCCTGAAATGTCTCTGTCAACCCATTTCGGGCAGTTTTGGTGTGTTCCATTTGCCCTCGGAACTCGTATTCCGAGTCGGATTCCGGAGTTTTGAAGCCAGAAAGTAACGACATACGCTCCCGTTTCTCGGAGATCCGAGAAATGTCTCGGAGCAACACAGAGGATCCCGAGTTCAGAATCCAAGATAGCTGCGCCTTGTAGTTTTACTGTTTAAACACTACTTCTCATTTGTGGCTCATTAAATCGGTCGCACACGCTATACCGTCCAAGTTATCTGTGGATGTGTTGCTGCGGAGTTTTATATGTAAAGCACCGCACGTAATGTGTTATCAACTGATATTGCTAACAATGGCAATTAACCGGGCTAGAATTGGACTTCATGATTACCGTATTTTTCGGACCATAAGACGCACCGGACCATAAAACGCACCTAGTTGTAGGGGAGGGAATTGAAGAAAAAAAAGATTCTGAACCAAATAGTGTCCTACAATATTTTACGTCAACCATGTACAGTGAACAGTAGTCAACAGCAGCATTAAGAACCATTATCACTGTTATTAACAAATAAAGTCAGTAAAAAACAATAAAAGTACAAAGAAACAAAGAGACACTTCAGTAACAAAAAACTTTCATGTGTATGAATGATCCATTGACACCTGGCCACATCCCTCCCCCCTTTTATGGCGCTGATGGGGATGTATTTGGATCGTGTTTCACCGTTGCGTTGTTCACCAAATTACCATGCGAATGCGATTTGAATACGCGCTAATGCGGCTATTTAGAATGTGAATAGCGATCTTCGGGTGACAGCGGTACTACACGCCCCCGATGCAGGTAAAACAAAGTAAGGGGACATAGTTTAATTTTTTGCCGATTTAACCTAATTTTAAAAACTGTAATACTTCCGACAATGGACGTTTTGAAAAGAAGACAGATTACGGATTTAGCCAGCGTTTTTTCATGATTATACATTAAGATTTCAGCGAGATATAAACTGAAATAGACGCGAGAAGTACGCTGCATCGCCAACTATGCACTCGACCCCAGAGGGTTAAAGCATGTGAACAGAGCAATATTCGGACCATAAGACGCAGTGACTTTTTCTCCCCTCTTTTGGGGGAGGAAAAGGTGCGTCTTATGGTCCGAAAAATACGGTAGTTGGATTATTTGTCGGATTTACGGTAGTTCGTGCTAATTGTAAGCGAACGAAGATAAAGACCATTTAAACTGAGGTACCTTAAATCCTACAAGTTGACCGGCTAAGCAAAAAATCTTGCTTTTTGATATGGGTCCATGGTATTGCACTTCTGTGGCAGATGGAATACATCCGACTCATGTTCAAGATGTTTAATAAACATGTTAAGTGCATATATATTCCCCTTTTTCTTGAGTCGGTTTGCTCATGCAAAATTAAATGTGATTAATATAGATTAAAAATGAATGATATTTAATCATGATTAATCGAAATTAATCCACAGCAACCCTGTGATTAATCTGATTAAAAATTTTAATCGTTTGACAGCACTAGTTAAAATATTCAGATTCGGATTCGGATATTCTTTAATTTTACAATAACAGAATCCTTTGCATTTGTTCTTTTTGCACATGCCATGAGTGTATGTGTTTTCTGTGTGAGATTCGTTAGTATTGTCCTAAGATGGTACCTGTAGGCAGTATCACCGGATTCTCACCTTAAGTGAATATGCATTTTTACAGGGTGGTTCTGGAACACTCCTTAATATTCATGAGAGAATATTCCTGATTGGCCACTGATTGCCTTAATTAAACCAGGGGTGCCCAAATCCAGTCCTGGAGGGCCAGAGCCCTGCGCATGTTTGGGTTTCCCCTCATTTAACACACCTGATTCAACTGCTTGTGCTAATTACCACACAGCACTTGAGCTGAATCATTTATGGTTGAACAGGGAAAGAACTAAGCTACACAGGGCTCACGCCCCCCAGGACTGAATTTGGACACCCCTGCCTTAGACAGAAAAAACAGGCAGCGCATGTCAATGTTCACTGGCCAATCAGGTAGTGCCCCTCTCATAAATATTAATGAACCAGCCAATCATGTAGGGCTTCGCTTATGAATATTAATAAGATTTCCCGAACCACGGTGCTAAAAGATATTTGCGCCAGGGACACACTGGATGTGCGGCGGAAAATATCGAATTTCATTTCGGCGCCCATGTTAACAGATTAGAGCGGCCACGTGCCTGCACAAGATGCGGGGCTCACGCCTCACGGCAGCGCCGCCGCATCTAGACTCACGCACGCGGTAAGCGGTTCTCTATGGAAGCGTATTGCATTCATCTGAAAAACAATAAATTCTGTTTTTCCCGAATTAATGAGATGATAATCCCGTTTTTCTGAGTAATAGCCTATATTTCTGTTTTTCTGAATTAATGACATAACCTTTCTATTTTTCATAATGTACGATCTGTGTAGTTTAATCCACCTTTATTGATGGTTTGTAGACGGTATTATCATTAGTTTGCCGACTTTGCGCAGCACCTATTCCGCCCCGCTTGACACCGCAGTGTTTCTCCCGGATCAGTAGATACAGTATGACACGCTTCACAGAAATAAACCGATGCATGTGAAATGCATTCAGAGCGGCTTTGCTGTGACTAAAGACCATGTCAGACAATCGCTGCAAATATCCCGGAAGCAATGGGCACGAGGCAGGGAACAACCCTGGATGGGTGGCCAGCCCATCATAGGGCACACTCACACACCATTCACACACACAGGCACACCTATGGGCAATTTTTAGTAACTCCAATTAGTCTCAGAGTGTCCGGAGGAAACCCCACGACGACACAGGGAGAACATGCAAACTCCACACACGGCTTTAGTGGTTAGAAGGAAAGACACTGACTTTTAGTATTACTATTTGGTGCCGTTTTGCAGTAAATATGCTTGTGATGAATGTGTGTGATGAATGTTGCTGCTTTGTAATTTTATTTACCCGTAATTAAGCTGTTAGTTTAGCTCGCGCCGCATTTTGGCGGCTCTTCCAGCCGGCAATCCATCAATCAATGTATATAATAATTATTTAACTGGAGACATAACAAAGTAAAAATATTAGAAAATATAATTATATCCAGTTACTGCCCTGGGTCAGTAGATTAAAGTAAATGAAAATATTAATTTATTTGATTAAACGATGAAATTTGTTTTATTAAATAATTACATCCCCACCCATCACCAATGTAAAAGGTCTGGTTACTCCCCCGTCAGATAGAAGGGGCAGGTGCCCCGACACCCTTACCCCCCACCCCACTGTAAAAGGTCTGGTTATGCCCCCATCAGACAGAAGGGGCAGGTGCTCAGGCACCCTTGCCACCCCCACCCCACTGTAAAAGGTCTGGTTATGCCCCCATCAGACAGAAGGGGCAGGTGTCCAGGCACCCTTACCCCCCACCCCACTGTAAAAGGTCTGGCTATGCCCCCGTCAGACAGAAGGGGCAGGTGCCCCTACACCCTTGCCACCCCCTCCCCACAGTAAAAGGTCTGATTACACCCCGTCGGACAGAAGGGGCAGGTGACCTAGGACCCTTACCCCCCACCACCCCACTCGCACACTGAACACCGGATCCTCACAAGGCTGTGTGCTGAGCCCCCTCCTATACTGTCTCTACACCCACAACTGTAGTCTGGCCCACAGCAACAACCTCATCGTCAAGTTTGCTGACGACACCACAGTGGTCGGACTCATCTCAAAGGGAGACGAGGCAGCTTACAGAGAGGAGGTCCTGAAGTTAACAGCCTGGTGTTCAAAGAAGAATCCTTGCGTAATATTTCACCAAAGTAGGCTATAAACTACGGCGCCATTCTATTTACTTAATTTAAATCTGCCATTTATTTGCAGAAATTAATAATTTCTGGCCACCTGACAGCCATAACTCCCCAGATAGCACACATAGGCCTATGTTCAAATGACATTGATTTCATATCAGACAAAAAGGTTGAAACAACATTGATCTTCAATGTTTCACTTTATAGCAACATTGAATCAAGGTTTTGCCACCATCAATTTTTCAATATTGAAAATCTGACCAAAAATCAATTCAGTTTCAACGTTGATAATTTAACACTGACCATAATTCAACGCATTTAACTATAATTCAATGTTGAAACAATAACTTGGTGCTATCTGGGTCACCTTAAAAAGTACAGGGTGGACATGAAGCAGTAAAACAGGCCTACATTTATTCAGCAGAACTTTAGTCCAAAGCGATGTACACCTGAAGGATCAGAGCCAGGGTTGGGAGCAGCTTGGATTAAAGCTCGAGGAGCACGAGCCTCCGGTTTTGGTTTCATTTTCGTTTTCCTTTGTTACGTTGTGTGTTTAGTCGTCAAGACCACCGGCCGTTCCTGGATTGTTTTTGGATTTTCTTATTAAAGACTTGGTTTTCTGTTACCGTTGTGCGTCCTTCCCTCTTCCCTACACCGCTCGCCCATGACGATCACAAAGCTTCAGACGTCATCTGTATTTGTGTGTTTGACAGTAATTTCTTTTAAAAAAATGAATACATTTTTTTTAAGAAGCTAATTTTTGCCCTGTTTTGTTTATATAGTTGGTCAAAGTAAAAAAACAAATGTTCATCATATTGCCTGGTTTGTGCTGAAAAAAAACAATATAAGACACTCTATATTTCACATTGCTGAAGTGTTTATATTTTTGTTTAAACATAGTAATGCAAAACACATCAAAATATGATTGAGTTTCTACGGTTAACAAAGGCACTCGCTCTCTGGTAACCTAGCAACGTAGGGAGTGATACGCTAACAGCCAATCATGTACCAGTATCAGGTTTGGTTGCGCCATATCGTTGTCTCGTGCTGGTCTGCTGGATTCCTCTTCATAAGCAGAAAATGAGTGCCGCAGCGACCGAGGAAATTGTAAATAAAAGAGGAAAAGTCAGCTCGCCAGTATGGCAGTTTTTTGGATATTATAAGTCTGACCGTAGTCAGACCAATGTCGTCTGCAAATTATGCAAGACCGTCATCCCCGCCAAGACTGGTAATACCACGAACTTGATGTAGCCTACCACCTTAGCCGCGCTCACTAGTGACGCGGGTCGGGTATTTTTCCAACCCGCGGGTTCCGCTTTTATGAAATTATTTGGCCCGTCCCAGCCCGCCCCGCAAATAAAGTGACAATTTGTTTACCCGCCCCAACCCGACCCGCGGCTTACCTCACTGACACTCCGACTTCCACTACCTCTGAACACACTGGACAGCGACAATGGCGACGAGCCAGGGAAATTCAAAGGTAGCGTTCCCGAACTGGAAGTACCGGCACTACTTCTCCCTCGTCGAAATTAAAGGCAATAATGTATATGTATCATGCACGCTATGCCCAGGAAAAAAGATATTATCCACGTCTACCTCAAGCAACTCTAACCTTATGAAGCACCTTACATCTACACATGCTAACACGAAACTTGTTGCTGCTGCTAACCAGACCCCAAGCTCAAATGCAGCTAGCGTGAGCTCCAGTGAAGGAGACGGAGACACTCCGTTAAAACAAGCATCGCTCGATTTTTCGGGTCTTAAATGCAAAGTGTGTTAACATTATTTATTTTCAATATTTAATTTGGTTACTTTTCGGAATATTTAAGAGTAGGATAGTGTTCCGTTTATTGTGCAGTAGGCCTAATATACAGTTACAGAGTAACTGCAGTACTTAAAGGCTAGATTTTCCTTTGTTTCTTTTTACCCAAGTTTACATTTGTGTGTCTTAATTTTGCACTTGAATTTTATTTTCAATTTTTATTTTTTATATGTTTTTTATTTCTAGGCATATCATATGGCAGGCTGCAAGCTAAGTTCAAATAAATACCAAATGTTCTAAAATACTGTTTTTATTCTTCAATCAGTTATTGTAAACATCTTTGACGTTAAAGATGTTATAGAACATAATAGCGCTGTAGAACATAAAAAATAATGTCAGTTATGTTGCTGAGTAACTAATTACTTTTACAGTGTGGTAACGGAGTTACTAACTCAATTACTTTTTGGCAGAAGTAATTTGTAACTGTAACTAATTACTTTTTTAAAGTAAGATGACAACACTGCGTGCTTGACCCACGCTATGTTCTTCCTGGCCGAAAGTACTTTTCTAAGACTGCCATTCCTAAGCTGTATATAATGTGCAAAGAATCTGTGCAGCAAGAAATATTGTCAGCCAAGTACTTTGCAACAACCTCTGACCTGTGGTCAAGCCGTACTTCTGAGCCATACATTAGCTTGACCATTCACTTCATCGACAATAAATGGGGTTTGAAAACCAGATGCCTTGAGACTGCATACTTCCCTGAAGATCACACAGGAGAAGTGATAGCAGAAGGCTTGAAGGAGGCACTTGAGCGGTGCATTAGACAATAATGAAGGGGTAGTTTCACTATAATCCAAATATTAACTTACTAATGTTTAATAACACAGTGTCTAATATAATGCAGACACTAAATACGGGAACTGGTAGACAAGAAAACAGGTCAAGACGACCTCGTTCTAAATAGATTGAGGGGTTAATCATTTATTAATGCAACTAATAATTCCCGACAGTAAAAGAACAGGAACCGAGCCGGTCAGGAGGGCCTTGTTCCCGACAGTAAGAGAACAGGAACCGATCATGTAGCTGACACTTATTTTTACTCTTTTCGGGGGACAGGCACACATACTGACTAGAGCAAAAGTCAAAATCTGTGGTGGTCACGTAGGTGGAAAAGTACAGGAAAGGGGGGCCACACCCCAAAAGGCCTATAAAGACCTAGAGCCGACACCTATGGTTCGAGCATCTTCCTGTACATGCTGAATGTATGTCAGATCGTTGCTCCCTGATTAATCAGAATAAACTGATGACCTGCAACCACTCCTCGACTGTGCAGTGAATCTCTTCTCATCAACGGACTCCGGCGGAGTGGTAACTCCAACACACTGTTGTCCTGGAGTCTGATTGAAGACAAAATGGTGTGCATCACCACAGACAGCGGGGCAAATGTGGTAAAGGCGACTTCACTGAACAACTGGACACGGCTGCAGTGTTTTGGCCATCGTTTGCACTCTGCTGTTGGTGAGTAGCTTTGTCATTTTAATGCTCACCATCAATGTTGGTTCCTATAGTGATTTTATTAGCCAGTAATTGAGATTATACACTCACCTAAAGGATTATTAGGAACACCACACTAATACGGTGTTTGACCCCCTTTCGCCTTCAGAAATGTTGACCCATATTGATAGGATAGCATCGTGCAGTTGATGGAGATTTGTGGGATGCACATCCAGGGCACGAAGCTCCCGTTCCACCACATCCCAAAGATGCTCTATTGGGTTGAGATCTGGTGACTGTGGGGGCCATTGTAGTACAGTGAACTCATTGTCATGTTCAAGAAACCAATTTGAAATGATTCGAGCTTTGTGACATGGTGCATTATCCTGCTGGAAGTAGCCATCAGAGGATGGGTACATGGTGGTCATAAATGGATGGACATGGTTAGAAACAATGCTCAGGTAGGCCGTGGCATTTAAACGATGCCCAATTGGCACTAAGGGGCCTAAAGTGTGCCAAGAAAACATCCCCCACACCATTACACCACCACCACCAGCCTGCACAGTGGTAACAAGGCATGATGGATCCATGTTCTCATTCTATTTATGCCAAATTCTGACTCTACCATTTGAATGTCTCAACAGAAATCGAGACTCATCAGACCAGGCAACATTTTTCCAGTCTTCAACTGTCAAATTTTGGTGAGCTCGTGCAAATTGTAGCCTCTTTTTCCTATTTGTAGTGGAGATGAGTGGTACCCGGTGGGGTCTTCTGCTGTTGTAGCCCATCCGCCTCAAGGTTGTGCGTGTTGTGGCTTCACAAATGCTTTGCTGCATACCTCGCTTGTAACGAGTGGTTATTTCAGTCAAAGTTGCTCTTCTATCAGCTTGAATCAGTCGGCCCATTCTCCTCTGACCTCTAGCATCAACAAGGCATTTTCGCCCACAGGACTGCCGCATACTGGATGTTTTTCCCTTTGCACACCATTCTTTGTAAACCCTAGAAATGGTTGTGCGTGAAAATCCCAGTAACTGAGCAGATTGTGAAATACTGAGACCGGCCCGTCTGGCACCAACAACCATGCCACACTCAAAATTGCTTAAATCACCTTTCTTTCCCATCCTGACATTCAGTTTGGAGTTCAGGAGATTGTCTTGACCAGGACCACACCCCTAAATGCATTGAAGCAACTGCCATGTGATTGGTTGATTAGATAATTGCATTAATGAGAAATTGAACAGTTGTTCCTAATAATCCTTTAGGTGAGTGTATATTATGATCTATGGAAGCAGCTTTACACACTGACATGACTCTGTGTGTGTGTGTGCGCGTGTTTCTGTGTGTGATCTATTATCAGTTAATAATGCTGGCATTGTTTTTCTGCAGGTGCTGCAGGAAAAGATAAAAGAGTGGAGAGGGCTGTAGGTGTGTGCAAGAAAGTGGTATCTACCTTTTCTTACTCGTGGAAGAAAAAGAGTGCGCTCTCTAAAGCACAGGAACGTCTCCATCTTCCCACACACCAGCTGGTCACAGAGTCACCAACCAGGTGGGGCTCAAGAAAAAAGATGGTGGCAAGGGTCCTAGAGCAACAAAAGGCCATCACCGAAGTTCTGTCTTCTGACAAAAACAACAGGCACCTGATCCCAACGTGGCAGGATATTGACGTCCTTGAGTCAATGCATGCGGCCTTAACTCCTCTCCTGCAGTTCACAGACTCCCTTTCTGGGCAGTCATATGTGACGGTCTCGTACGTGAAGCCTGTGCTCCACCTTTTCCGCTCCAGTTTGCTGAAAGTTAATGAGGGGGACACTCAGCTCACAAAAGAGCTGAAGACAAAAATAATGACCTATCTTGATGAGAAATATGCTGACCCTGACACAGATGATCTCCTTGACATGGCTACTTTTGTGGACCCTAGGTTTACACGCCAATACATCAGACCAGAGAAGGTAGGGGCCATTCAAATGAGAGCTGTGTCTGAGATCATGGATGAAGACCAGGGCCAATCACAGGCAGGGCCTTCTGAGGGAGCAGCAGACCAAGGTGCAGAAGGAGGAGCTGTCAGTAGACCACCTATGCCACTGGGCATGAAGAAGCAACGCAAGTCATTGGGGAGCTTTTTCAAAAAACAGTGCCAAGAAGATGATGCTTTGCCTCTCACTGAAAAACAAAAAGTGGAGAGTGAGCTGGAAAGGTACCTGATGTGCCCTGATGCAGACAGTAAGTCTAACCCTCTGGACTGGTGGAGGCTACATGAACACAACTTCCCCAGATTGTCTCAGCTGGCGAAAAAGTACTTGTGCATTCCAGCCACCAGCACCCCCTCAGAAAGAATTTTTAGTACTGGGGGTAATATTGTCACATGCATCAGGACAGCTTTAGACCCAGAGAAGGTCAACCAGCTGGTGTTCCTAGCACAAAACCTGGACTGAAAATATACTTAAATAGTTCAACTTCTAGTATGATTAGAGTAAGAATAACTTGAAGAGGTACTTTTTCATATTTCTGCAGGTTTTATATTTCAAACAATGTTACTGTACTGTATCAGGTTTGTTTTTTTATATTACAGATGTATCTCAGTCTACCTCAGTTTTATTTATGTTTACAAAACACTGCACATATTTTAAAAACACTTTATTTACCAGAAGGTGAACAGCTAGTGAACTTCCTAGCACTAAACTTGCACTAAATTCTCAGGTTTCTCTGTTTATATTTAACACTTTGCACTATTTTACTACACTTTATTAAGCATTTCTTACATTTTCTTTCATTTAGCACCTTAAATGTTGAGATAATTGTTAAGTGTTCATTGTGACTTTAGACTTTACATTTTAATTATTTGAGTTTTCCATGGTTGTTGACATGTTTAAAATAAAAATGTTTAAATGTAATACATTTTTCTCCTGGTCCTTATTTTAAATGGGTCATAAAAAATATCAATAATTATCGATATCGACCGATATGAAACATTCATATCGTGATACAGTTTTCAGCCATATCGCCCAGCACTACTGCAATGCCACTGTGAGTGTATTGTGGGTCACATTGTAGCTGACAGTCTCAATTCTAAATTGTGTGTAGTAAAAAAGGAACTTAAGTCATACCTGTCAGGCACAAACAAACAAGTCAGTTGGTACTATACTGTGTATATAGTTAATATACAGCGAGCATTAATACAATCAATACACACATATATACCAGCATTCATGTTTTAATCACCTACACTGCATCTTTGATGATCAGGTGATTTTTTGCAACATCACAAAATTTTAGTTGTAGTACTAAAGAGATTTATTAAGATTTTATTTGTTTACTAAGTTAACATATGATTAATTTGATTATATTATTTATCTTTACTGTTACCTCAGGATCGCTGTAGGTATTGTGTTAATAAAATGACTGCCGTCTGCCGCCCCCTACTGACCAAAGCATCACCGCTGTGATATCAGGCTGCTGCCCTCAGTCACTAGAGAGCGCGGATTAAGTGTGTTACTCAGTTACGCTCTGGGCAGCGCTGAACCAGGACATTAATAAGATAGAATAGGAAGCCTTTATTGACAGTGTACAGGTAGCAAATACAATATATAGACAGAAATATATAAAATATACATATAGAGGGGAGGGGAAAAGCTCCCCCTACTCATCAGACTTACATTTTATTTTATTCAGAATCAGAATTCACTCTATTGGTACAACTGCATGTACTATGATTTTGTTTTGGCAGTTTTGATGCATTCACAGACAACATAGAACATAAGTCAGAGAAAAACAGTCATTTTGCATGGGTTTGGCAAGCTGAACAAACATTCATTTATTTTTGTCTGACATACGTCACACTTCAGACAGAGTAAAAAGGGTTATACTGGTTAAAAAGCAGAGATTTTACCTTTTTGCCATGGAGAAGCAGTGACATGTGACACTGATAAGGTAAAAATGATTCCTCCAGCACACAGTGAGCTATCCCAGCATGCACAGGGACACTGAGTCATCAACATAAAACCCAGGATAGAGGGGCTCAGTGAATGAGGAGGTGAATCTGTACAGGGGGGTCAGTCCATCAGAGGAGACTCTGTAGAAGGACAGAGCACCAGCCCCCCAGTCCAGATACACTCCTACTCTGCGGGAGCCTGAGGGCTCTATGGGTATGACAGTCGGTTTATTATTGTGCCAGACAGAGTAACTGTCAGGATAGCAGCACAGCATCCATGACTTGTCATTGTCTCCAAGCAGACAGTCATAACTCCCTCCTTTCCTCCCGATTCCTTTATAAGTCACTCCTATCCAGACTGCATTTCCAGTCCACTCAGCCTCCCAGTAACAGCGACTAGTCAGACTCTCCCTGCACAGAACTTGGGGCCGACAGTTAAATCTCTCTGGATGATCAGGATATGGCTGCTCTGCCCCCCGTGTCACCTTCCTGTTCCCCTCTGACAGAGACAGGAGTCTGTTTGCTGTTTTGGGGTCCAGCGTCAGCTGGCAGGAGTCTGTAGGCATGAGGAAAAGCGATTAATCCCATCACGAAGCCCAGCATCTCCATCATTATCACTGTCACACCTCACACACTCACTAACACAGAACTCGCTCCAATACACACATTTTATTCCCAATATACTCATGTAGCCGCCCAAGTCTGCGGCGCTCCGGCTGCCCCCTGCGCTGTGAGACACGCCGCGCTGAGAGACTCGCTGGGGACCGAACTGCACTTTAGCCTGCACTATATTATTCTGTACGATACATAAAATATAAAACAGCACAGCGTCCCCTAACGAAGCAGCAATTCAAGTACAGTATGTAAAATAGTTCAGGAAAAGTCGGACGCCGGCGGGAAGACGTGCTGAAATGCTGCGCGTGTTAAATTAATATACTTGATTACAGGTAAATAAAATTATAAAAAGCATTCATCAAACATGTTAAACATGAAATTGTACCCCAAAGAGTACCACTAAAAGTTAATTTGTATTTACTTCAAAATAAGAACTTCCTTCAAACCACTTCGGAAACATACCTCCCTCCAGCAGCGTTCAGCACCGACTAGTGATGTGTCGGTCGTGAATGAGCCGATCAAAAGATCCGGCTCCTGACGAGAGACATTTTTATAAAGCAAAACGTCTCCGCGGCTCAGCGCTCCATGCTGCTCTGACTGTGACTGAAGTCTGTGTTAATGGCATGCGAGCTGCGCGACCGATCACGTGATGAGTCAGACAAGGTTCATACCATCAGGTTAAACGTAGGGAGGGGCGGGGGTGCGCGTGCTGACGGTGTACAGTTGCAGAGCAGGAGGGAGGAAGAGGAGGAGAGAAAGAGAGGGAGTGTGGTGCGCGAATAGTAGGCAAGATGAGTGATAGTTGGATACGAAGGATGTGGGTGGTCTGACCCCCAGCCTGTGAATACATAATGTATTTCTACAGAAGTTCCCAGACTATTGTTTATACTTAATAAAGTAGTCATCTTTAAACCTAAACCAGCCTTTTTTTTTTAAAAAAAAAAAGCACACATCACAATAATTGTGTGAATGCTATCATGAAGTAGTATTTATGATATTAAAAATAAAAACATGCTAACAAACTTACATTTCTGTAAGCCTGGTCTGGTCCTGCACTCTCCACTGTGGTCCACACTATAGCAGAAGCAGAATGACATAGTACAGGTGGATCCATTTATTTAATTGTTGCATTTTCTCCACATACACTGCAGATGCAGACACACATTCTATACTCACTTTAGTTTCTCTAGTTTACATCTGGGATCCTCCAGTAGCTTCACTCCTGAGTCTCCTGGGTGATTGTAGCTCAGATCCAGCTCTCTCAGGTGTGAGGGGTTTGACCTCAGAACTGAAGCCAGAGAAGAACAGCCTTCTTCTGTGACTCTACAGCCTGACAGCCTGCAGAGGGACAAACAAAATAGTTCCAATAGATAAAATCACCTTGCCAGTATGAGTATTACTTTTAAGTAAATTTGACGACTCCAATAAATAATTCAGTAATTACAGATTACAATGTTGAATAAAGAGTAAAACTGACCTCAGTATCTCCAGTTTATGGTGTGGGATACCCAGTAATACTGACCTCAGTATCCCCAGTTTACAGAGTGAAATACCCAGTAAGACTGACCTTAGTATCCCCAGTTTACAGTGTGAATCCCCCAGTCCAGCAGAGAGCAGCTTCACTCCTGAATCCTGCAGCTCATTGTTACTCAGGTCCAGCTCTCTCAGGGGTGAGGAGTTTGATCTGAGAGTTAAAGCTAATGTGTCACAGCATGTCTCTGTGAGATTACAGCTGTTCAGCCTGGAAAAGGAAACGTGTTAAGAAATAAATACATACACCACACACAGGTATATCAAATAAAATATCAAAATAAACATTTTTATTTTTTAATACAATAAGTGAGGCAGCATGTACTTCAGAGGACTGTCTAATTCCTTTTGATGTTCCTCATGTTCTGCGTCATGAAGAATACAGTGAATACTTTCAATTCAAAGCACAAATACCATGAAAAGTTTACTGGATAAGGACTGGATCAATGTGCACAGATGAGCAGATTTTGCTACAATACAGTTTCTCCTGTGAATTTACTTTGTCTTTGGCTATTTGCTGTACATTTTCATAAGTCATACATTCCAAAATCCCATTCTGTATTGTCCTAAATATTTCAATAATTACAGATTACAGTGTGGAATAAAGAGTAAAGCTGACCTCAGTATCCTCAGCTTACAGTGTGAATCCCCCAGTCCAGCAGAGAGCAGCTTCACTCCTGAGTCCTGCAGGTCATTGTTACTCAGGTCCAGCTCTCTCAGGGGTGAGGAGTTTGATCTGAGAGCTGAAGCCAACACTTCACAGCATCTCTCTGTGAGTCTACAGCTGTCCAGCCTGGAAAAGGAAACGTCTTAAGATATAAATACATACACCACATACAGGTATATCAAATAAAATATCAAAATAAACATTTTTATTTTTAAATACAATAAGTGATATACAATAAATATCTGCATAAGTATTTTTATAAAGCTCTGAGCCACGCTCGGGCTCAGTGATCAGCACTACAGCCAACCCAGGGGTTCTAGGGTTTTGGGTTCAGTTCCTGCCTGGGATATGTATGTGTGTGTGCGTGTTTATGTGGGATTTGAATGTCAAGAAGAGCTTAAGGTTTTTTAATTATTATTTTTTTATGTGACTTTTGAATTGCTAACACCATGACTGAAATTCTTATTTTCTGTTTTGCTGTACCTGAGAACCTGTTAAATTTTCAAAATACTAATCAGACAATTATCAGTCCTGTCAGATAGGGATGAAATAGTGATTCTTTATTCATCCCCCTGGTAAAATAGTGTTGTCGCCTCTCTGATCTTGCTCTCTCTGACACACACATACAGGTGAGAGGTCAGAGCACAGGGTTGTCCAGCATTCAGCGCCCCTGAAACTGGGGGGTAAGGGCCTTGCTCAAGGGCCCAAAACAAGCATCTCTCTGTCGGCCAGGTATTTAAATGAGTGACCTTCTGACCACAGGCACAGAGTCCGAACCCACTGTACCACACACCACACCAAGAATGTTAAAAAGTATATACATCCTGCAGTATCCAAAATTAAAAGGAATTCCTAGGTGGTCTTTATAAATACACTCTAATTGTTTTGATAAAAGCAGAATCATGAACAACATATGTACTTCTTTAGCAACAGACGGATGTAAGATCACTTACAGAGCTGTCCTAGATTTCTTGATCACAGGCAGCAGCCTCTGAAGACCTTCATCTGATCTGATGTATTTCTTCAGATCAAACACATCCAGTTCCTTATCTGACATCAGTAACACAAAGGCCAGAGCTGACCACTGTGCAGGTGAGAGGTCTTCTGCTGAAAGGCTTCCTGAACTTAGGTATCTTTGTACTTCCTCTATTAGAGAATTGTCACCCAGTTCATTCAGACAGTGGAACAGGTTGATGGTCCTTTCTGCAGATAAATTCTCCTGTATTTTTTCCTTGATATGTTGAGCTGTTTTCTTACTGTTATGTGAACTGGTTCTTGTCTGGCCCAGTAGCCTTTTTAACAAACTCTTACTGGAATTTGTTGAGAGGCCAAGGAGGAAGCGGAGGTAGAGGTCCAAGTGTCCATTCTTGCTCTCTAATGCCTGATCCACTGCAGTCTTCAGCCGGTCAGCTGATGAGTTTGACAGAAACACATATAAAGCAGCGAGATACTCCTGGATGCTCAGATGCACAAAGCAGTACACCTTCTCCTGATACAACCCATATTCCTCCTTAAAGACTTCTGTGCACACTCCAGAGTAAACTGAAGCCTCATTGGCATCAATATCATTCTCTGTCAGATCTTGTTCATAAAATATGAGATTGCCTTTCTCAAGGTTGTCAGAAGCCAGTTTACCAAGTTTTAAAAGGAATTCTTTGCTGTATTCATTAAGCTTGGTTTCATAGTTTTTCATATACTTGTCATTTTTTAAACTTGTTTGAAAGATCAGGAAGTGTGTGTACATTTCAGTCAGAGTCCTTGGAATTTCTCCCCTGTCAGTCTCACTAAAAAGTCTCTTAAGCACAGTGGCTGAAATCCAGCAGAACACAGGTATGTGGCACATGATGAAGAGGCTCCTGGATGATTTAACATGTGTGATAATCCTGCTGGCCAGACTCTGATCACTAAATCTCTTCTTGAAATACTCCTCCTTCTGGGCATCACTGAACCCTCGTATCTCTGTCACCCGGTGGACACAATTAGGAGGTATCTGATTGGTTGCTGCAGGCCGGGAGGTTATCCAGAGGAGAGCGGATGGAAGCAGATTCCCCTTAATGAGGTTAGTCAACAGCACATCCAGTGACATTTTTGTTGTTACATCAAACCAACTCTCATTGTTCTGAAAATCTAGAGGAAGGCGACACTCATCCAGGCCATCAAAGATGAACAAGACTTTGTACCTAAACAGCTCAGTGGATTCAAGTGATTTCAGCTCTGGGACAAAGTGGTGAAGTAGTTCAATCAGACTGTATTCATCCTTAATCAAATTCAGGTCCCGGAAAGGAAGAGCAAATATGAAGTGAATGCCCTGGTTTGCTTCTCCTTCAGCCCAGTCGAGAATAAGTTTCTGCACAGTGACTGTTTTCCCGATACCTGCCACCCCTTTAGTGAGTACAGTTCCAATAGGTGTCTCACGCCCATATAAGGGTTTAAATATATCATTGCACTTGACTGTAGTATCTTCTGTTTGCCTTTTCTTGGATGCTGTTTCAATCTGTCTCACTTCATGTTCATCATTGACTCCTCCAGTCCCACCTTCAGTTATGTAGAGTTCTGTGTAAATCTCTTTGAGAAGTGTTGGCTGTCCTCCCTTAGCTTTCCCTTCAAATACACACTCAAACTTTTGCTTCAGGTTACATTTGATTCTACGCTGACATTGCAACAGAAGATGCCCTGAAATGAAAGAAAAATGCTGATGTAAACTCCATCTATCCATTTTCTGAAACTACTTAATCCCAACTGGGGTTGTGGGGGGACTGGAGCCCATCTTGGGAACAGGCAAGAACCAACCCTGGGCAGTCGCCAACACACCACAGGGCACACACACAACTACAGGGCCAATTTAGACACACCAATCAACCTATCCTACACGCTTTTGGACCGTGGGAGGAAACCGGAGCCCCCGGCAAAAACCCACATGAACACGGGGAGAGTGTGTGAACTCCACACAGAAAGGACCCGGGACCAAACCCAGGACCTTCTCACTGTGAGGCAGCAGCACTAACCACTGCACAACCAGGCCACCCCTCTTTATTAAACTCATATATGTGAAATTAAATCAAATTACATCAAATGATAAACTGAAATTTAATACACATTGTTTCATAGACTATTTTTCTGTGGCAAATCAAACACACACTGAATGAGGTACAGCTCTTACTCTTCTCCAGCATGTCAGCGAGATCATTTTGCTTCATGGTCCTCAGGATGTACTGTGTGATCTTCAGTGCTCCCTCTCTACCACAGGTCTTCTGCATCTGACCACCACTGTCCAGGTCATTGTCCTCCTCCAGCTGAGGCTCAGAGCATTCTGGGTCATTCTGATCCAGGTACCTTTTGAATTTCATCAGCTCATCCTTCAGAAACGTTTGAGCTTTTTCCTCCAGTAACTGAAATGAACAGTTACAGTTTAATTATTATCACTCCTGGCACCATATCATTTTATTATTTCACTTGTGAATTAGTTGTAAGTATCATCCCTTTGACAGGATCAACTACTTATTGTACATCTGTAGAAGATGTATGTCAATTTAGATGAAATTTTAGAAAATATACTTCAGTAATAAATGCACACCTTGAAGACGGACGATAAGTCTCCTTTATGTGAGTGTGAATTACACTTTTTCACTTGGCCCCTGCGAATAAAACACAAATATTCATCCATTAATCCATCCATCCTCCAGCCACTTATCCCAGTTTGGGGGTGGGGTGGGGTGGGGTGGGGGGGTCTATTTCAGACAGGAGAAGGCCTAGAATACGGGTTCACCCTTGGGGGGGGGGGGATTCAAGTCCATCACAGGACACAGACACACAGAGGCTGTCATATGTCATGGGGTATTTAGAAAGGAGCCTAAACGCGTATTTTTGGATGGCAGGAGGAAACCCATGCGATAGAGGGAGAGCGTGCAGCTGCAGACAGACAGGGGGCTCAGCCTCCAACACTGGGGGTGTGAAGCCACAGCGCTGCCCTCTGTGCCGCCGCTAAAATAGGCATTTTATGGAGAGACAAAGGTCCTGCACTGACACTGACTACCACTGCTGCTGCTTGGGGAATAATAACCTACATTTCTATTTAAATAGATGTAACTGCCATCCACATTCTCAGCTTATTTCATTAGGGCGGCTTCCTGACATCAGCTTGCTTATGACAGTATAAGAGAAGCAGTGACATCTAGTGGCAGCACAGAGACACAGCAGGTAGCAGCCAGGAGGGACAGTTTGGTATGTAGCTCCCAGTTACTCAGTAACATTCAGGGGTTACTTCTTGTAAAGTGATTAACATGATTTCACACAGATGTCGACTTAATTGCCATAACTATTTAGAGACGGAATTTGGGGGCCATTTATATAAAAGTTTTAGATAAAATAGTATATTCTATAATAATACATCTTACATTTGGCCAATCGACCCCCGCCCCGATCGGTAAGTTTCACAGTCTATTCACAATTTGTTTCGAAAGAAGATTCAGGACTCATGGCTCAATACGCTCCCAATGTATTCAACAAATTATGACTGAAAACAGACTAAGACCTCACTGGTTTTATTCTGTCTTTTTGGGCATGTTACATTTACAAAGAAGCTTTTGCATTGTTTTTCTTATTCTGCAGAACAGCACAAAATGCAAAAACAAAATCTGAACGCAAAACAATTTTGCCTATTGCGCCCTCTTACGATAACATTAATAAATGACTTTGTGCCACGGTACATTGTTACACCCCTACAATGCTTATCATCATATTTTTAATCTGTCATCCTATTTTTTAATAGTGAACATCTTGCCATTGTGACACTGCATACCGCTGACATCCCGCACTTTGATTAGCATGTTTTTCATGTTCCATCGTGTTGAATTCCCTCTCGTTTCTCTTTCAGCTCCAAAAAATAGCTGGAATTGCCCACACAGGGAACCCCTACCCATGTCAGCCTAGGGCCCCCAGAGAAGGTAATCCGCCCTGCAGCAGCTACCTTTTAATTCAGCACATTTTATTTGCCATTCCCTGTTTAGTAAAAAAAAATAATAATAAAAGAAAAAATGATTAAGTAGCCTGTGCATTCATAATGATCTGTTATAAGAAGCTGAGTATTAGTATTTCTCAGATTTTTATACGCATTTTGAGAATGAGGTTCACACTAGCCTTGGTTTCCTGGGCGGCTTTAACATGTAAAATATAGAAAATATACCTTCTGATTGAACAACTTATATCCATGTGATTTTAACTGCACTGTTTTACACCCACTGCATTTTAAGTTTCAACAACTGGCAAGTGACACCTTCTCAAATATATCAAGTTGATTTTAGCAGATTTTTTTAAATGTACTTTTATATTAATATTAAGCAGCAAAACATCTCATTCATATCTGTTCAGAGGTGACACTTGACATAACAGCCACCTCTGGCCACGTTGAATGTGTGTCCACAGCCACCAGTAGCTTGGCCCCTTCGACTGGTCCTGTGAAATCCAGATGGATACTTTGCTAGGGACATGCTGGCCAATCCCAGGGGTGCAGTGGGGCCAGGCTTAAAGGCTCTTCTCAGCAAACTGCAACGTGTCATCCTGTTAACCACTGGATAATTGGTGTGTCTGGATGCTAAGTGTTTATAAGCTGGTCAGTACAGGTCAGTCAGACAGTAGGGGAGGGGTATTGATAAAGGTGGGGCCGCCTTTATTCAGGCTGTGGGGAACCTACAGTGGGCACCCAGGAGTAGCATCCAGCGCTGCATGCAGTTTGCAGCCAGGGCTGGTGTCCCTGAATAGGAACTGGAAATGGATGTCAGGGGTTGATGGTCCATCATTTGGGTGAATCTTCATTCGGAAGGGTAAGTGTGGAACTTTTTAATTCTGATACTGCCCACGGTATATTTTTCAACTTCTCCTTTCTTCAGAATTTTTTGAAGCAAAAGCTATTGGTTTCTCTTCTCCCGATGGTGTGGGACATCATGGCTGCCAGTTCACATGGGGAGTTATTGCAGGTGAGCTCGAGTTGCCTGGTCCTCACCCTGGTGACCCTTCATTTGTCCTCACTGTTCTGGTCCATGTTGAGTTCCATGGTTGCTGTGTTGCCCCTGTCCCATCTCATGTCTCTCTTGTTAGTCCCTGCTCGTTTGGTCGTGTCTGGTCATCCAGTGTCCTGTTGGCCCTTGTCCAATCTGGTGTCCCTTTTGTTCTTTGCCTTGCTGTTTTGGCCCCTCCTCGGTCTGCCAGGGGTGCCCAGAGTGCACGGGTTGGGGGGGGGGGGGGGGGCTGTCACTCTCATTCTCTCCCTATTGCTCATTTGTGCTGCCTCTCGTTTCAGCCCTCATGTGGATCACTCTAGCTGTCCCATATCTGCTCCCTCATTAGTTGTGTATAACAGTGCCTCCCAGTCCTGTGCTCCTGAGTCCTGAGGTCATTGATGTCGCCCCAGTGTGTGTGCTGTAAGGCCTGGGTGAGATCAATTTTGCGAAACTTCTTTCCACTATGCAATCAGAAATCAGTTCCTCATTAAGAAAAAGTAGGTACTATTCCTCAGTTAGTACAGGGTGTAAAGTCACATTAAAAGGCCCCTCACAGGCGAGCTGACCCATCTATTTTTATAATCCAGCACCAGTGGTGTTGTCCATTGCCTGTGTGGTACCGGTACAATGATCCCAATCGCAAGCAGTCTCTGTTTCTCTGCATTGACTGTAGGGTCCAGTGCCTAGAGGACCTTCCTGGCCTTCAAGGTGTGGTGCCAGGCTTCACCTGCAGCTTGACCTTCTATCCCTTCATGCTTCTCAGTTCATCCTTGAACACTGCTGCATGTCTCCTCAGCACTGCTGAAGGCCTCATCTCATCCACTGACACTTTAACATGCAAATCCATGACAGCATTACCAGCTGAAAACTGGCTCCGGGCCTTTCCACCATATTGCGGTTCTCTGAAGCGTCATGGAGTGGGCGTGTTCAGATGATTATCGGAGTTCTCGCTCCAAATTACAGTGGACCAATGGATGTGTAAGATGTACACCCCCTTCTAAGACCTACTCACCCCTTAAAAAAATCCAGAAGAAAAACATATAAAAAAGAGGAGGAGGAGGAATAAAAACATTTAATTCTATTTTTTTTATATTTGCAATACATATTTTCATTCTGATACTTAATAATTTGCATGCATTTTTCAAAATATTAATGAATTCTTCTGGCACAAAATTAACTCCATGCCTGTCACATTAAAAAAAGTTGGCATGACCAGCTCCTCTTTAATGCCATTAGCTTGGACAAAAAACATCTGAACCCTTCACAATAAGCTCTAATTATTTCATCAGACTGTTGGAACGCTTTGGTCAAAAGGCATTTTGTTACTTTATATATAAACTGGTCATTTATCTTCTCGATTAGCATGTTTGTTTTCACTAACATCAGTTGAATCACTCGCATGTCACTCTCCCCTCTTCCAAATGCTACCAGGCAAAACATCTACAATGTCGGCCGTCAAACTCCACCATTCACGGGAGTGAACAGCAGCAAAAAGTCTGTCCTAGTCGCCAGTGAGTGTTTGCATCCAGCTCACTGCATGTCCATATTTCATCTAAACCAGTGTTTCTCAGCCCAGTCCTGGGGACCCCCAGACAGTCCACATATTTTGCTCCCACCCAGCTCCCAACACAGAGGAATGGGTTGAGAAACATCCTTTGTGTGAAACATGGTTTAATATCATAGGGGGCACAAGTGATTTTGTAAGTTTGACACACTTAATGTCGGCTATGCTGACCATCAATTATTTAGAGGAGGGACATCTGGTAAAACAATATAGGCTAATATCCTATATACAGGCTTTTATATTTAAGCCACAAATTTTCATTTCTACTCGTTTTTATTTTATTTCAGTTAATTATGGATTTTGTTGTTTTAATTTCAGTTTAGGTTTTGTGTCTCACGCTTTTGGTTTCAATTGTGATTAATGAAATGCTTTTATCACTGTGATTCAGTGTGCATCACATAAATATAACATTTATTCTGATTTGGATCAGCAACAATTTAAATATCACCTTTGGTAAAGAAAGCAATTGCTTGTTTTTTTTTGTCAAATGACTTCAGATATAGTAATTAGTTATTTACAAGCACCGTTAATGTGAGGGTGCTGCAGGATTTGTATGAGGACAGTGTGACAGCAGAGAGGTGTGCGGTAGGAATGATGGACTGGTTCAAGGTGGAAGTGGGATTGCACCAAGGATCGGCTCTTAGCCCTACAGGTTTTGTTTGCAATGGGGATGGACAGGAATGCGATCAGACAGGAGACCCCAAGTACCATGATCTTCACAGATGACATTGTGATCTGTAGTGAGAGGAGGGAGCAGACTGAGACAAGCCTGGAGAGGTGAAGGGATGCACTGGAGGGAAGGGGAATGAAAGTCAGTAGGAGCAAGATGGAGCACATGTGTGTAAATGAGAGGGAAGGTGATGGAATGGTGTGGTGGCCAGGAGTAGGAGCAGTGACGGTGGATGAGATTAGATATTTGTGGTCAACAGTCCAAAGTAATGGAGAGTGCAGTACAGAAGTGAAGAAGAGGGTACAGGCAGGGTGAAGTGGGTGGAGAAGAGTGGCAGGAGTGATGTGTGACAGAAGCATATCTGCATGGGGGTGTCGTGTTTGTTTACATTTATATTTACCTTTGATCTTTAGGAAAAAGTCCCTCTCTGAAGCTGATTGGTTCCCTCATTGACTCGTCACTCTTCATGGAAACACAGCTGGGTACAGGTGAGCCTGCTCTCTCCATCAGGACACTGTGGACAGTCAGAAGAACAATCCTCATTTTTTAAACATAGTCCATATAATTCACATTAAATCTTCAGCTATTTAGCCTCCTGCTCTGCCTTCATGTACTTTCATATGTCACATAACTCATGATGCAAACAGTCTTGCTTACAGTTAGCTTCAATATGAAAGTCTCAGCTAAAAATAAGATTCCAATATGAAAGGTTTAGTATCATTGTTACAATCTCAGTTGCTAGACTTGGCTGTTGTTTTTATTCCTGTTTATTGATTTATTTGTTTATGTATTTGTTTGTTTATGCTCTACTTCATTATTTGTGACCATTTTTGATAGGATTGATGATGTTTGTTCCCTCTAGTATAAAAGAACTGGCTGATTGTGGAAGAAAAAGGAGGAGAAAGAAGATGCTGTGATCTTTTTATTAATCTACACGTAGTAATGTGTTCCACACTGAGCCAGCCCTAGCTAGGAACCCTGTCTGCTTTTATATTATGGCCTGACTATAGACCCAACAATACACGCAGGGTAATTAACCTAATAGATTACTATCAATAAATTGGAAGCCACAATTATCTTGTTAGACGCAGAAAAGGTATTCGGCAGGGTAAACTGGAAATTTCTTTTTGAGACACTAAGCAAATTTGGCTTTGGATCATCATTCATTAACTGGATCAAAATATTATATACAGCGGGGAAAATAAGTATTGAACGCGTCAACATTTTTCTCAGTAAATATATTTCTAAAGGACCTATTGACATGAAATTTACACCAGATGTCGGTAACAACCCAAGTAATCCACACATACAAAGAAATCAAAACAAATAAGTACATAGATTAAGTTATGTGAAATAAAGTGATATGACATAGGGAATAAGTATTGAACACGCTTACTGAAATTTATTGAATACTTAGTAGGAAAGCCTTTGTTGGTAATGACAGCTTTAAGACGCCTCCTGTATAGAGAAACTAGTCGCATGCAATGCTCAGGTCTGATTTTGGCTTATTCTTCCACACAAACTGTCTTCAAATCTTGATGTTTATAGGGCCTCTCCTATGAACTCTGATCTTTAGTTCTTTCCATAGATTTTCAACTGGATTCAAGTCTTGTGATTGACTGGGCTGTTCTAGCAGCTTTATTTTCTTTCTCTGAAACTGATTGAGAGCTTCCTTGGCTGTGTGTTTGGGATCATTGCCTTGCTGAAATGTCCACCCTTGTTTCATCTTCGGGACCCTGAATGTCTCACTTTCTCCATTCATCCGTCCTTCAATTATATTAAGTCTACTAGTACTATATGCTGAAAACCAGCCCCAGATCATGATGTTCCCACCCCTAAACTTCACTGTTGGGATGGTGTTTTTGGGGTGATGTGCAGTGACATTTCTCCTCCAAATATGGTGTGTGCTATAACATACAAAGAGTTTAATTTTGTCTCATCTGACCGGACTATATTCTCCCAGCATTTCATTGGTTCGTCCTGATGTTGTGCGGCAAACTTTAAACTAGCTTCAATATGCTTTTTCTTCAGCAGTGGAGTCTTGCACGGTGAGCGTGCATAGAGGTCATGGCGGTTGAGTGCATTACTTATTGTTTTCTTTGAAACAACTGCACCTGCTAATTCCAGGTCTTTCTGAAGCTCTCTGCAAGTGGTCCTTAGCTCTTCTGATCATTCTTTTGACTCCTCTGTCAGAAATCTTGCGAGGTGCACCTGGTCGTGGCCGGTTAATGGTGAATTTATGATCTTTCCACTTCCGGATTATGGCCCCAACAGTGCTCACTGGAACATTCAGAAGTTTAGAAATACGTCTGTGACCGATGCCATCGGCATGTTTTGCAGCAATCAGGTTGCGAAGGTCATGAGTGAGCTCTTTGCTTTTATGCATCATGAAATGCTTCTTGTGTGACACCTTAGTAATGAGAAACCTTTTTATAAGCCATCAATTAGGACTAAACCAGCTGATATTAATTTGCACTGATAAGGGCCAAGATTTCTTTCTAAATACTGACAGATTTCAGTTGGTTTCTTGGCTTTTGGTGCCTTTTTGCACCTCCTGTTCTTCATGTGTTCAATACTTATTCCCTGTGTCATTTCACTTTATTTCACATAACTTAATCTATGTACTTATTTGTTTTGATTTCTTTGTATGTGTGGATTACTTGGGTTGTTACCGACATCTGGTGTAAATTTCATGTCAATAGATCCTTTAGAAATATATTTACTAAGAAAAATGTTGATGCGTTCAATACTTATTTTCCCCGCTGTAGTTCTCCTATTGCATCAGTCAGGACAAATGATCACACTTCACCAAGCTTTTGTCTCCAGAGGGGCACCAGGCAAGGCTGCCCACTTTCCCCCTCACTTTTTGGCATTTTCACTGAACCACTAGCAGCCACTGTCAGACAAAACAATAATATTAACTGTATTCAAATTAATAATGTGTTTCACAAGATTTGTCTTTATGCAGACGATATTCTCCTTTTTCTTCAGAACTCACAATCATATCTCTATCTAACCCAAGCTCAGTCATAGAAACATTCTCAGTGATTTCTGAGTACAGTATTCTATCAATTGGTCAAAATCCACTGTTCTGCCTATAAACTGTTTTTCAGAACACATCTACTACTAAATTACGATCAGGAAATATCAAATATTTAGGTATAAATATCTCCCCCAGGCTTTCAGACTTGCAAAAATTAAGCTACACTCCACTTCTTAAAAGCACGGTAGAAGATCCTGCCTATATCACTCATGGGGAGGGTGGCCACTATTAAAATGATGGTTCTACCCAAAATTAACTATTTGTTTTCAATGATCACCTGTAAACCCTCCGCTGTTTGGTTCAAATCATTAGACTCATACATTTCCAAATTTTTATAGAGAAATAAACCACAAAGAATTAATTTAAAAACATTACAGAAGACAAAAATAGGCGGGGGCTTAGATCTGCCAAACTTCTACTATTACTTTCTGGCCAGTAGAATGCAATATGTTTTGAAATGGGTCAACCCCAACCCACTGGACACACTGTGACAATCTAGAAATCTCCAACTTGCCATTTATTACCTCCAGTATCAAACACCATAAGTGTTTCCAAAGCATTAATATCAGGACAAAGGCATAAGGTATCTAGAACACGTTATTCTAGATGGAAACTTTGTTCCATTTCAAGAACTTATATTACAGTACAATATCCATAGCAGTAAATTTCTAGAATACCAACAGCTAAAGTCCACATTACAGGCTAAATATACACATAACGAATTAAATCTACAATTACCTATAATATTTGAACTTGTGAATTTCTCCACTCCGAAAACATTGTCAAAGATATATAGATCATTGTCGAATATAGATGACTCAATCTCCCTTCCAATTTCAAAATGGGAGATAGATTTATCTATTACACTAGACCAATATAATACTTTTAGAATGACAACAAACACCAGTCTACAACAAATACAATACAAAACTCTCCACAGAACACACTATACAAGACAAAGGATGTTCAAGATGGGTCTCACAAATTCTAGCATCTGCTCTAACTCCACAGGTAACACACCCGATGACTATATGCATGCCATGTGGGATTGCACGCCCATGCGGAGGTTTTGGCAGAGGATATGCAAAGACTTATCAACATATTTAGGGAATAAGATTTCAGCTTCCCCAAAACTATGCAAGCTAGGTGACTTAAGTGATATTGATCTGGAGAGGGATTTAGCACATATGGTTCTCACAATCACAATGTTCTTCACAACACGACCCTGACAGTGTTCTTGTCTTATTCAGGTATTACTCCTATGATCACTGCTATTTATAATTGATTGGACTTAAAAAAAATACTCAATGCCACATTTTTGAGAACATGGTTTTTTGGAAAATACTGTCATTTCAGCTGGAAAATGCAAACCTAGATGCTGTCGGAACGACAACAATGTATTAATTTATTAAGTTACAGCTGATTGCTCTCTATTTCAAAAATGCTGGGAAGATTTTTTATGTTGGTTTGAAAAGCAGTTCAAACAGATATAGCTTCTGTCTTACCTCTCAGTTTCCTTTGTTTTACACTCCACAGGGGGGTTCATTTCAGAAGCAGCTCCCTCCATTTTTGTGCCGATCCAGACCAGATTACTTCTGCTGGGGCTTCTGTGAAAATTAAATTGCTGCACCGAAATTGCAAAAGATCCATGAGTTTTGTTAAATATACACTGGAAATACACTTAATGTAAATCCTATCTTGCACATATGATGACATAGCTTAGGCTAATGCAGTGGTTGCCAAACTGGGGGGGCGCAGAGGTATTACGGAGTGGCGCAGGAATGGGATAGCCTCAGGGGCATGTGCCACCCTATAACAACCTCTTCACAGACTGGACGATTAAACAAATAAAGCAGCGCAACATTACAGTAACTAACAATAAATAAACCACTAACTTACGTGTACTATTAGAGCATTTATGTAATTTATTTAAACTTTATTTTACCAGGTAAATTAACTGAAAACCAGTTCTCACTGCTTCACGTGATATTCGGCAGAAATAGCAGATAACGCATTGGAACTAGTGATGGCCAATTCGAACGAATCGTTCTTTTTAACTTGTTTTTTTTAGTGAAGGAGTTGAACCGATTCGTAAGTCTGAACGAATCGGTTTTTAGAATTATTTTAAAACTGATCTTTGGCTATTCAACATCCAAAAGCATCCCCCGTGAGTTCGGATCTATTTTTCATGTTCCGTCTGCGCTTGTCTTATCACTTTTAAGTTTATTCTTATGTTCGTCACTTACATTCGTCACTTTTGCGTTCGTAGATTTCCGTCTGGTGCCGAGAACACCCGAACGGCACTGGTCTCTAACTCGCTGACTCCAAAAAACCCGAGAGCCTGTTCGATTAACGAATCGAAGTTACGGGTTTTCGGACACTCGGTGACTCAAAAGAGACTACGATGATCGAATCTAAACTTACTGGTTTTCGGACACTCGGTCGGTGAATCAAACGAACGGTTCGCGAACCGATTATTCCAGAATCTTATCCGTGTTTCTTGACAAAATGGAGACTCCAGCTTTAAAATACTTTCACTTTTATTTACACACAGGAAATAATCATCTTCATACCAAACGCGGAAGCGGTCTAAGCAGAAATGGAAACGGACTCAGTAGCCCGGTGTATTATGGTGCGTTCGATTATTTCTCTCCAAGTCGGAACTCGGATGAAAACGTCACGTTACGTCACGAAAAACATCACTTCCCGTCGGAAACACGCCCCTTTTATGACGTTGAAGTCGGATAAGATTTTGTTGCCCGAGTTGCCCTTGTGACGTAATTTCAACATGGCGACTTGGTTTGTTTGTAGTTTATTTACTGTTCGAAAAAAGAATATCGCTATGAATGTACTAAAATATTTTATAAAGCTTTTAATGTGGTTTGACTAGTTCGTGTTTCTTGTTTGTCTCTCGGAAAAATCTAAATTTCTCCATTTTCTTCATTTGGAAAACGACAAATCTGCTAAAATATAAAGCAACAACACACAGCAACGTGTTCATGGAGGCAGCCATGTTTGTTCCGAGATGTGGGTAGCTCGAACGGGAGATTGTCGGACGTGATGTCACTCAACTCGGAATTTCCGAGTTCCGAGAGAAAAACGAACGCACCATTATTTTTGGGGATATTATCCATGTCACTTAATAACAAGTAACAATATAAGAGTAATGGGACAAACTCCCGCCGCCAACTAATTCTCTCATAACGCACTTTATTCATTACATTTGTACATATAAAACGCGGTACTACAGTAACACTTAAATCATTAACATACTTAAATCGTAAGCACATAATTTAATTGTTTTTCTTTCTTTGTTTCATTAGAAGACATCTTTAATTAGTATAATGTTTCTTGTTTTTCTGTCTTTCTCTTCCTTTTTTATCCTCCCCTCCCTTCCATTCTCTGTTCATTGCCCTCTTAGTACTACACGCCCGCCTCGTTAACCTTGTGTGGATTCCCAGTGTTTACCAGCTGTTTTCAGTTGTCCTTGTTAGCTCGGTGTATTTAAGTCCACGTCAGTTTGTTTCCCTAGTTCTGTCATTATAGTGTTATGTATTGTAAGGCTGTTCCCTATGCCCCTTCGTGTCCCTATTAAATCCCTTTATTTTACCCTAGTCCTGCTCTCATTTGCCTGCTTCCCCAGTCCGTGCATAGTCAGTCATAACAACATGTGCATTTTTATTTTTATATAGTAGTTTTTTTGTACTTATATAGTATTTATACATTTTATTGATTTGTTTATGTATCGTTTTCAAACTTGTCAATCTGTCATCTGAATTTTGAATCATAATAAGCTACATCCATGACATAAGATTTCTGTCAACGTAATTTAAGATAAATATATGCTTTGTTTTACTTATAGTATTAAAATATTAACAGATTGATAATAAATATATGTAGTGTGTGTTCATAAAGAAGTTTAAAGGAAACATTTTATCGGCAGTATACAATCATAATTGTATATATTAATAACCTACCCACCCCCACCATACATTTGCATTCATTACCAAACACGTAAAATAATAAAATTTGCAAGATTGTGGTAATTTTGCTTTGATTAAAATTTTCTAAAAAGAAATATTTGGTGCGTTTCCCAAAAACGTTGTCTCTTGGTGTTACAAAGACTCAAAAGGTATGTCTTAGCGAAGTTGTTCCTTTAACAAAGCGCGTTTTTGTACCCCCCCTGTTTTTCTCCTTTTCCACGGTACTGGTGAGTTCGGAGCGGCCACAATCTTTACTCTTGAATGTAATGTAAAATAAAGTTGTCCTCCGCAGAGGGGGGGTGGTGGTGGGCAATAAAAAAAAAAAAAAAAAAAAAAAAAAAAAAACAAAGCGCGTTCCCCAAACGATGTCTTATGAAAGACGTACATTACTCGAGATGCGATTATTCCCATCATGCAGCGGCTTTTGGACTGTTATGAAAGTTCCCAGATAGCATACGAATGTGGGCCACTTTAGGCAGTTATGCGGCACTGGTGGTCTTCCTTCGGCCCAGACAAAATGGATGTGAGCCTGAAGTGACCCACCTGTACAATAGCAAATGCGGGCCAAAGATCCCAAATCATATATGGGCCGTATAAGGCAAAGATGCGGCACTTATGGCAAAATGTAATCTGAATGTTAACCTAATGTGGCCCATGTGGTAAATGCTAAATTTGGCCCAAATGTCAGAGGACAAATGTGGGCCACGTTTGGCAAACATGTGGCATTGTCGTTTAAGGGTATTCTGGGTCTAAACCCAAAGTGGCCCACATGTGTAGTTGCAAATGTGGTCCAGTTATTATAAAACATATGTGGGCCAGTTTTGGATATGATTCGGCAAAGTAAGCTCTGGGTAATGTGGCTGTGAGCCTAAAGTGGCCCAGAGAAGATATGGCAAATATGGCCCAGTAATCTTAACACATATGTGGGCCACTTTTGGCAAATATTCGGCAAAGTAAACTCTGGCTAATGTGGCTGTGAGCCTAAAGTGGCCCAGAGAAGATATGGCAAATATGGTCCAGTAATCTTAACACATATGTGGGCCACTTCTGGCAAATATTCGGCACTGTAAGCTCTGGCTTATGTGGCTGTCAACCTAAAGTGTCCCAGAGGAGATAGGGCAAATGTGGCCCTGTTATCTTAAGACATATGTGAGCCACTTTAGGCACATTCTACACAGTAAACTCTGAATAATGTGGCTGTGAGCCTAAAGTGGCCCAGATGAGATATGGCAAATGTGGACCACTCATTACAAATCATAAGTGGGCCAGTTTTAGATAAGATTCGGAGAGTATCTCTCGCTAAAGACGGTGAAGTAAGGTGGCTGAGGTAAGATATGGCAAATATGGAAATATTATCTTAAAACATAAAATATGTCACTTTTGGTAAAGATACAGTACAGTGATCATTTGATAATTATAGGGGTTAAACCTACCATAGCCCACATGACAGATATGGCTAGTAATATAAATTTAGGCAAAATTTCCAATAAGTGAGCACTGTGATTAATTATGGTGTAAGCCTAACATAGGCATCAATTGATATGGGCCAAATATCATTAAATGGATGACAGACACTTCTTGCAATGACTTTTGACACTAGCCAGATGTATGGCATATAATAAGAAATGTTTGACATAGCAAATATGTCCTGAATGTTTATATAAATTTTTTATTACAGCATTAAGGTAATATGCATCCAATTGAATCAGCTTCACGGATCATGTTGCCAGCATTACCCGGTCAGATTCATCCTTTAAAACATTGGGATCAGCAGATTCTGTAGCCATATTTAACAATTGGCTAAAAGCACACCTGGCCCATTAACACAGATCTCTATTTCTTTTTCAATCCTTTTTTCTATTCTATAAAACACTTAGATTTGTTTAGGCTAAATGAAACCAGTTTTATTGCACTTACAAATTGTTGACCTATTGTTTGAATACTGTTTACCTCATTTGTAATTCACATTGGATAAAAGTGTGTGCAAAATGTAAACCCTTTTGGTACAGACTAATTATCCATATTAATAAGGCAGAATTAGATTAGATTTGATTCAACTTTATTGTCATTACACATGTAAAAGTAACAAAATGCAGTTTGGTCTAACCAGAAGTGCAATCGCAGCAAGTGCAGGATATACAGTGGTTGCATAATTAGTGTTATGGAAGTAATTTACAGATGGGTTTGTGCTGTGAACATAATATACAGAATTACTATAAACAGAAATGTACAGATGGATTTATACAATGATAAGTTATGATTAAGTGAGCAGTAGTGCAATGGATATAGAATAGTGCAAATAAATTCTAGACAGAAGATGTCCAAGTAACAGTGCAATGGCAAGATATGGCAATATTTAGTTCCAGAGTGCAAAAATGCATTGTAAACAGTTCGTACTGTAATGAACGGCATGCAAATGAACAGTCTGGTAGTGCAAGTGTGCATGTAGACAGTCCAGTAGAGCACTGAAGCAATCAATGGTGCAAAAACACAAAGGTATAGCCAGGTATAGTAAAGGCAGTGTGATCAGAGAGGGGCAGACTTCAATAAAGAGACAGCTCTGGAAAAAAATTTGCTGGTAGTGGTCTAAAAGCACCTGAAAGGCTTTCCGGAGGGTAGGACAGAAAACAGTTTTGGGCAGGATGAGTGGAGTCCTGGATATGAACTCGTGGTGCAAGCTTGTTTCATATGTGTTATATTCAGGCTGTATGTGGCATATTTGAGGATTACCCTGCCCTGTGTTTAAAGTTAGGATTCATAATTTGTCTCTATTTTTCAAGCATAGTGAGAAAAACAGGAAACGGTGATGCAGACTCCAGGTCAGACTGAAATTCAAGCCATTGTGGAATAGCACATGGAACACGCTGTGTCATTTGAGTGCTCTGTATTTTGAAGTGCAGGCCCTTCATATACTTTGTTTTAGGATTATCTCATTATTTGTAAAATGCAAGACTGTGATGCATTGTTTTTCTGGGGGTCGCACAAGCAATAGCACAGTCTGTCTTCACAGTCTTCAGACATGATTTTTTTTCACACACACATTAACACTTTGCCTTATATTTGGCTAAATAATGTCATAAAATGTTGATGAAATTGTGATTAAGTGATTCAGTTCACAGGGCTGTGGTGCTACACATAAACATACAATAGGGGAAAAAATGATATCTTTATATTATTCTTTTTTTTTTATTATTATGCTGCAATTCAAGTGACAGTTTTGTAAAAGCTAATGTTTTAACTTCGTTTGAATAATTTCAATCTGTGGCCTGCGTTCAGGCGGGAGTTCTGGACCTTTAAATTTGAATTTTGCCGGTTTGAAAAAAGCGTAGAGGCGCACTTATGCTCGGTGAGCGGACTGATGGTTTTGGCAGAAAGCTGTGCAAAGGTAAGCTTTTGAAAAACTTGTATGTCTGCCTAAATAATATTATTATTGTTATTCAGCTTAGTGCAGCTAGTATGCACATTAGTTTATGTTGTTTGAGGAGAAATATTTAACAGTTCAGCAGCAAAGCTCTAGCAGGTAAAAATGTTTAAGTAAAATGTTTTTGTTAATAGTTTACCCGAATGGAGCTTGCTAGCTATATGCCATTTGGTAACTATCCGTAACACTAACTTTTGATATACCTGCTGCTGACATACGTTCATATTACCTCGCCCTCGAGGTGGTACGTTACTAACGTTAGCTGCTGGCACAACCTTTAATGGGGCTGTGAAAAACGTTCGCAGTCACTCTCGAAGACGGCAAACAGTGCTTTATTTGTATTAAGGAGTTAGATGACAAACGCTTAAATGTCTGTTAACAAAGATATAGTAGTAATAATAATAATGATAAACCTCTGGCCAGAATTACATAGAGAGATGGTAGGCTATGCTTAATTGTATTAAGTACAACCTCAGCTTTTCTAATAAGAGAAATTCCGGTTAAAAATACACTCAGTGCTTCCCAATCTGAAATAGACGAACTGCCACAGCTCGTTTATCTTTTTACCTTTCACCATTTCATTCTGTAGACAAGTCGAACGTAAATGGAAAAAGGACAGACTTCAAGTATCACTGGGTATACTGCATGACAGTCTTTCTGATTATCAAAATGCAGTTAAAGAAGCTAAATGTATGTACTTGTCAAATGTAATTTCCAGCCACTGTAATCGTCCTAGGGTGTTATTCAATACAATTCAGTCAGTTACAAATCCATCGTGTAATGTTCCGAAGCAGGTATCAAGGTCATTCTGTGATGAATTTCTAAAACATTTTATCGATAAGATAGCCTTTGTCAAGCAGAATATTAACGTCACTTCAAACAGTCTTGATATATGTTCTTCTTTTTGTACGCCCTCATCTGTGTTTAACAAATTTCAGCCAGTCTCTTTATCTCTTCTCTCTGAAGTGGTCCAGCAGTTATCCCCAACTAACTGTCCTCTGGACATTATTCCATCTAGGGTGCTGAAGCAGGTTTTTAATACAGTGGATCCTTGTCTCCCCTCTTTTATAAACAGTTGCCTTAGTTCAGGGTTTGTCCCAGATGTTTTTAAGCATGCTGTGGTCAGGCCACTTCTTAAAAAACCCAATCTTGATCCCACAGTATTCTGTAACTTTAGACCGGTATCTCATTTATCCTTTCTGTCTAAGGTCTTGGAAAAAACTGTCTGTATCCAGTTGCAGTCTTTTCTAGAAAAATATCATGTTCTTGAGAAATTCCAGTCCGGTTTTAGATCTTGGCACAGCACTGAATCCGTTCTCTTGAAGGTGCAGAATGACATTCTCCTATCCCTTGATTCCAAAAAACCTGTGTTGCTTGTAATGTTGGACCTCACTGCAGCCTTTGATACTGTTGATCACTCGATTCTCCTGACACGTCTGGCACAAGAGGTTGGCCTTCAAGGTTCTGTACTACAATGGTTTAGGTCATATTTAACAAATAGGACTTTCTCAGTAATGATTGGTGACATGTTTTCCTCCTCAGCCCCTTTAACCTCTGGTGTTCCACAGGGTTCCATTTTGGGCCCTGTTTTATTTTCTTTGTACATGCTGCCATTAGGGTCAATCATTTCAAAGCACAATATTTCTTTTCATCTATATGCAGATGATTTACAAATCTATCTGCCAATTGTGCCAAATTCTTCTGAAGCACTTAAATCAATCCATAGTTGTCTGTGTGACATTAAACTCTGGCTGTCACAAAACTGTCTCTGTGTGAATAAGAGTAAAACAGAGTGTATTATGTTTGGGACCCAAAATTGTTCTAGTTTTAACACTGCTGGTCTCGATTTTCCAGTTCCTTATTTGAACCAGGCAGTCAAAAATTTGGGGGTGACTTTAGACAGCAATTTAAATTTTCAGACTCACATTGACTCTGTTGTCAAGATAGGATTTTTTCATCTTCGCCTACTTGCGAAGGTTAAACCCTTCCTGAATCAGAGTGATCTGGAGAAAGCCATTCATGCTTTTATTAGTTCGCGGCTCGACTACTGCAACGCACTTTATGTGGGAATCACCCAAGCATCGTTTACACCGACTTGTGCAGAATGCTGCGGCTCGTATGCTGACCAATAATCGTAAAAATGATAACATCACACCGACCCTGTGCTCCCTTCACTGGCTTCCGGTACAGTTCCGGATTCAGTTTAAACTTTTGATGTTTGTTTTTAATGCGATTAATGGTTTGGCACCGTCTTATTTGTGTGAGACAATAAGCTTTTATCACCAAGGTAGAGCCTTACGTTCTGCCAACCAAAACCTGCTGCTGGTCCCTCGGTCAAGATACAAACAATGGGGTGATCGCTCTTTTGCAGTCGCTGGTCCTAAACTCTGGAACACTATTCCACCGGAGTTACGCAAAATTACGGATCTCCCTTTGTTTAAAGCACAACTAAAGACCCACTTGTTTAAAATGGCTTTTAATACTTTATAATTTTATGCTGTTATTATTATTTTCATGTATATTGTTCATTTACTTGATTGCAATAATATGTTTCTTTGTTTCTATTATTAATGCTAGTTCATTGTTATTTTAGTGCTGTGAAGCACTTTGGTTCAACTTAGGTTGCTGTAGAGTGCTATATAAATAAATGTTGATTGATTGATTGATTTTAATGTGTACCATTTCATAATTCCACCAGAATATTATTATTACATACTATGGTGCCGTTTAAAACAATACTCTAACAGCCGCATATCGTATTATTTACTATTAAGAAAAAAGAAGTATACTTGAAACTCATTTTTTTAAGTATACTTAAGTAAAGGTCAAGTAATTGTAAAAGTAAACTTTTTTTAATAAGTATACTAGTATCAATGTACTAGTAGTGTACTTATTGTTTTACTAATTGTGTTTGGGACTAAACTGGCCCACTTTCTAGTTTATAAGAGTATACTTTCCTTTTTTAATTTTAAAATAAGTATGGAAATAGCTCACTTCAATAAACTTGTTTTTCATAAGGGAAATCCAAAACACAATATCTATTATTATTATTAGTAATGTTACTACAGCTTGTAGTAGATAATACTTTAGTGTACTACAGTATTTTATCATTTGGGATGAACATAATTCACAGGAAATCCTTACAAACTGGTAATAAATGTGGATTGTTTAAAAAAACAACTTTGTTAGTCCATGTATTAAACATTTAAAATCACCAAGAATAAAAGTAATATAGGGGTCTTGTGCATTTTGGTATGTTTTGGGGAATCTAACATCTCTGAAGTTTGGGAAGCTCTGGTCTATCAATCTTTAACTAATGCTAACAATAATGCACAAATTAGGCACATGATTTTAACAGTGTGCTTGTGTTACAGAAATTTGCTGGTGAGGGGTAAAAGAAGAGTGGCAAGTGCACTGTCAACATAAAGGTACATTTTATTCTTACACAGAATATCTATGTAATTGTTTAGAATATCTATGTAATTGTTTTGTTTTTCTTTCTTTTTTAGAATACCTGGCTATTGACTTGTTACATTAATTTTTGAAGAGTAATTGTTAGTGTGTCATGGAGAGGGAAAACTGGAACATTACTCGAAGTAATTTAAGAAAAAAGGCTGTTAAAAGAGTCAACCAGTTGTTTCAATTTTTAAATGATGAGGACATCAGTGTTGAAGATAATACTGCAGAAAATAACGTGGAACACGAAGTAGTTGCTTCAGGCTTTGATTTGCCATCAAACTCTGGATCAGAGAGTAATGAAGAAAGTGAATCGTTTGATGAAGATAACCATGTTGATCAAGGGAAAGATATTCCTAACAATGATTTAGCAGACTGGGCAACACGTTTTGATGTTTCATTAATTGCTTTGTCCGCCCTTTTGACTATACTAAAGTTCCGTCATCCCTTCTTGCCAAAAGATGCCAGAACTTTACTTAAAACACAGACTTGCCATAGTGTTGCTCCTTTGGCAAGTGGGTCATTCTATTATTTTGGCATACAGAAAATGTTCAGTCGCTTGTTTGAGAAGTTGACATCAGTTGTTCAGAATCAGCACAGTTTCAAATTACAATTAAACATTGATGGTCTTCCAATTTTTAAAAGTTCAGGTATACAGTTTTGGCCAACTTTAGGAATGCTCCAGGGTTACAGTAGAAAGCCTGTGCTCATTGCTCTTTTCTGTGGAAACTCAAAGCCTCAGTCACTGTCAGAATATCTAAAGGATCTGATTTGTGAGTTGAAATCTATGAGCACTGGATTTGTTGTAAATGGCAAGACCTTTTTTTTTGACTGTGTGCTCTGTAATATGTGATGCGCCAGCGAGAGCCTTCGTTAAGGGTATTAAGTCACACAATGGGTACAGTGGGTGTGATAAATGTGTACAGCCAGGCATTTACATTAATATTCGCATGACATTCCCAGAGCTTGATGCTAACGTGAGAACGGAAATATCTTTTTTAAATGCAGAAGATGAAGACCACCATTTAAAGCATTCCCCATTTTGTGAAACCTCTGTCCCTATGGTCAGTGGATTTCCACATGACTATATGCACTTAGTATGCTTAGGTGTGATGCGTCGTCTTCTTGATTTGTGGATCGGTGCTTGCGGAAAGTTACGTTGTCGTATTTCTTCCACACAGGTGAAATTAATTTCAGACAAACTGCTTGCACTCAGAAGTTATATACCTTCAGAATTTGCTAGAAGGCCAAGGGGCCTAGATGAGAGGTTACGTTGGAAAGCCACAGAACTTAGGCAGTTCTTACTTTACACTGGTCCAGTAGTTTTGAGGGATTTTCTGCCTACTGAGGTTTATCACAATTTTATGCTGCTGTCTGTGGGTATATACATCTTGGCAAGTCCAACATACTGTTTCCTGTTAAATGACTTTGCCAACACTCTGCTTAGATCATTTGTTAAACATTTTGGAGACCTCTATGGTCATGGGTTTTTAGTTTATAACATTCATGGTCTGATTCATCCTAGTGATGATGTGAAGGTGCATGGACACTTAGATTTAATATCAGGGTTTCCTTATGAGAACTACTTAAAACAAATTAAAGGGATGGTTAGAAAACCTAGCTCACCCCTGCAACAAGTTGTACGCCGAATATCTGAACTTCATTCAAACAGTTTGAATGATGAGGAAGCATGTAAACCCAACAAAAAAATTAGAATGCTTCACTCAGATGGACCGGTTCCATCTGGCTTTACAGGAACAGTCTCCCAATTCAAAGAACTGGCAATTGATGACATTGTCATCAACTCATCAGAGAGGGACAGGTGTATAAAGTTGAACAACAAGATTGTCTTGGTTCAAAATTAATAATCTGTGAGTTCGAGGAATACATTGTTTACAAAGAATACAGACACATCACAAAGTTTTTTGACTATCCCATTGACTCCACAGAATTGGGAATTTGCTTTGTATCAGATTTGTCACCAAATTTGATGTGCTTTAAGTTAGACAGTAGTGTGCAAAAGTGTGTCCGGTTGCCTTTGGAGGTTGGATTTGTTGTTATTCCACTTTTACATGCAGATCCATTCTAGGTTGCAGTCTTGTTGCCAGGTTGTGGTGGTTGTGGTAGACAGCGAAATTTTAAGTTTTACATAATTTTTTATCTTGAAAAGAAATATTGATACTTTTTGTGCAGATCAACATCAAGTTTAAACTGCGGAGAGAGCCTGCCTTTCATAATCCCTGTAGGTGTGTATCCCATGTTTATACTTGTTAATATCTTGAGTTTTAAAGATCTTTAAGAAAAAGAGGTATACTTGAAGTTCATTTTTATAAGTATATTTAAGAAAAGCTCAAGTATATGTAAAATTGTTCTTTATTTAGTAAGTATATTAATATCAATGTACTATTAATGTACTTGATAGTGTACTAATAGCACTTTGGACTAAAATGGCCCACGTTCTAGTTTATAAAAGTATACATTCCTATTTTAAGTTTAAAATAAATAGCACACTTCAATAATCTTCTTTTTCATAAGGGGATGGATAACTTTCTTAAGTAAAACCTCTTTCAGTTATTTCTTAAAATAGTTTTTATTGTTTGTATATAATATTGTTCATATTGTTTATAATCTTACAGCTAATGTCTGTTTGTTTTCTAAGCCATGTTTCACATTGTGGAGTTTCTGGAAACCCAAGAAGTTGAAGTTGTGCCAGCACTGTGGGTTGCAGATGAAATTTGTCAATGGCCAGCTCACTACAAACCTGACGAATTAGTGAAGGCCATACGGAGCCAGGAGCAGCCTGGACACACATGGGATGCATTTCATGTTCGAATTTTATATACAACTGGTATGCATATCACATTTACTTTTATGATTCAGTGGTTTTACCAATCATCTCATGAGATTTTTCTAATTTACAGCAAACTACAAAAGTGCTCGACTAAAACTTCCTGAAGCTGAAGCCCACACTGATCTTCAAACAACAGAGGAAGATGAGGATGTCAATCCAAAGAAAAAGCGAAAATGCCTGTAAGTGCAATACATTTGCCCAGAATTACCATCTAAAGCAGGGCTTCTCAAAGTCTACATTCAAAGGTCCAAATCTGAATTCACATGAATGTCAAAGGTCCGGAACTTGTGTAGTCACAGTACCAAAATTTCAGTAGTCGGTACCAATACCAGTAAAATTCCACGGCTACCAATTTCAGTACCAAAGCAAAACATGCTTATTTAACAACACACAATTTCATTAATAAAGCTCTTTATTGATATAGATGTTTAAAAGCATTGCAATTTTGAAAATATTTAGTATACAAGTCAAATCTTGCTGAAATAGTTGTGTGCTTGCTGGAGTCTTTTATGCTGGAGAACATCCTCCTCTTACAGTCTACACCTGTAATACAATTTTGTAAACATACACTAAACTTCAGTAAGACAACGGACTGAATGTATATGTAAAATCAGAACAAGCTGTTGTCTTTAAATAATTAAAGACTACAGACAAACTTTATAAACCTAGTTATCCAGCCTGAATGATATACTGTGACGGTTTAGGTAGGGGCAAAGAGGACGCTGTCGCGGAATCAGGTGCAAGTGACTTTAATAAATGAGCGAAAACTGTCTGAAGACCAGAAAGTTTACTGGCGGACGTGTCGCTCAGAATAAACAGAAGGAGCAGGCTGGATCGTAGTCGTGGAACAGGCTGGGGTCGGGCGATGTACGGAGTCGGTCTTGGGGGCTGGGCAGGTCTCGTAGTCGGGGTACAGGCGGAGGTCAGGCGATTCACGTCGGGCATCAAAGGGGCTGGGCAGAAACTCGGGGTCAAAACGGCAAAACAACGATCAGAAAACACAGAGAGACAAAACCAGGAAAACGCTCGAACTCAGGAGTAAATCTTGAAGATCTCGCATCAGGGTGCAAGAACCGATAACTAAAATAGTCTCCCTAATCTGGAAATGATCTGCAACAGCTTGTGGTAGGTGGATGCAAAGAGAACCGGAGAAACCGGACAACCCGGCATAGCGGCGTAGAGCTGACAGCTCGTAAAAACGGGAAAGGTAGAGTCAAGGAATCCCCGGAGGTGTGATCTTCGTGACGTCAGTTGGGGATCCCCGGGGTCGATCTGTGACAGTACCCCCCCCCCCCCGACGTCCGCCACCTGGCGGACGGCCAAGCCCCCCTCCAGGGTGGGCCCGCCGGAAATCAGCAATGAGGGAGGGGTCCAGTATGTGCCGAGCCGGCACCCAAGACCGCTCTTCAGACCCGTAGCCCTCCCAATCCACCAGATACTGCAGTCCTCGGCCTCGGCGACGAGCAGCCAGCAGGCGACGCACCGTAAAAGTCTCCCCCCCACCTATCAGCTTTGGCGGTGGAGGAGGAAGAGCAGGAGATGCCAGGGGGCTAACAGCGTGTGGTTTTAGCAGGGAGACATGGAAAGTGTGATGTATCCTACGCATAGCGGCAGGGAGCCGAAGGCGTACGGCAGAGGGATTAACGATCTTCGCAATAGGAAAAGGTCCCACAAAACGAGGAGCCAACTTCCGTGAAACCACGTGTAAGGGAAGGTCCCTGGCGTTCAACCAGACCCGTTGCCCAACCCGCAAGGGAGGTGCCCGGGATCGACGTCGGTTAGCGTACCTCTCCATCCAGGCTCGGGAGCGCAGCAAGGACGTCCTGGCGATCCTCCAGGTGCGATGGCAACAGCGTAAAAACTGGTGCACGGAAGGGAACAGAGGGGGTTGGTACCCTAGGCAGGATTGGAAGGGAGAAAGACCCGTAGATGAAACCAGTAACGCGTTATGGGCGTATTCTGTCCAGGGGCCTCATGTATAAACGGTGCTTACGCACGAAAATGTTGCGCACGCCCGTTTCCACGCTCACGTCGAGATGTATAAAAACTAAACTTGGCGTACCGCCACGCACATTCTCACGGCAACCCCAGACAAGGCGTACGCAAGTTTCTGCTCGATTTGGCAAAATGGAGGCACCTACTGGCAAAAGAGTGCTACTGCAGTTTCACTGTGTCAGACTCGCATTCATGACGCGGTCTGCATGAAATACACCGAAATTATTTGGCCATCGGTCACCTGATCGTAATCAATCTGTGACAATAAAACGGTGCAGGGAAAGACAAAAAATATTCCAACCATGGCTGCTCTTGCATTGTTAGAGGACATTGCAAATGGAAGAGTCAGAATAGAGCTCGTATTCAGGGATCATATACTGATTTCCTGGCCCATGATGATGACTGGCTTCTAAGTCGATTCAGATTTCCAAGAGCAATCCTTTTGGAGCTGTGTGCTAAACTGGGGCCAGCATTACAAAAGCAGACGATGAGGAATTGCGCTATAGGCTACCTGTTCCTTTACAAGTTCTGTCCACTCGCGGGTTCTTAGACACAGGTGCTTTTCAGCGAGAACTTGCGGACTGATCGGGTATTTCTCAGTCAACACTGAGTCGCGCCATGCCGGTGTTGTATGGGACGGCAAAATCTGCTTGTCACCCAGATACATGGGCGTAATTTCCAGGGGGGTCATGACCACCTCCCCCCAATAATCATGTTTCCCCTGTCATGGGTGGAGACTTCCACCCCCCCCCCCCCCAATGTTCCAGCCAAAGTTACGCCCTTGCCCAGATATATAAAATTTCCTTACACTGTGGTTGAACAGGCAAATATTAAAGTGCAATTTGCAGCGATGTCCGGTTTTCCCAACGTAGACGAAGCTATCGACTGCGCGCACATTGCTATTAAGTCACCTTCAGAGAACGAATTTGCTTATGTAAATAGAAAGCACTTTCCCTCTATTAATGTACTCTATTAATGCATTGAGGGCACCTCTTGTACTGTTGTCTGTAAGAATAAACAAACAGAATAAACTAAAGTAACACCGCATCTGCGCCCTATGTGTTATTCATAAACATGCAAGTAATTCAAAGAAGTATGGTACAAGAAAAACTCACCCGCGATGACATCAGCGTCCCCCTCACCCGATAAAAGTGTGTCCCCAATCATCGCAGCAACTAGTTGCTCAAAGGGTGTGAGACCGGGAATTCCGCTACCTCCACCTGTGCTGTTAAGACTCTTACGGTGAGCGGCCGCTCGTTTTTTCACGTCGATTTTAATGTCCGACCACTTCTTTTTAATTTCGGCCACCGTGCGAATTTTGGAACCAACACTTTTAACTGACTCCGCCACGCTGTGCCACTCCGTCAACTTTCGTTTATTGCTGATGCCACTTATACCACCAAATAATATCACTTTTCTTTTCTCGATTTCTGTTAACATGACCTCCACTTCACACTCGCAGAAATACTTCTTTTTCCCTCGTGGTTTGTCCATTGTTGTTTAAGAAAAACATAGAACAAAGCGGGCATTTATACAGATTTACATATGCAAATATGCATAAATATGGGCGGGTCGGGGGAGTGGCTGTGGGCTCGTTCACGTACGTAAAATTTCACGCTCATTGGGATTTATAAAGGGAATGTGTGTAGATCTGTGCTTACGCACAGTTTTATGCATCTGGATTTTTTCTTGCTTACGCACATTCCTAGTTTTGTCCGTACGCCATGTTTTAGTGTGAATTCTACGCACGTTGTTATACATGAGGCCCCAGGTCAGGTAGGAACTCCATGTTGCAGGCGAATGGGAGGCCAGTCAACGTAGCATCCGCTCCAGGTCCTGGTTGAGCCGTTCTGTCTGCCCGTTGGACTGGGGGTGGACACCAGAGGACAGACTTGCTGTGGCCCCAAGAAGCCTGCAAAACTCCCTCCAAAAACGAGAAACGAATTGTGGGCCCCTGTCGGACACGATATCCAAAGGCAAACCATGGAGCCAGAACACGTGCTCGATCAACAGTTGCGCTGTCTCCTTAGCGGATGGCAAGCCAGGAATTGGTATGAAATGGGCTGCCTTAGAGAACCGGTCCACAACCGTAAGGACCCCTGTGTATCCCCGGGAGGGGGGAAGACCGGTCACAAAATCCACCGCCACATGAGACCAGGGACATCTAGGAACGGGAAGAGGGAGCAAGAACCCAGTCGGAGCTCGAGAGGGGTTCTTACTCCGGGCACAGGTCTCGCACGCGGCCACGAAACTACGAATATCCCGAAGCATGGAAGGCCACCAAAACCTTTGCCCAAGTAGAGCCCGAGTGCGGTGAACCCCGGGATGGCAGGCCAGGAGAGAGGAATGCCCCCACTGAAGGACCTGGCAGCGCAAGAACTTCGGTACGAATAGACACTTAGATGGGCACCCCTCTGGCGATCTGATGAGAGGTTGGACCGCCCGGACTGCCTCCTCAATCCCCCACGTGACAGCTCCAACAAAACATGCGGTTGGCAGAACAAGACTGGGCTTCTCCTCCACCTCACCTACTTCGTGTTGACAGGACAGGGCATCTGGCTTGCCGTTCTTGGTGCCGGGCCTGTAGGTGATCAGATAGTTGAAACGGTTAAAAAACATGGACCACCTAGCTTGGCGAGCGTTGAGCCGTCGAGCGGACCGCAGGTACTCCAGGTTCTTATGGTCAGTCAGGATTAAAAAAGAGTCAGAGGTACCCTCTAACCACTGTCTCCATTCCTCCAATGCGAGCTTGATGGCAAGCAACTCCCGGTCCCCTATATTGTAGTTCCTCTCAGCAGGAGCGAGCTTCCGGGAAAAAAAAGCACAGGGATGCTGTTTGTTGTCCAACAAGGAGCGTTGGGATAGCACTGCCCCAACCCCGGTTCCTGAGGCATTAATCTCCACTAAGAACTGCAGTGACGGGTCGGGCACCTGTAGCACTGGAGCAGAGGTGAAACGGTCTCGAAGGTCAGCAAAAGCTCTCTGGGCCACATCAGTCCACTGAAACAAGACCTTAGTAGAGGTCAGAGCCGTAAGAGGTGCGGCTACAGAGCTATAACCACGGATAAAACAGCGGTAAAAATTTGCAAAACCCAGAAAACGTTGTAAATCCTTCCGTGATTTCGGCTGTGGCCACTCTGCCACAGCTTTGACCTTCTCTGGATCCATCCGGATGGAACCTTCAGCAAGGATGAATCCCAGGAAAGAAATAGTACATCTATGGAACTCGCATTTCTCAGCCTTGAGAAATAATCTATGGGACAGCAGGCGCTGAAGGACTGCCCGAACATGCTGAACGTGCTCCTGCTCACTCTGCGAGAATATCAAGATGTCATCTAGGTATACGAAGACATACTTATTGAGCATATCCCAAAGGACATCATTAATCAAGGCCTGGAACACAGCCGGAGCATTAGTTAGCCCAAAAGGCATCACGAGGTACTCGTAGTGACCAGTGGGGGTGTTGAAGGCTGTCTTCCATTCGTCTCCCTCCCGGATCCTCACCAAGTGGTAGGCATTACGGAGATCCAATTTCGTAAAGACCTTGGTTCCCTGGAGAAGGTCTAGGACCGAGGATAGCAAAGGCAGGGGGTAACGATTCCTAATGGTGATCTCATTGAGGCCCCTATAGTCGATGCATGGACGAAGAGAGCCGTCCTTCTTATCAACAAAAAAGAAACCAGCCCCAGCAGGGGAAGAAGAAGGACGGATAATGCCTGTAGCTAAAGCTCCGTTGACGTACTCCTCCATAGCCCTTCTTTCGAGGCCCGAAAGAGAATATAGACGGCCCCTGGGAGGGGAGGTACCAGGTAGCAGATCTATCGCACAATCATAAGGCTGATGCGGCTGAAGAGAAGCAGCCTGGTACTTACTGAAAGCTTGCTTCAGGTCGTGGTACTCTGCCGGAACACCTGACAAATCTGGGAACTCCTCATCCTGTGTGGGGACCTCTAGTAGTTGACTAGCATGCAGACACTGGGAAAAACAAAATGAACTCCAGGCAATTATTGTGCCCCTCTCCCAGTCGATGTGAGGGTTATGTCGGACAAGCCAAGGATGCCCTAGCACCAGGGGTGCCTGGGGTGAGTTGATCAGATAAAACGAAAGGATCTCAACATGAGCTCCCCCTATCAACAGACTCACCGGAACAGTAACCTGGGAGATAGTTGCCATTCTCCGTCCATCCAGAGCGTATGCTGTCCGTGTTGCCTGGACGCGGGTGGTGGGGATTCCCCACTGTCGAGCCAGTGTAGAATCGATGAAGTTCTCATCTGCCCCGGAATCAATTAGGACGGCCAGTGACTGCTGGGAGGACCCCCATGTAACTACTGCTGGGAGAAACGTCCGTTGCACAGAAGAGGAATCGACCGGAACCACACCCACCAGTACCCTCTTCCCTACTGGTGGGTGTGCCCTTTTACTGGGCACTGGGCAATAAAATGACCAGCCTGTCCACAGTTCAAACAAACCCTGGCAGAGAGGCGCCGTTGTCGTTCGGCTGGAGAAAGGCGGGTCCAATCAACCTGCATCGGCTCTGGTCCGGCGTCTAAGGGGTTACCAGTGCTGGGGAACGAGGTGCGAGGTACCCCCTCCGGCCGACGTCGCTCTCTGCGACGCTGACGAATCCGCATATCCACCCTTAGGGCTACATCGGTTAGTGCAGACAGGGATGCAGGAAGTTCCCGTGTTGTGAGTTCGTCTTTAATTTCCTCCGCCAGCCCGTTATAACAAGCGTCGAATAAGGCTTGCGAATCCCAGCCGCAGGACATCACAAGGGTCTGGAACTGAATAGTGTAATCGGATACCGTGCGATGACCCTGGCGAAGCTGCATAATTTCACGTGCTGCCTCTCTTCCATGCTTTGAATGGTCGAAGACGCGCTTCATTTCCTCCTGAAACTGGCCGTGAGAGTTACAAAACGAAGCGCCAGCGTCCCAGGCAGCAGTTGCCCACTCTCTCGCAGAGCCGGTCAGAGCCATGATTACTGTATGTAAGCCACTTTAGAGCGCTCTGAAGGGAACGCGGAAGGCTGCAACTCGAAGGCGAGGGAGCACTGTGACAAAAATGCTCTGCATGAGCCCGGTTCCCCATTATATTGACCAGGGGGCTGAATACGCGGCTCGCTAGAAGCGATCGGCGGAGCGGTGGGGCGTGTCTCCTGAATGCGCTGTACCTCCGTTGCCAGCACTGTCAAGCCCGCATGGAGGGAATCCAAGGAGTCCCCCACAGCACCGATGTCCGTCTGCTGATAACTCAGAAGAGTGCCTTGTCTGGCCAGAGCCTCAGCCAGCTGCTGGACGCTCACCTGATCCGCTGGGTCCATCTTCCTCTGGCGAGATCTTTCTGTGACGGTTTAGGTAGGGGCAAAGAGGACGCTGTCGCGGAATCAGGTGCAAGTGACTTTAATAAATGAGCGAAAACTGTCTGAAGACCAGAAGGTTTACTGGCGGACGTGTCGCTCAGAATAAACAGAAGGAGCAGGCTGGATCGTAGTCGTGGAACAGGCTGGGGTCGGGCGATGTACGGAGTCGGTCTTGGGGGCTGGGCAGGTCTCGTAGTCGGGGTACAGGCGGAGGTCAGGCGATTCACGTCGGGCATCAAAGGGGCTGGGCAGAAACTCGGGGTCAAAACGGCAAAACAACGATCAGAAAACACGGAGAGACAAAACCAGGAAAACGCTCGAACTCAGGAGTAAATCTTGAAGATCTCGCATCAGGGTGCAAGAACCGATAACTAAAATAGTCTCCCTAATCTGGAAATGATCTGCAACAGCTTGTGGTAGGTAGATGCAAAGAGAACCGGAGAAACCGGACAACCCGGTATAGCGGCGTAGAGCTGACAGCTCGTAAAAACGGGAAAGGTAGAGTCAAGGAATCCCCGGAGGTGTGATCTTCGTGACGTCAGTCGGGGATCCCCGAGGTCGATCCGTGACATATACATTAACACACAAACAGTGATGTTTATTAATAAATTTTTAATCTATCATTTAACTTAACATAAACTACAACATTCAACTCAACCACTAACAGAATTTAAAACGTACCGCTTTCTTCATGATTTGACTTTATTCTGAAGTATTTCTTCATTTGGGTGTGCGCATCTTGTTGAGTTTGATTAGCGCACCTCTGCCCATCACGTCTTATTGCGTCTGAAAAGTTTCCTTCTGAAAATGTGTCAAACAGCACATCAATTCCTGGTTGACACGTTACGTCTGTGCTACCAGGTCGTATGAACATGAGTTGCACCACGTGAAATCAAGCGGGTCCGGATTAAATTCCTTCCGGGTCCGGACTTTGAGAAGCCCTGGTCTAAAAAATAGTACTTTTAATTCATTGAAATCAATTTTGGTTTGATTTCTGTTTCCCATTACAAGACCAAACATTCGCTTTGAAAGTGAGAGTGAGGAGGAAGTTGCTGTCAAACAAAAAAGGACATTGCCTTCAGCCCCAAAAATAAAATTGCCGAACTTTGATATACAGTCTGCAGTAAGGAGAAAAGTTCAACAGCCTGAACCACAAGAACAAAGGACAAGCCTGGATCTCAGACAGTCTCGTACAAGTCCTGAGCCTAGGCAGTCTGTAAGAAGTCCTGAGCCTAGACAATCAAGAAGTCCTGAACCAAGATGGTCTGTGACTAGTCCTCAACCTCATCAACTAGATGAAAGTCAGAGACACTCAGGAACAACTATTTCAAATGGTCTGGCTTGTAAGTAATTTATGGTCTTTGTGCATTTTTTGTCTATATATATATATATATATATATATATATATATATATATATTTATTTATTTTTTTAGTCTGGAGCATCCTTAATAAAGTTTTTCCCAGTTCAGCTGATTAGTAGTTTTCTTATACTGTATGTTCAATGTCATTTTTTTAGCTCTACTGCACAAACTTCTTACAAATCAAGAAATGATTTTGGAACAACTTAAAGTGATTCAGATGAATCTGCAAAAAACATGCCAACCTGCCCAGGGGCAGGATCCCCTCAAGGGAGAAGTGCTGCCGCTCAAAGATGTGACTGCCCTCCTTGCTTTGGAAAAACGTCTCAGAGAAGAGGAAGACCTCAAAAACAAAATGGTAATAACATTGCCTTACCACATAAAATAATAGTTTAATTTATTAGTATTCCCAGCCACTTAAGTTGTATGTTGGACAGCAGTAATTCTATTCTCACTGATGGATGCACAGTATTTTGAACAATTTACTAGGTCACCCAAATATAAAATTCATAACCTGTTCATCCTCATGCCATTCTATGTATTTGACTTCCTGTCTTTAGCTATAGAAAATTGTACTACATTTTTCCTTTTTTCTTTTACAAAATGGTGGAGTAAAAGCACTCAAGGGTAGTGTTGATGTCCATTCTAAAATACCATCCTAAATTCCAACTTAGGGAAAAGTTAAAAAATACCTTTTATTAGAACTGGGTTATGAGTGAGGTGTTGGTTTAGGTATCCATAGTTTTTCAATTTTACTTTTTCAGATTACTACCTTCAGTGTCATTGGAGGAGTTGACATTAAAGATAGTGTTTGGCGAATTATGAAGCACTGTTTTACCAACACCCTTGCCAAACAGCTCAACTGGCGTGGCATCAATGGCAAAACAGCTTTCCATGGACTGCATATGAAAGATGTAATAACTGGTAAGTGTTACATGCATTCATGTCATCAAACTAGGGATGCTCATTTTGGTTAATTTTCCTAACCGACAACCACAATTTGTTATCCGAACATTAATTGTTAACTGTTCAGATTAGCATCTTACACATCCTTAAATTTCCATGCACCTGCAGTGTTTGTGACAACAGAGAAAAATAAATATTAATAAAACAAATAAGATTAACAGGCCTGCATTAAATATTTTACAATTAAAGAAATTTACATTGCAAAATGAAAACACACTGAATCAAGCTTTGAAGAACTGGCTTTTTGTCATAGCTTGATTGTAAAGTAACCTGGGGCCTCATGTATAACGACGTGCGTAGAATTCACACTAAAACATGGCGTACGGACCAAAAGAAGTGGTAGGACATTAAAATCGACGGCGGGAAAAACAAGCGGCCGATCACCTTAAGAGTCTTAACAGCACAGGCGGAGGTAGCGGAATTCCCGGTCTCACACCCTTTTAGCAACTAGTTGCTGCGATGATTGGGGACAGACTTTTATCGGGTGAGGGGGATGCCGATGTCATCGCGGGTGATTTTTTCTCGTACCATACTTGTTTGAATTACTTGCATGTTTAAGAATAACGCGTAGGGCGCAGATGCGGTGTTACTTTCGTTTATTCTGTTTGTTTATTCTTACAGACAACAGTACAAGAGGTGCCCCCAATACATTAATAGAGTACATTAATAGAGTGAAAGTGCTTTCCATTTACATAAGCAAATTCGTTCACTGAAGGTTATAGCAATGGGCGCGCAGTCGATAGCTTCGACTACGTTGGGAAAACCGGACATCGCTGCAAATTGCGCTTTAATATTTGCCTGTTCAACCACAGTGTAAGGAAATTTTATATATCTGGGTGACAAGCGAATTATGCCGTCCCATACAGCCGGCATGGCGCGACTCAGAATTGACTGAGAAATACCCGATCGGTCCGCTAGTTCTCGCTGAAAAGCACATGTGGCTAAGAACCCGCGAGTGGACAGAACTTGTAAAGGAACAGGTAGCCTATGTAGCGTAATTCCTCATCGTCTGCTTTTGTAATACTGTAATGTTTAGCACACAGCTCCAAAAGGATTGCTCTTGGAAATCTTAATCGACTTAGAAGCCAGTCATCATCATCATTATAAGCTATGTCTTCCAATAACGCAAGAGCTGCCATGGTAGTTGTAATAGTTCGGTCATTTTCTGCACCGTTTTATTGTTACAAATTGATAAAAAAAAAATCAGCTGCCGTACATTTGTATTTAAAATACACCGACATCAGTATCAGTATCAGTGTGTGTGTGTTTTCCTTATTTCAACAGTCTATATTGCAGCCTGCTCTTACACAGACATATAATACAAAACAAAAACAGTCCAAATATTATATAAAATACACCGACATTAATTACACAGACATATAATACAAAACAAAAACAGTCCAAATATTATATAAAATACACCAACATTAATTGTATGTTGTTTACAAATGTACGGCAGCTGATTTTTTTTTTATCAATTTGATAAAGTCCGCGTCATGATTGTGAGTCTGACACAGTGAAACTGCAGTAGCACTCTTTTGCCAGTAGGTGCCTCCATTTTGCCAAATCGAGCAGAAACTTGCGTACGCCTTGTCTGGGGTTGCCGTGAGAATGTGCGTGGCGGTACGCTAAGTTTAGTTTTTATACATCTCGACCTGAGCGTGGAAACGGGCGTGCGCAACATTTTTGTGCGTAAGCACCGTTTATACATGAGGCCCCTGTTCTATTCACAAGAAATATTTGTATAATTTTATTAGTAATATAAAATAACTCATTTTCAACTGTTTACCACCATGGTATGTTTGCAGCATAAGATTAGATAAGCATAAGAGTGTGTAGTTCTGCATGAAATTCCTTTTATTTCCGAGGGCACTATTCTTTACTTTATACCACAGCAGAAAATGCTCAATTATAACCTAAACATAACTTGCAAAAGTCATTTTTACACCCTAAAATGACCTTGCAGAGGAAGAGGATCTTGAGAGTCCAGTAGATTCAAACACGTTTGCTGCTCAGCAGTGGCTTTGCCGGGTGATTCTCACGAAACCATTAAAACACCATGGCACTAATGATTTTAAATATAAAATGTGTAATTTAACAATATACAAAAGCATCAGAATAAAGACAATAATGTTCTCTACCTTGCACAATGTGTGATTTCAACATGAGAATTAATTATTTTGCTGTTTTACTGCATTTTCTGCTGAAATTCTCATTACCGCAATGCGTCCGGCTCTGTTTGAATGCGTGTCATGTTGTAATTTAAACAAATTAACATTAAAATATTTAGAAAAAAAATAAATGGATGTTCTACTAGATTATTTTAGATGACAGAAAAATAATTTACTGAATATTCATGTATAATATTAATGAAGAAAAAGTAAGAAAATTACATGTCCATGCCTGATGTTCTCATCCTCCGCAACATTTTTTATGGACCGTTCAAGCGCACATACAGTATTTAAATAAAGTTTGATTTTGAGTGACAGAGCACATGGATCAGTTACTTCAAGATGGCTACCAGGTAAGATCATCTCTTTATATCTCTCCAGTTAAATATTAAATATTCTCTTGTCAGAATGTTTACACGACATTTTGATTATCATTACCGAAACAGGTAGTTTTCTACATTTCGAAAATTGTTAGACTTACAATTTTTTTACAAAAATGTACTTTATTAAAGTCTAATTATATGCACTGAGTGAAAATTAGCAAAGTCACCATGGCTTCTCTATTGTTAGCAAAACATACTGAGGTACCTCATCCTCCGCAACACCATTCTCATATACTGCAACCATTTAAGGCCAGTTGCGGTAAAGAGAACTTCTGTTTCGGTAATGAGAATTTAAGCATATTGTGTATGACTTTTATGAATTTAACATTAATTTAAAATGTAATAACTTGATATTTTGCTTTATGATTTGTTTCACTGTAGACAGTCAGCAAGTGAGAAAAAAAAAGCTTTAGCAAAGGCCAGGTTGGCAAAGTTTAGGGAGAAATTATACAGTAACCCAGAACTGCTCGAGGAGTACAGAAGGAAGGAGAGAGAGAGGTTAGGTTTGGAGATGCTACAACAGGTGTAATTAGCAAAAAACACCCTACAGTGTTAGGAAGTGTATATGAGAGTACATAGATAGACACACACACAGCCATTTAGCCATTACTATAACAGGGCTTTGGTGCTGGATTGAGTGTACTGTTCATACTGTGGGAAATTCCCGCCACACTTGCAGGTTGTGAGACTCTTAAAGTGACAGCAACCTAATATATTTGCTGCACTCTGTCATTAATATTAATTAAAGACAAACCTCAGTAGTTTAAATTGTTAATAATTTTATTATAATTTAGTAATAATATAGTAATAATTTTAATAAAATAATAAATAAAACATTATTTGTGCTTCTGTTTGTATTTTTTTTATTGTTTACCTACTTTTTCAGTTAATTTCAAAGACTAAAATTAAACTCTGCAGCACCCCACAACTTCAGGCCCAGTATAGGATACACACACACACACACACACACACACACACACACACAGCATCAAGTCTGTACTGTATGATGATGTGTACATACGTTTTTGTTTTTTTTGTTTTTCCCGTGTTGCGAGACATGCTAATTTAATGTCATGCTTTCTTTCCACTTTCAGGTATCAAAAACGAAAACAAACTGGCAAATTAAAGAAAACTGAAGAGCTGACTAAGAAGCAACATGAAAAGAAAAAAAGACATTGGCGAGAAAGCTCAAAGCGTTATTATAAAAGAAAGAAACAGCTTAAAGCTGTACTAGACACAACACCATCTAGTGAGGAAGATAATTCACTTCAGCTTATTCAAGAAGCAAACGAAGTTCAAGAAAATCTTCAAGAAGCTGCCCCAAAAGAACAACCATTTTTGTCTCAGCAGGTAAATGTCCTAGCAAAAAAAAAATCCAGATTCCAATTTTGTCAAATATATTTTAAAAGTTCATTGAACTTTCAAATGTAGAAGTTAACATTATAAATACGTAAATGTATAGTTCATTTAGTAGGAACAAATTATATTATTAAAATATTAAAAAGCAAGAGCTTAAAACCTCAGGTTTTATGGTCAGGTCCTAATAGGCTGCTGAGCATGCTTAGATTGATCACAGATGATGCTCTTGAAGCGTATTAAGAATTAACATATTTAGCTCTTTAGTGTTTGTTAATCATATTTCATTGTGACAGTTGTGTTTTGTTTCGAGTCACTATTAGAGTAAATAAGGTTATTTTCAGTTAAGTTTCCATTTCAATAAATATAAATAACTGTATGGTGTACTGAATTCTTGGTTTGGTCTACACAAGTTAGAGTAACTAAAGAAGTTTCACATCATTTGTATTAATGTAAGATTACCAAACTTAAACATTATTTTTAATGTCAAACAACAGTTATAAGTAAAAAATAACTGTATAATTATATTTTTTACATAATTAAGTAAAACTAATAAAACATACACATTTTTTTTCTTTACAGCGTAATGACATCAACTTAACTCCCCCCAAAAATAAGATACAGACACCAAGACAAATAAATACATCTACCCCAAAAGAATCACCCAAAAGGAAGAAAAGAAAAAGAACACTATCAAAATTATCAAAATTGAGGGAAAAGTTGCGCAACACGGAAGAGAAGCTGCTGGAGAGGACTAAAGAGACTTTAAACCTAAGGAAAAGACTGAGAAGACTTGAAAAGAGGGAGAGAAAGCAGGGACTTGAGAACATGGAAGGCAGAAAGGTCCAACAAAAAGCTAGAAAGAGAGATAACCAAAGAATATTATCCAACAGCCAGAGAAGATTAATGCGCAAAATAGTTAGCTGCTTCTTTCACCAAGATGAAGTTTCGACTGTCATAAATGGCAAATCTGGTGAAATTCGAAAAAAGGGCCAGATATTTCGCAAGAGAGCCTTGACAGACAACATGGCAAACCTTCACAGAAGATTTCAGTCTGAGAATCCCAGGCACAAACTTTCCATGTCTCAGTTCTGTAAACTTAGGCCATTTTGGATTGTCTACCGTAGAGTAAATGATAGGGAAACATGTGCTTGTAAAACACATGAAAATTTTGGCCTGAAGATAAAAAAGCTGCATCAGCTAGGAATCATAGCCACAGCGTCTTCAAGGGACATAGTGCAGGCCAGTGTGTGTAGTGACAACGACATGTCCTGTATGTACAGGACATGCAGCAATTGCCAAAAAAAGAAATTTCCAACAACACTGGATCCTTCACTGAAAGAAAACATTATAGTATGGGAAGAGTGGGTTACAAAATCTATACCAAAAAAAGGAACAGATGGGCCCACTGAAGAGAAGGAAGTGAGAAGAGCTTTCCTTGAGAAGAGACATACCTCAGTCGAAAAGCTTGTAGAACTGACACAGGACCACCTCTCAAACTTCTCAAGACACATTTACAACATCAAGCATCAGTTTGAAAGACTGAGAAAATTGAGAGAGTCTCTTACCCAGAATGAAGTAGTGGTTCATGTTGACTACAGTGAGAACTATGCTTGTAAATATAGCAGAGAAATAAAAGAAACTCACTTTGGAGGTGGAAACCAGCAGGTAACCCTCCATACTGGAGTTATTTATCTCAGTGGGGGGGAGGTGAAGTCCTTTGCATCGCTTTCAGACTGTCTTCAGCACAATGCAATAGCCACATGGGCTCACCTTGACCCGGTGCTGAGGAGCATACGAGAGGAACATCCAAATGCAAGTGACATCCACTTCATTTCAGATGGCCCCACATCTCAATACCGGAACAAAACCAACTTTTATCTAGCCTCAACAGTGCCATTCATGAGAGGATTTAACCGTGTAACATGGAACTTCACAGAAGCATCCCATGGAAAGGGTGCTCCTGATGGAGTGGGTGGTGCCTTGAAAAACCTGGCTGACAGAATTGTGTCCTATGGTACCAGCATACCAGATGCTGACACTCTTTTTGAGCAGCTAAATCTCAATTCATCTGTAAGGCTCTTTAAAGTTACGGAGGAAGATGTCAAAACAAGTGCTGAATTAGTACCACCAGACCTGAAGACAGTACCTGGGACAATGAGAATTCATCAGGTGAGTAAACATATTGACAACATTTTCAAATTCAGTGCAAATAGTAGGAGAAGCCAGCGGGTTTGACGTAGGAGAGATTGGAGGGCTTAACTTGAGAGTGGCCAGCCATTCTGAGCTAAGGACGATGGTGGAGCTTCGGAGGATTTGAGGAATTGCAGGGGGAACGGAGGGAGCAGGCTTATTGGAGCTGTATGCGGAGAGTGCTGGCTGGTGGGGAGACAAATAGGAGTAGGATGATGATCTCCACTTCAACAAAAAAGCTTGGAACCTCTTAAATCAAGGACATAATTTAAAAAATCCGCTACGGGTCTGTGACAATCGTCAGGAGTCAGAAAATAAAACAAATCTTTTAGTCCCATCCAGAAGCATGCATTGATCCTCCAAAGGCCCTCCCTACTGCTGAAAGTGCAGGAGATACTCTTCATCTTTTTGCGGTCGGGTCTTCTGTCACAATGTAGTTGCAGGGAGAACGCAGGAGTCGGGGAATAAGCTTAAACAGTCTTTAATAAATGAAAACACAAGGGAAAATTTCAAAATAGGAGCTTGAACACAAACACGTAGACAACAAGTAGACCCAACCAAGGACAAAGGAACAAACAGGAACTTAAGTGCACAGGATAAGTGACCAAATAAGGAAAATCAGGAAGAACTATGGGGGCAAAACAGGATCAAAACACTGACAATATCTTTAATTCAAAATTACTATTCTTTTCTTTTAAGATGACATCAACAAAAGCAGGCCTTATCTACACCAGAGAAGTGTCCTGCTTTTGTGATTTTGCCTGTGGATGTTTCAGTCCAAAAGAGTTTTACTTTCGAGAAGATGTGGAGCCAGAAAAGGAGAACACTGAATCAGTTTTGGAAGTAGGAAAGTGGGTCCTTGTACAATATGATGGAGAACTGTTCCCTGGCATAATCACACAGGTATGAAGAAGTATTTGGTGCTATGGATATTTGTTATTGTTTATGAAAAATCCTTACATTTATTTATGTATGTATTTATTTATTTATTTTTACTGTCTAGATTGTAGATGGTCAGTATGAAGTTGACACAATGAGTTGTGCTGGACCGAACAAATTTTTCATTCCATCCATAAGATACGAGGGAGAAAAAGTGTGGTACTACTTTGATGACATAAAAGCCATCATTCCAGAGCCACAACCGGCAACATCCTCTGCTCGACACTTCTGTGTGTTGCCTGAGATTTGGGCAAAGTACACAAACAAACATGTGTAAAACACAGAAATTGGAAAAGATGAACCACACCATACAATGTTAGTTTGCCTGCTACCTCCAAGATCATCCTAATACAGTAAACCGGAATGCAATTTAATTTCCTGAAGTGCAGTTAACTGATTTTGTTTCGTTCAATTTTCCTGCTTGCACCAGAGCAAATTAATTCAATAACTTATTAATTAATTCATATTTGTTTTTTGTTTTAAACTATTCTACTTTGCATTCACTATTCTACATGTGGAGAAAAAATGTCTTTTAGGCACAAGTTGAAATGCTGCCATGTTTGTTTATTCTTGTTTTAATATTTGCTTATGTATTTTTCAAACACTACACAATAAAAAAGTATTTGAATGCATGATTGGGCAAATATGATCTGTTTTCTTCTACATGAAAATAAGTTTTTAACAAAATTTACACTTTTAATCATTACCGAAATAATTAACCTCATTTCCGAAACCTATGTATCATTACCGAAACAGTTGTTCATAAAATGTTAATTTAATTAATAGAGAAATAGTACTTTGATTTTAAATGCATGTTCAGAATCTACAAATTATGTTCTTTCAGGTTTGTCCAGTCATTTTAAAAATATGTCAGGTTTCAACGAAATATAAAAAAAAAATGGTTACAAATTCTGGAAGGTGTTGCGGTAATGAGAGAAATCAATAAAAATTAAAAAAACTGTTAAATTAAAAATACATATTATTTCAGAATTTCAAGTAACTGTGCATGACTATTAGTAATCCATTTTTAAAATTGTGAAAATGCACTAGCTTTTCTAACAGGGTTGATGTTTTTAGACTGTTGCGGTAATGAGATTTTTTAGGACGTATTTTGGAAATTATGTTAAAAAAAAGTGTTCAGTGGTAAGTAAAGGTTTTTAATTTAATGTTCACAAATACTCCAGACTTTGATTCTAATGTCTGACAAAAAAAAAAGTTAATTTAAGCATTTTTAAAATTTTCTTGCTTGACATTTTTAGAACCAAGATTTCGTGAGAATCACCCTGCCGCTGACATTACAATATAATTAATTTTTAGAAAATTAGAAACTTTCCTTAACAAGTCTTTTTCTGACCAAGACCTTCTGTGATGTTTTATTGCTAAGTCTTGTGTGTTTTAGTGCTAAGTCTATCTTAATCTTAGTCTGAAATAGATCCATGGATGTTATTTATCTAAACATAGACAGTGGATATTAACTAATTCATATCATTCCCCTTTGATAACTTAGAATGAGATATTTGGCTAAAATATACCCTCTTAGATGAACCTTGACTAGACGTAGAACAGGCACTATGCAATAACATAGAGATATCGGATCTACCATTCATTAGCTCAAACATTAAACGACACGAATACTTCAAAAGCATCAGTATCAGCTCTTCTCTGACAGCATGGTGGGAGTTTCTTAAAACGACTGAGTCTTCATTAATCCCATGCAAACGTACTCCCATCTGGAACAACCCTGACATACTACTAAACAATAATATGATAAATTTCCCGGATTGGAGTTGTAAAGGTATTAAATACTTGGAACATATATTCGAAGAAATAGACTTTATCCCCTTTGACTTATTAGTTAAAAGACATGGGATTAACAAGAATAGATTTTTAGAATATCAACAAGTTAAATCTATAGTAAAAAGGAAATTCAAGTCTAATCAAATCAAATTACAAATACCACCAAGTGTGGCAGAATTCCTTAATCTCAAAACCCCCAAATTATTGTCTAAAATATACAGGACTCTTTCCAAAATGGATGGATCTATATCCCTTCCTATAGCAAAATGGGAGGCAGATCTATCAATCAGCTGGGACCACAATTTCTGGTCTAAGACATGTTTAAAAACCTTTGAACTGATTAGAAGTCCCAATTTACAATTAATACAATACAAAATCCTGCATAGAGTGCACTATACAGGGCATCGGATGTTCAGGATGGGTTTTACGTCTTCTAACAACTGCTCACACTGTCAAGGGGATTCACCTGACAATTACATCCACGCTCTTTGGTTCTGTCCACCTGCTCAGATGTTCTGGCGCAGGATTTGCGAGGACTTATCAAAGTGTCTGAAATGTACCATTCCAGCCTCTCCTTCAGTCTGCTTGTTGGGCGACCTAGATGGTGTCACTACCGAGATTAACACAACCCACATGGCTTTCACCGCTTTATGCATTGCTAAGAAGACTGTCCTCATGAACTGGAAAAATAAAATAACCTTAATATCAACCAATATAGAGAGAGTTTGCTGGACCATATTAGTCTTGATACAGCCTCTGCCGCCACATTAGACCAATCTCTCTGGGCTCCTTTGATCAGCTCCATCATCTAGTGGCGGTGGGGGGTCGCAGGTTTGTCCCGCTTCGGTTTTTGTGGTTGGTGTGGGGGGGGGCATGTGGGCTTGGGGCGTCTGGGGGTTCCCTTGGGGGGGGGGGGGGTTTCTGGGGGGGTTCAGCGCTGGGACTGCGGTCCTGGCCTGGATGGGGCTTTGGTGGCTCTTGGGTGGCGTCTTTCTATCGGCTGCATGCAGCGCTGCTGGGGTAGCCTGTGCCGGCGGGCGCAGGTTGCCGGCCTGGTGGCCGTGCTGCTCCTGGGTGGGTCCGGGGCGGGCTTGGGGTTCTGGGGGCGCTCTGCCTCCGGGCTGGGGTTCCGGCTGGGCTGGGGGGGCTTGGGTCCTGGTGGGTGTATCGCCGGGGTGTGGGTTGGTGCGTGCACTGGGGCCCGGCCCCGGCGCGGGTGCCTTCGGCGCGTCGGTGGGGCTGGGGGCCTCTTTAGCTGGCGGGGAGGTTGTTACCATCTGTCCGCAGGTGGTCCCCGCCTTAGGGGTATCCTCTCTGCGGGGGTGGGGGGGAATCCAATAGAGTAGGAGAATGGACCCAACCTGGGTGTCTATTGTCTTATGTAGTCTGGGAGTTGACTGAATGGTGGGGTGGGTGTAGTTTTTCCTCTATGGTGGGGTCTGGTTGGCTGCCCCGGGCTCTGTGGTGCCCGGTGGTGCCGCTGCTCTGGGCCCCCGGGCTGGATGGGCCTCGGCTCTCCCGCGGATTTCAGGGAACGGAGGTGCTTATGGGGGTCAGCGGGGGAGCTGGCTCCAGAGGGGGGGTACTTTGCCCCCCCCGATCCTTTCCTCCCCATCCCTAAATGCTTCCCTCCTCCCGCTCTGTCACCCCAACACACACGTAGGGCTCTGAGGTGCAGGAGCGTCGCTGGGATGCAGGGGAGGTATTCCTCCTCTGTCCCCCTGTGACCACCTGTATCTCAATCACACATCACAACTTAGACACTCTCATTACTTACTCACTCATGACACATACATTTAGGGCCTTGGGGGTGGGCACATGGAATGGCGTCCAGAGGTCGGTCTGTTCATTCAGCCTTACCTCTGGTGCCAGTGCCCACTTCTCAATTTTAAGTTGCACATAGACATTGAGGGTTCTGGGGAGGGGCCGAGCTGACACCAGCTGCTGATTGGCAGAGGGTGGTTAGCACCATGCCCTTCCCCTGTTTTAAAACACTTTAGAACAACACGCACCAACACCACATATGAGCGGGCGGAGGGAAGCATGGGGTCTTTTCACACCCCCGTTCTCTGTTCGCCATCTGGAGCCGGGGGCTGGGGGGGGGCTGGCCGTCCGGTCGGGGTCTGGGCTGGTGGGCTTCTCGGCTGCGGTGCAGTCCGGGGTGGTCTTCTTGTCCCCATGCCAGAGGAAAAAAGGGATCCATCTCTGAGGTCTGGTGGCGGATTGCCCCTCTGGAGGTGGTGGTGCCTGGATCTCGGAGTATACAGTATATATGGGGAGTGTGAGTGTGTGTACGGCATTCATTTCTGTGTGTCTTTATGTTGGGCGAATGGGTGAATATTTGATTATGTGTGCATGAGGGTGGGAACGTATGCTTGTGTATGTGTGCGCCTGTTTGTCTATACGCAGGTGTCAGGTTGGGTCTTAGACTCCACCTGAAATAACATCTCAGGCTCTATTGCCCCCCACCACACTCCCTGCTGGTGGATGAGGCCCCCGGATGCCGATGCGTTGGTGGTTCTCGATGTCCGGGGCTGGATGCTCTGGTGTGTGCTGACTCACTCTCGGCGGTTGCCTGTCGGGGCCTGGTCCTTCCGGCTCTGTCGGGGTCCTGGCTGGGGGGGTGGGGGGGCCCTTGGACCTCTGGGCCCGGGGTCCGGTGTGGCCGCCCGCCGACGGAGCCTGCGTGCTCACCGCCACGGCCCCCTGGGGCTCCTGCGATGTGGCTGCCGGATGGCCCCCCTCCGGAGCGCTCCTCTGCCCTTTTCTCGGTGGGGGCTGCAATTGTCCCTGCGGTGGTCCTCCTGGGGTTCCCGTGCCCTGGGGGGCCTCTGGATGTCTGGGGCCCGGGTCTCCTCCGTGTCGGCTTCATGTCCTGGGTGGGCGGGGCTGTGGCTCCCCACACACACTACTAGACAGTTACATGGAGAAACCTTAGGAACACCAGCGCGCTGACACACACAGGTGCTCACAGACACGTGCTCACAGACACACACTGTCTTGATCGGCTGTTGCTTCTGGGCATGTGTTGTAATGCAGGTTGTGTGTACTGTTCAATAACATTTAACGTTTGATGGTTGTTGTGATTAGTACAGGTGTTGTATGTTGTCTTTCTCTTTTCAGCAGACATGGAAGCAGATTATCTGTTTTGTTTTTTTCTTTTCTCTTCTTTTTTCTTTTCCTCTCTCTCCCTCTCCCTCTCTTCCCCCTTCTTCTCCTTTGTTTCCCCCCCCTCCCTCTCCTTCTTTTGAGGAACCAAATAAAAATATAAAATAAATAAATACAAATAAAGTAGTCCTCCGCAGAGGGGGGGTGGAGGAGGGAAAAAAAAAGAAAAAAGAATGAGATATTTGAATATCTGTACTTGTAAATACAATACAGAGCCAAAACAAGTATGGGACAAGGGTATGTAAACATTTGAATACTTGTTGGTTTGATATATTTTGTTATTTTGTTTGTAAATCGTATCAATTCATTTAGTAATGCCCTTCAGAAGCTACTGAAGATATTTACATGTTTAGCAAAAGGCAAGGCATTCTCTGTTAACCTTATAGGCCTGGATGGAATCAGAAAGGATAGTTGAAGTATGATGTTCCAAGCAAGTGTCAAACTTGCATCTCCGTCCACTTCCAGAATGTCTTTAAAGTTTTACCATGCAAATCATGTTCAGAAAACAAGAACATTTTGCACTTGATTCTTGGGTCACCAGATTGTTCATATTTTTAGGGACTGTGAGAAACAAACGACTTACAGCAACAGCAACTGATCAAGAGGTTCAGTGCTACATAAAACGATGGCTTCACCTTGCAAGTGACCGAGATGGAGGGAGAAGAGAAAGAGAGGAGCGAAGACCGACTCTCCAGAAAAACTGTAAGTCAGTTGCAATGTCTGTTTTATAACATTTCTGGAAGCAAAGCACACAACTCAAAACAAAATGTAGAAAATAATATTAGTTAAATAAATTAGTCAGATCTTGCAAAAACAAGAGAACATGCATATTTTATTGACTCAACATTTTATTTTTAAATGATTTAAAGGTCTACAAGATCACAATGACACTGCTGGGCCCTGTCAAGAAGAACACTAAACATGTTTACATAGTATCTATTGCCATGTTTTACACTCTGAATAGTTAAAGAGTTATCTTGTAAACACGTATTGTTCTGTGTTATTGTGTATAGTGTTTCTAATTAAGCTATTTTGTGACTGTATATTTTTTTGTTTTGTTATTGAATATTTAGCAAAAATGTAAACAGATCATTGATAATAATACTAAATGATGCAATAATTTCAGGAATGTTTTCTGTTGGATTCACTTTTTTCACATTTTTTCTACAGTGTTTTTTTGTAAAGCTCTTTTGTGTTCATGATTTAATTATTTTAGGAATGTTTTCTTCCTACCTTTAAACATAAGAAGGCTATTTTTCATTTCTCTTTACTGAATGTTTAAACACTGTTGATAAATTATTTTTTCATAAAGTGTTTCTTGCAAAGCTATTTTGTGTTTGTTTTAATTAGTTATTGTTATTTTGTTAATACTGTACATCATTTACTTGCCATTGTCATTGAGTAAAATATAGTATGTGGCCTATTTAGGGTAAAGTTATAGTTTTTTATATTAAATCTTATCTGGCCTGCTTGTGAACCACATCTAGCAAATACAGTACACTGCCATAATGTCACAATTTCATTCAGCAAGTGGGCCGTATAAACAATATGGATGTGAGAAAGTCCAGGGTAAGAATAACAATCAACAGTGGTGCAAATTAGGGTAATTTCTGGTATATCTGTAATTTCATGGTTATCATTCCATGTGGTATGTGGGCTGGATGTAAGTGTCAGGTTTGGCCAAATCTGGGCCAGAATAGAAGCAAATTGTGGCCCTGGAAAGTGTAAGTTTTGGTTCATTTGGTGGAATTCTGGCTGATATGTGGTATTGCTTTGGCTTATTTGTGGCCCAGATCTGGCAAATGGGTGCACCGCCCAAGAGCCATCATTTCATGCGGTATGTGGGCCGGATGTAAGCATCTGGTGTGGGCCAGATCTGGGCCAGAATAAAAGCAAACTGTGGCCCAGAATAGGGTCAATTCTGGTTCATTTGGTTGAATTCTGGCTGATATGTGGTATTGCTATGGCTTTTATGCGGCTCAGACCTGGCAAACAGGAGTGGACCGCCCAAGTGCCATCATTCCATGCGGTATGTGGGCCGGATGTAAGCGCCTGGTGTGGGCCGGATATGCGGCGCATGAATTTTGCTATCTGGGTTGGAAAGTTGTGTATAAATTAACTAAAAAATGTGTTTTTATAATTGTAAGGAAGAGGACTCCCTTACTATTATTTATATTGTAATCTGTATAGCACATTAGCAGCACTGTATATTCACTTTATTAAAGGCACTGTATATTGTAGCGACGTTTCCGGGTGTAGGCGGTTCTCCCATAGTGCACCCGGGCGCATAGTGTGTATTTAGTGTTAAGTTTATTATGTGTGTTTACCCTTGTTAAGTTCGTTCTAAGGTTATTACATGTTGTGCTGTATTGTTGGGGAATATTGGGAGTGTTTCGGTTGTGTTTGGTGGATCCACCGTTACCGAGACGTTGTTTGACTTGAGTCTCGTCCGGCTGTTCGGCCACGTGTGGGGAAGAGATGTGAGCATGCTGACTAGTTATGCGCATGCATGTTCTTGTCAGAACTATGCTGCTCCTGTAACTGGTGCACTAAATAAAGAGCCTCCCAGCTGCCGCTTTGGAGGAGTCGTTCCTGCAAGTTCCTGTTGTCGACTCCAGTTATTCCTGGTGTCTTTCGGCGAAAGGCGAAAGACGCCACACTGGTGTCAGAAGTGCGATGGAGATGACAACGCTGGAGGAAATAGAGGACCTCCTCTGCCAGCTGGAGGCTATCCAGCGACGAAGGACCCCCGGGAGCCGACCCCAGCGAGAGAGCACTGCCCGGCCGGATGGGTCCAGTATCCCATCTACGGCGGCCTGACTAGAGGGGACCGGCCGGCGGTACGCCGCGACTCTGGGCGACACCGCAGGTGGAGAGGGCCGTCTGCGGCGAACGATGGACACGCCGGCGGGACACGCCCGCAGGTTGCGCTGAGACTTCCGGCGTACCGAGGTGACTGCCCGCCTGATGCTTACCTAGCTCAGGTCCGGCTCGCAGCCATGGCGCAGGGCTGGTCGCCGGCGGAGACGGCCGTCCGCGTCGCGCTTTCCTTGGAGGGAGACGCGCTTCAGGTGCTTGGAGACCTCCTGCCGGAGGAACAGCAAGACTGGGCCAAGCTCCAGGGTGCCCTACAGCGCCGGTTTGGCTGACACACACCCCGAGAAGACACCTGCGAGGAGCTTTCTCACTGGCAGCGTTACAGCCGGGAGAAGCTGGGGGCCTTCGTGGCGGATCTGCGGGGTCTGGTGCGACGAGGCTATCCGGATTTCCCTTCGGAGGCCCAGGAAGAGCTGGCACTGCGGGCGTTCCTGAGGGGTCTGCACCCACAGTGGCTACGGGAGCAGGTCCGACTAGTTGCGCCCCAGTCGCTCGATCTGGCGGTGCAAGAGGCGGAGCGCATTGAGCCAATCCTGGAGGGAGCGAGCGCATCCTCCCAGACCAGCGACAGGGTGAACCAGATGATCGGGGAAATGGATGGCGAAAGGACCTGTCGGGTACAAGGAGGCCCGTGGCGACAGGCGGGGAGGTAGAGCAACAGTGGCGATCGGTGCTACCGCTGTGGGGAGCTGGAGCACATTGTGTGCCATTGTCCCGCCCCAACGCCAAAGGACTTCGTACCCCAGCCACCTTTAAACTAGAGCAGGGAGGCGTGGTGGGGAAAACGCCCCCCTCTGTTAGCAACTGCTCCCCATCGGAAAGGCACAGTCTACGGGTGGGACGTGTGGGCCACCACGGCGGACTATATGTGGACCGTACACTGGGATCAGTACGGTGCGTTGGTGGATACTGGCGCTACTATTTCTCTTATCCACAGCGGTCTACTGCCAGAAATGAACGCTACCTGTGTTTCCGGTGTGGCCGGTAGCAAGTTACGGATTTCCACGGTGACGGGAGAACATGTGGTGATGCAAGGAAAAAGGGCTGTGCAGGTGACCGTGGGGGGTTACACCGACAGTCACGAGTTCCTCGTTGGGAATATCCAAGATCCCTGCATCATTGGACTGGACTTACTAGAGAAGTGGGGTGCGGTCGTGGATATTGTCAACTGGAGGATGTGCACAAACTTTGGGGAGGCGAGTCTGGTTGGGCGAGTCCAGCCCCTGCCTCCATGTCTCTTTCCCACCCGTGCCTGCGAGGACAGTGCTAAGAGGGGAATTTGCGAGGCCATGGATGACCTGTTCCCGCGCAGCTGCGAGGGACTAGACAGAGATCAGCGACAGAGACTCCGTGCACTCCTGGACGAGTTCGCTGACATTTTCGCAGCCGAAGAACGAGACTGTACCCATACTAACTTGGTTCAGCACCATATTGACACGGGAAACGCACTGCCGATCCGTTTGCGCCCCTGGCGGTTGCCGTTGGCTAAGCGAGCAGTAGCAGAGGACAAGCTCCAGGAGATGCTGGTAGAAGGGGTGATCGAGCCATCTGACAGCCTGTGGTCGTCACCGGTGGTGCTGGTAAAGAAAAAAGATGACTCATGGAGGTTCTGTGTGGATTACTGGCAGCTGAATAATGTCACGCGCAAGGACTCCTACCCGCTTCCCCGCATCGAAGAAGCCCTGGACTACATCATGGGCTCTCGGTGGTTCAGCTCCCTTGATCTCCGTAACGGGTACTGGCAGGTGGAACTAGTGCTGGAAGGCCGGGCCAAGACGGCCTTTTCAATCGGCCAGGGACTGTGGCAGTTCCAGTATATGCCATTCGGGCTGTGCAACGCTCCTGCCACGTTCGAGAGACTGATGGAGAGGGTTCTGGGGGATATTCCAAGGACAAGGTGCGTAATCTACTTGGACGATTTGCTGGTGCATGCGGTGGACTTCAACAGCGCTCTGGCGAACCTTAGGGAAGTGTTTTTGGCGATCCGGAAGGCAAACCTGCGGCTTCACCCCAGCCAGTGCCACCTGTTCCGGCGTGAGACTGTTTTCTTGGGACACGTGATTAGCGCGGATGGAGTTGTGATGGACCCATCAAAAGTGGCCACGGTAACGGACTGGCCCACACCGGAGAATGTACAGCAGCTCCGGAGTTTCCTGGGATTAGCCTTGTACTACAGGCGCTTGTTGAATAACTTTGCTACCATCGCTAGCCCGCTGCACGAGCTGACGAAAAAGAGCCGTGCTTTTAAGTGGGACACTAACTCTGAACGCACGTTTACACAGCTAAGGGCTTCGCTAGCCATGGCCCCTGTGTTGGATTACCCAGACCCAAAGCGCGCTTTCATACTAGACACGGATGCGAGTAATGTGGGACTGGGGGCCGTATTATCCCAGAGCGGGGAGCAAGGCGAGCGGGTGGTATCGTATTTCAGCCACGTGCTCTCGCCGGCCGAGCGGAACTATTGCGTCATGCGGCGCGAGCTGCTGGCCGTCGTGGCGGCTCTCTGGCATTTCCGTCCCTATGTATGTGGCCGACCATTCTTGATTCGGACCGATCTTGCCTCGTTGACCTGGCTGTTGAACTTTAAGGAACCCGAGGGACAGCTAGCGCGGTGGATAGAACAGATCCAGGACTACAAGTTCACCATCCAGCACAGAGCGGGGCGGCTACATGGGAATGCGGACGCATTGTCACGGCGGCCGTCCATCAGGAACCACTGCCGGTATTGCCAGCGAGCTGAGGGGCGAGCGCCGGCGGCGGAGGAATGTCGATGCGTGACCACACCCGCCCCGAGAATGCTACCACAGCTGAGTGAGGAGCAACTGCAAGCAGAGCAGGAGGGCAACCCAATCCTGTTCCAGGTGCGGGGGTGGGTGCAGGCCGGCCAACGGCCAGACTACCGAGCCATTTCTGACTGCAGTCAAAACCCAAGTTAACGTCGCTGGACTCGCAGTGGTCCAGCCTCACTCTCCAGGGGAGCCTGCTGTACCGCCGCTGGAAATGCCCGAGTGGACGGGGGGACATCCTACAGCTCCTAGTACCCAGAAACTTACGTGAGCGGGTGTTAGGGTTGGTACATGGACATGTGGGGTGTGGACATTTTGGCATCAATAGGACGTTGCACCGGCTGTGGGAACGATTTTACTGGCCGAACTGTCACACCGACAGCGAACTGTTCGTCCATCGCTGTGACATATGCACGGCGAAAAAGGGGCCCTCACAGCGTTCACATGCGCCCATGCAGGACTATCGGGTGGGGGCGCCCATGGAACATGTGGGAGTGGACATTTTGGGCCCATTCCCGCTCTCCTCTAAGGGCAACCGGTACCTCTTGGTCGCGATGGATTACTTCACGAAGTGGCCAGAGGCATATGCGGTGCCCGATCAGAGGCAAGGGTGCTCATGGACGAGATGTTCTGCTTGTTTGGGGCCCCGGAGGAGCTCCACAGCGACCAAGGGCAGAACTTTGAGGCGGAGGTGTTCGCTGCCGTTTGTGCGCGTCTGGGAATTAAGAAGACCCACACCACACCACTTCACCCGCAGAGCGACGGGCTGGTGGAGCGGTTCAACCGGACCTTGGCCACTCAGCTCGCGGTGCTTACAAGTCAGCGGACAGCAGGACTGGGACGAACACCTCCCCTTGGTCTTGAGGGCGTACTGGACCGTGGTGCAAGAGTCGACACAACTCAGCCCTGCTGTGCTCATGTTTGGCCGTGAACTCCGTACCCCAGTGGACCTCGTGTTTGGGCCGCCACCTGAGGCCGAGCGACCGCAGAAGCTGGGCATGGAGTACTACTTCCACTTGCAGAAAAGACTACACCGTGCGCACGAGCTGGCTCAACGGGCTCTGACGAATGCTGGGATCAAGTATCGGCAGACATACGACGTGCACAGCCGTGGCAGGGATTTTGGAGTGGGGGAGAACGTGTGGGTATACTGCCCCATTCGGAAGAAAGGACTGTCACCGAAACTAATGTCGCAGTGGGTTGGGCCGTGCACGGTCCTAGAAAAACTGTCGGACGTTGTGTACAGGGTGTGGTTGACGGAACGGAACAGGGTGGTCGTGCTTCACCGGGACCGTTTGGCACCTTATCAGCCACGTGCTCAGAATACTCAGAGCTCATGGGAAGGAGGAGAGTCCAAGGATTCTCTCACAATGCATACCCCTCCGTGCCGCTCTCACCGTCTCCGCCATCTTCCGCCACGTTTCAGAGACTACCAGCTTAGGTGACTGGGGACAGTCACAGCTTAGGTGGGGGCAATGTAGCGACGTTTCCGGGTGTAGGCGGTTCTCCCATAGTGCACCGGGGCGCATAGTGTGTATTTAGTGTTAAGTTCAAGTGTTTATTATGTGTGTTTACCCTTGTTAAGTTCGTTCTAAGGTTATTACATGTTGTGCTGTATTGTTGGGGAATATTGGGAGTGTTTCGGTTGTGTTTGGTGGATCCACCGTTACCGAGACGTTGTTTGACTTGGGGCTCGTCCGGCCATTCGGCCACATGTGGTAGGGGTGTTCGGTTCTGGTTTTTTTGGAGTCGACTCCGACTCCTAATTTTGGAGTCGGTGGAATCGACTCCTCGACTCCATTTACTTTGAATTAAAATAGGTTCAGGATTCAGAAGGTGCGTCTCAATATGCTTCCTCGTTTCCTCACTTCTCGCTCGTATGTCCTACGACCCTGAAACCGATCGAGCTCCGCTCTCATGTAGGACATCTAAATTCTTTAATTCCACCGGGAGGAGGGCGAGGAATGAGGAGGCTTCCTGAGGAGTCAAGAGCGAGGATACAAATGTTTCCTATACTAAAATGTTTAATCAACTAAACCTTATAAATCCCCCTCCTTTTCACATCGCAGCTTCTTCAAATCATATTTAAGTGTGCAATATGTTAGTATTAATCATTAAACTTGTAAAAGCAGACTTGTTTTAGACAGTGTATTTATCTATTTATTTTGTATATTATTTTATATAATTTTAATGTAGTGAAGCTATGAACTTTAACTTAAGCATGTTTAACTTTATTTTTTAACTTTTTTTGTTTAACATTGAAAAATATTAGTTATATTATTACCAATAATAACTGTTGTTTAATAATAGTTTTTAATGCACTTGTCATTTAATAATAGAAAATGAACTTCATATAGAGTGAGTACATGCCATTTTACTAATGTTAATGTTCCATCCTCGCATCCTAAGGGGATGGAGGTAAGAGGAAAGGAAACAAGGATGCATATATAAGAATTGACAAGCACACAAAGCATTATATAGTTTTTGTTATACACTTAATTTACTCCCTTCAGTTTTCAGAAGTACAACACTAAACACTATACTCTTATTTACACAGCACTTGTCTTTTAATGTCTTATTTAGGGATAACCTACATGATTACATACATTACCTGGAAATTATAGATATCAAAGCTCTTCTGTAGAAAACGTCTAATTTTGTATACAAATAAGTAAAGGTCATTATTAAAATGTTTAATATTGAAAAATTAATCAACACAGACAAGAAACAAAAATCACCTCTAAGAAAAAAAAAAAGTATATTTAATGACTGATTGCAACACATTACCAGTTTTATTGCCGTTTTTGCATTTCATAAACACAGCGTTGCTACACATACTATAATACATCATATATTATTCATAAATATGCAAAACCTGCCAATGTATAACAGCATCAAATGTTTTGAAAATGAGAGGTGAATTACTTGCAGTATAAACATTTATTATTAATCTTAAGATCACAGATTTTCATTTACCTTCATTTTTACTCTCTGTAACAACTTATTTTAACCTAAAACTAAATTTTAATATACTAAAATATAATAAATATAATAAAATATACAAATCAGTCAAATGTTTTACTGTTCAGAAATTGTCATTCATATGTAAGGCAAACAAAGGTGTATCCTTGTTTTAAAAAGATGCTACGGCATATTGCTATTCAGAAAGAGTGTCATCTGAACTTGTTTCGGGTGAAGCCTTGACCGTTTTTTTGAGATTAGTTCTCCAGCTTTTGAAAATACCCGTTCACTTGGTATTGAGGTAGCTGGCACACTGAGGTAATTTCTTGCAAGTTCACGAAGCAAATGAAACTTTGCTTCTTTCGCACTCCAGTACTGGATAGGACATTCTGTTCGAACAATGTTGGGCTCTGCCAGGTACAGTTTCAGTTCAGTTAAAAAAATCTTGTCTAGGATTTTGTGATGAAACCTGTAAAAACACATTTTTAATAAAGATAGACATGTGTATATTAGAAAAGGCAAAAATCAAATATGTAGTTCACCCAAAAATATCACTTAGTTCTGTATAATTTTACTTAACTTGAGAGAAAATACCTTGAGTTCTTATCCAAAGTGATATGCTTTTATTAAAGGTACACTGTATACAGTGCCTTCCACTAATACTGGAGCAAAGGCTTTTACTGAATAATCTTTTGCTCAGAATATTAACAAACATACTCTGCAAACAACTGCAAACACAACACAGTTGTGAACTTATGATACAGCACATTCTTCCATACATTATTGCTCACATATGTGAGCAGTTACCATACGATACAAATATTAAGGGAAAAATATCAATTGAACTTTCATGAGTCACCTACTTCTTGAATGGCCCAAGGGTAAGCACAGTAAATAAACAACACATTTTCTATCCCTCTGCTATCCTTTCAATTTAATCTCTTACCTGAGTGTCAAAATCATGCCAAAGTTCATTTGCTGTTGAAGAAGCTAAAGGTGTAGATGCTTGTGCCTGTCCTTCTAAAACAAACATTGCACCTTCAGATGAGAGGCTCTTCACAGCCTCATCAGCCTTCTGTGGACTTATGAATCCGAGTGTTTTGAAGCGCGGATCGAGGATGGTTGCTTTTGACAGAAGACTAACAGAAACAACAAAAACAATTCATTGTACAAATCACAATCGACAAGAAATTAAAAACATGAAATAACTCTGTGAATGCACACTTTCCAAAGTGTTCAGAAAGACCATGGCATAAAACCTAATACAATGGGTGTATGTTTGTGTCATTCCAATCCATTACATTAGCAAAAGTACATCAGCTTTCCACAGCCACAGTATTTCTGACCACAGTAAAAAAATCTATATGCATCTCATGGGGAAACATACCGTGAAGTCTCATAGGCACTGCATCTACGCTGAAGGGTACCATTCAGAGCTTCTGCAAGACGATATCCAATGTTACCTTTTTCTTGTTGCTGCATCATACTTGTGGTGACCTTCTGTAGGTTTCAAACCATAGGAATGCATTTGGATGCTGTTACATTGAGCTCTGCAGAGATCTCCTCTGTTACCTGAAAGAATGGATGGAGAATCTTAAAAGAGAAAGAGAAAAACAAGAAACAAATTAAAAACATTAAAAATTAATTATTAGTTAGCCCAAAAATTTTGTCATTTACTCACCCTCATGTTTTTCAAACCTGTATGAGTTTCTTTCTTCATCTGACAGTAGCCATCGACTTCTAAAGCATTTTTTTCTACTTTGGAATTTTACTGTTACAGTTAATTCTGTCTCGTTACCAACATACAGAAAACTCAAACAGGTTTCGAACAACATAAGGGTCAGTAAATGATGGAAATTTATTTTTGGGTGAATTATCCTACACAATACAATGAATGGGGCTGTGATTTACCCTCACAGCACTTTCAATCGCATCCCAGTCAGAGCTGAAGAGGACAGGCAGTCCAGCATCTATTGCTGATAAGGCAGCAGACAGTGGGACTTTAACGGCTAGGAAGCGTTCGAGCATCAAGTATGTGGAGTTCCACCTGGTTTCAACTTCTTGTACAAGTTTGTACTCTGGAAGCTTCATTTCCCGCTGATATTTTGAAAGTTTCTCCATAGAGACACAGCTGCTCTTAAAATGTCCAACAATTCTCTTCACCTTCTCTCTGGTTTCGGTTAGCTCAGCAACTGCAGACAGGCCATCCTTCACTATAAGATTTAAGGTGTGTGCGAAACAAGGCATGTGCCTTAAAACAAGTTTTTTTACAGCGGCTACCATGTTGGCAGCATTGTCCGTCACAATGCACCCAACTTTGTTTTCAATGTTAAAATCCCTAAAAATCTCATGAAGAGCTGCTGCTATTTCATCGGCAGTGTGCCTCTGTGGGAACCTTTGGGGACAAAAGAAATTGTAATCACAATTACATGTATGCTTAAAACTACAGGAACACCCAAATAAATGGTAACCCTGCCTATGAAAACCCAAAGATTTACAGTTTTCTACATAAAATCATCCTATACAATGTAAAGAACATTCTGTAAAGACAGGGTAGGGTACTCTGTAAAAGGGTAGCTGACAAATAAGTTTTTAATGTCTCATACGGTGTAACAGCACAAATTTAGAAAAAAAATTTCATCAAATTTCAAGAACTCTCTCTCACACTAAAAAAAAAATAATTCATTAAAAAATTACCTGTGTACGTCCAATAAACATGACATGAGGCTGTCATCGATAATAAAGTGTGCTGTGACCGCCAAGTATGCTTCTGTGTTTATAGATGTCCACATATCTGTGGTGACAGATATGTGATCAGCTTCCTGTAAACAATAATAATGGTGACAAAATATTGTTTTTGCAATTGTTGTGGTGTGGGTGGGAAAGGGGAAATTAAACCAAGGCCCACCATCTTGTCTAATCTTATTCTAAAAGTGACGTATTTTTGTAAGGGTTGTAGGTGATTTTACTGTCATTTAAATTTGATATATATGGACATTAACTCCTAAATAAACTCCTTATTTGGATTTACATTTCATTAGCTGAATTACGTGTTTTATCTTAATTAAATATTTATCTGGGACTGTACAGGAAAACATATAACTAGCGTTACAGCGTTTACCTCATCCATCTCATCTCGACTGGCAGTGGTGCTTGGCCGTTGAAGACTTGCGAGTTCTGTTCGATGAAACGCTTTCAAGTGTTTCCACATGCACAACGTTGAACTGTTGAATTTTAAACAACGTTTACAAATATCACAACGAACTTTAGTTTTGTCTTCGGTCTGGTTGAAATATTTCCACACAGTTGAGGTCGGGGTTGCCATTATAAGTTAACGTTACTGGATTCAAAAACAGTCATCACTCAACAGTATCACTCAATCAACCAGCACTTGCCAATTATGGGCATGTCCCACTCTCACCCTGAGGACTGGTACATGATTGGTTTGTAAAACCTACTGCAGTGTTTTGTGCCAATCACAACCAATTGACTGTATTGAACCACATCATGATTGATTGAGCCGCAAAACAGACCCAACAGAAAAAAACTACCTATACATTATTGTTCTTTGTTTTCCTGGCATTACTTATTTTTTCCTCTCATTTCTTTATCTTTTTGTTTTAATTTCTGTATCTTTACATTCATTATAATCGTTTCGTTATAATGAACTGTTGCTGTGTTGAACTTGAAAAAAACACTCGACACTGGGAGTCGATTCCTGACCTGGAGTCGATTCCGACACTAGGGCTAGTGAGAGTCGAGGAATCGACTCTTTTGGAGTCGACTCCCCATCTCTAACGTGTGGGGAAGAGGTGTGAGCGTGCTGACTAGTTATGCGCATGCGTGTTCTTGTCAGAACTACGCTGCTCCTGTAACTGGTGCACTAAATAAAGAGCCTCCCAGCTGCCGCTTTGGAGGAGTCGTTCCTGCAAGTTCCTGTTGTCGACTCCAGTTATTCCTGGTGTCTTTCGGCGAAAGACGCCACAATATTAAGCACTTTAGCATCACACTTTAACCACGGATTTGCATAGAAGAACATGTGCATACAAAAGTTTAATTGTGTGTTGAATATTTATTGGGAATTTTAAAATCAGTTGGTAGCCTTGTTTCAGATCCTGCACGGCGGCTCCTCATCAAGGAAGGTGGTGGTGGCTGTGAAACGGAAAAGGAATCGTGATTGAGAGAGAATAAGGTTTACCAGTAAGGAGAACTAAGGCAGATGTGTGTGTGTGTGTGTGTGTGTGTGTAAAATTTAGAATTAAAGGGGACGCGAAGAAGTGATTGTAAGATGTGATGACTCACCTTTCTTTCCTGTGTTCTCTCCAGGCAAATGTTTCCCCGGGGGTCCAGACACCAGTTAAAGGTTCCGGGAGAGACCACGGGTTAAGGGAGTGTGGGGAATCTTTTGTGTTTGCGGTTTTTTGGGGTTTTATAATATGGGGTTTGATGTAAGATTAAATTGCTATATGTACACAATTTCATGGTACCTTGAATGAGTTTTCAATATTCGTTGATTTAATAGCAGTCCCACATTATTGATATAATTCATTTCCTTCAGGTACATTTGTCATGAAAGCAAAATGATATACATATGTAGGTACACACATGACAGAAAGACTCAATCGCACAAGAGCAAAAATTTAAGTAACGCTATGTTACACCCCGCTCCGTCCGCTCCCGATGTGTGCCACGCCCACCTCGTTACCTCGTGTGATTCCCTGATTGTTCTCACCTGTGATTCGTTACCCTTAGCCTGTCTCTTGTATTTAGTCCGTGTCTAAGTCAGTGTACCCCAGATCTGTCATTGTAGTGTCATGCGTTGTTCCTGTTTCCTCGTCAGTCTGCCTACAATAAATCCCTTCTGTCCGCATTTCTGGCTGCAATCGCCTGCTTTCCGGCTCGCTTGCCCCGCACCATGACACGCTACGGAGAGACGAAGTTTTGCCGAAGGACCCAGACACCTTTTTATTCTCTCAAACAAACCCTACAAATTATACATGTAATAATAATAGACACAATCCATTACTGCTGTTTTAAAAGATTACACTGTAGTATGTTTTACACACACACACGTAAAAATGTCTAACAATAACAACATAAATGGTAAAAAACAATGCTCTATAAAAAGTACAAAACTACATGTAAAGAAAGGACGGGAATATTTTTCCTCCGAAATTCATTGTAACCTCCGTAAACGCTACACTAAGAAGTTCATTTGTTTATTTTGTAGAAATATATATGTTTTTACTTTAATAAGTCCATTGTTTTCTTGTCCAAAATGTAAAACAAAATGGAATGCTGAGAATATTTTATCGAGATGAGTTTGCATATTCATTTTGAGGAGGGACTTCCTGTAAAACTCCACTTCTATTCATTTTGAGGAGGGACTTCCTGTAAAACTCCACTTCTATTCATTTTGAGGAGGGACTTCCTATAAAACTCCACTTCTACTCATTTTGAGGAGGGACTTCCTATAAAACTCCACACTCCACCAAGAGAGTTTGGCTGCAGCTGCTGTGGAGCGTGGAGTTTTACAGGCCCTTCTCCGCTCCACAGCAGCTGCAGCCTATGGAAAGCCGTTTTAACATTTAATCAAATCACACTCCTATCCGTAATTACATTTTAGATTAGTCAGAATGGCAATTACAGACATCCACAATCACATTCTTACTAGTAGAAAATGTATTTCAAGATAACTTTATTTCTCCTAATCACAATTCCATTTAAGATATCTTTAAATCTTTACAAAGTATAAGTTGCCATTTTGACATTTAATAGCTAGACTGGATATGTATTGCAGATATCCGTAATTTAATTATTCCTAGTCAAAAAGAGCATTTCAGATATCCACAATGGCATTCTTCCTATCCACAATTGTCATTTCAGATATTGTTGGAGTACGCCGTCTCCACCGGGTCAAGAGATTCACAGCTGACACGGGGAGAAGTTGCAGGTCACCAGTTTATTCTTTGACAGATGGCAATCCGGGAGTGGCCATCTGACATACATTCAGCATGCACAGGAGGAAGCTCTGCCATATGTATCAGCTGTATCCCTTTTAAAGCCCTTTGGGCATCTCCCCCCCTCTCTCAGTACCTTCCGTCTACGTGACAACCACATATTTGACATTTGCTCTAGTTAGTCGGTTAGTACTTGTCCTTGTGGAAGGCTACAGATACGTAAAGGCCGCTGACGTTTTTCTGTCTGCTCCCTCTATCGGTCCCGATTAGGTAACCTTGCCCTGCCGGCGCCAGTCAGTTCTCGTTTCAGTTAACTGCATTTTTTAGAATGAACCTCCCCCCCCCCTTTTCATCATGCCCTGCTTTAAGTTATATTCTCCTTTTCCTGTATTCATTGTATGTTCTTTATAATTCTATTGAATCCCACAATATCCACACGGAAGACGGGAAGTCAATGAAGTGAGGGGAGGATGGGAGTGATGTGCTCATGTTTTCGCACTTTCATCAGGATCCTAGCTGCAGAGTTTTGCATGTATTGGAGCCTCTGCAGGTTCTTGCTAGGAATCCCAAATAGAAGTGCATTACAGTAGTCCAGTCTAGAGGAGATAAAGGCATGGGCCAGCTTTTCAGCATCAGATAGGGAAAGAATGGGGTGCAGTTTGGAAATGTTCCGGAGGTGGAAGAAGAAGGTCTTACAGTGGTGGTTGATATGGGATTTGAAGGTGAGTTGGGGATCCATCTTTATGGCAAGATTTGTGACTGTTGATGAGAGAGAGATATTGGAGCCAGAAAAGATGATGCTGGTTATGGGTGATGATTTGGTCTGGTGAGGAGTGCCGACTAGAATGGCCTCGGCTTTGGAGCTGTTGAATTGAAGGAAATTGTGTTCCATCCATACCTTTATCTCCTCCAGACAGATGGTGAGTTGAGATGGGGATGATGGGGATGATAAGAGTGGCGTTGCAGCTGTGGCATTTACATAAAGCTGTGGATCGTCGGCGTAGCAGTGGAAGGAAAATCCATGGCGGCTGATGACCTGACCGAGCGGAGAAAGGTAGAGAATGAAGAGCATGGGGCCAAGAACTGACCCCTGGGGAATGCCACAGGAGACTGTGTGTGGATTTGAGGTGGAGTCACCCATAGCAAAGTACTCTATCTGGTTTGTAAGGTATGATAGGAACCAGCTGAGGGCAACGTCAGTGAGTCCAAAGGTGGAATGTAGCCGGTTTAATAAGATGGCATGGTCAACTGTATCAAATGCAGCAGATATGTCCAGGAGAATAAGCAAAGAGGGAGAGCCAGCATCGGATGACATCAGGAGATCATTTGTGACTCTTACAAGTACAGTTTCTGTGCTGTGATTTGACCGGAAACCAGACTGGAATTTTTCATAGAGGTTGTTGAGTTTTAGGTGGTTCTGCAGCTGGATGGCAACTACTTTCTCAAGCACTTTGGGTATGAAGGGGAGATTGGAGATGGGCCTATAGTTGGAAAGGACTTCTGGGTCAAGGTTGTGTTTTTTGAGAAGTGGTCTTATAATTGCTTTCTTTAGGACAGAAGGGATGTGACCAGTTTGAAGAGAGTGATTTATAACAGAGGTGATAAGGGGACTTAAGATAGTGATATGGGTCTGCACCAGGGAGGTTGGAAAAGGGTCTAAGGCACAAGTGGAGGGTTTCATCTTCCTGATGATGTTCTGCACCTCTTCTGATGAAGCCAGAGAAACGCAGTTTAGGTGCTGAGAGATAGCACATGTTGAGGGAACAGTTTGGATCTGATGACCGGAAAGGGCAGAGCGAATATGTGTAATCTTGGATGTGAAATAATCAATGAAACGGTTGCTCTGCTCTGCTGTGGTGCCTGTAAGTGGGAGGAGGGGTTGTGGTTTGATAAGATGGTTAACAGTGGAGAAAAGATGTTTGGAATTTCCCGCACTATTTCTGATGGCATCAGAAAAAAATTGTGACCTTGCCTCTATAAGAGACTTTGAATATTGTTGTTGGTGCTCTCAGTTTCCTCATAAAAGCACACACGTGAGGGTTAAGGGACGTTTGTTTTTTCGGCAAGACTTTGCCAGAACGCTTGCTTGTAACTTTCCCCTGTTGAGCTTTAGATCCTCGCTCTGGGTTAATCCCAACAAAGCATCTGTAAATAGAAAAATAAAACCACAATATAATACCTAATCATTTATGACTGAATAACATGCCACAATAACTAAATTTTCATATACCACTGAATAAATTCCAGTGTGCAGCAAGCACCATCCTGATACTTCAAATTGAAGTTGTAGAAGCTGGAAAACAGTGTGCCAAGCCCCATTGTAAAATATTCTCCCTCTGTCACTACTTGGCTCTCTATGGTCAACATCCAGCGATTCGCCTGCTCCAGTGAACCTGTAATGTACAAGTGTAAAAGGTTTTTATGACATCCCCAATTTGAAATTTCTATTGCCTGAGAAAACTGACATCATCACTGATGATTGCTAGGACAGGAAATTCTCTTGTGGTTTAACAGAACTCCACTAAGTCTAAAAGTCTATTCCTGTATATAATATTAGTAGTTAAACCCTGACGTCTTTATGGTAAAAACTCTCTGCAGTTTCATATGTGTCACGCCCAGCTCGTCCAATCTTCGTGTGTGCCACGCCCCCCTCGTTACCTCGTGTCACTTCCCGATTGTAATCACCTGTTGCCTGTTATGTTCAGCCTGTCCTGTGCATTTAGTCCGCGTCTGAGTCAGTATTCCCCAGATCTGTCATTAACGTACGTCCTGTGACTGCTCCCCGTTAGTCCGAATAAACCCCATTTACTCGTATTTACGGCTCCATTCTTCTGCTTCCCCGCTTACGCATTGGCATAACAATATGCCTAACAAATGCATATTTACTGGAACATTAATTATTGCAATATTGACACGTAAACATGCTTGCAAACTTACCGTCACCAAAACCTAACAGACGTGTTTTATTCGCGTTGTAACAGAGAGTGTCCTATTTTAAAGACTTGCAGTTTATTACAAATATATAAAACATTAACAACACACAAAAAATATAACGATATGCCAAGATAAAAAACATAAAACGACTTCCGCTATAGTGCACATTTACGTAAAGTAGCCTACAACTCAAAATAGTGTAACAAACAAAAAAAAAATCCATAATATAATTAATTAAAAAACCTAAAGCTTCAAATGCAAATCTTTGGACTATGCACTTTAAAATAATGTAGTAACTGCACGATGCATATACGTATACTCAATCACAGCGTGAAGAACCGCTATAACTGCACAACTCTAAACGGCCTAACACAATCCTAAATTCAAACGTAAAGTTTTTAAATGCACATATTTTGAATATGCCTCAAAAATAATGTATGAAATGTATGGTCGACATGCAAACATAGAGAGCCCAACCGCTATTAATTATTAAAGTTCAACTCAATATAAAAGGGGGAAAATACCCAGGGACCTCTAAACAAAAAATTAATTTGTTTATAAATATAATCTTTGAACTATGTCTCAAAATGTTAAGTTCAGGATGAACACAACAAGACTTACTTTTCTGGCAAAATCTATTATTTCCTCAAAATAACGTTTAGAAAGTTATCTGCATAGAGAAACGTCAAGTGCTTTCACGCCCGAAGTAACTTCTCAATATCCTTTGTGTCATGGATAACACTAGGGAACCCTTTTCGTCGTCTCAGCCACGCCCCTCCGGGGATTCCGGTCGATAGGGCTTCCCCGAGGTGTTTGCGTCCTGTCAACCAGTTGTTCTGGCCGTACCGGTTGCTCCCGTTTCAGACACTCTTCTCCCAGCTGTGTCTCGTTTTCCCCAGTTTCGGTGTTACTATATCAGGCAACTCGGCTCTCTGATCAGTGCGAGATCTTCATGGTTTGCCCTGAGTTCGAGCGTTTTTTCCGGTGTGTGTTTCCCTGTGTTCTGACCTCTGCTACGTTTTCTAGACTCCGAGTTTCTGCCTGCCCCCTTTCTGGACAGACGCCGATCGCCCGACCACTGCCTGGACCCTTGACTGTGTTTTTCGTCTTTGCCCCTTTCTGAACCGAAGCCGATCGCCCGACCCCTGCCTGGATTCCCGACCGTGTTTTTCGCCTCTCCCCCGTCTGTACCGAAGCCGATCAACCTGCCTCCCCGCCTGAGTTTCAGCCACGCTCTCGGGCTTGGTCCTGGGAACTTCTGATCTTCCTACAAGAAGAATATAATAAACAATCAGGACTTACAGCTTGCTGCGTCAGTGTCCGTCTTCTTGCATCCACAACAGAAGATCTCGCCAGTAAGATGGACCCAGCGGATCAGGATGGTGTCCAGCGCGTCACGGACGCTCTGGGTAAGCAGGGGATTCTCCTGGGACAGCATCAGGCCGAATTGACGGCGATCGGGGAATCCCTGGAGTCGTTCCACGCGGGCTTGACGGGATTAGCCTCCCAGGTCCAGCAGCTTCATTCCGGTGCTTTCGCCGCTTCAATAAATCGACCGACGAACGAGCCTCGCCTATCACCTCCCAGTCAGTACGATGGGGATCCGGGTTCATGCCGGTCCTTTTTGTCTCAATGCTCAATTGTTTTTGAACTACAACCCTCCACCTTTCCGACCGAGCGCTCCAGGGTTGCTTATGTAATTACGCTGCTCACCGGACCGGCGAGGGAGTGGGGGACTGCAGCCTGGGATACCGGAGCTCCGTTTGAGGCACGTTTTCGATCGCTCCAAGTCCGGCAGAGAAGCAGCGCGTGAGTTAATGCAGCTTCGCCAAGGACTTCGCTCCGTCTCTGAGTATTCCATCCGTTTTCGCACCCTGGCTATGTCTTGCGGATGGGGACGGACCGCTCAGTTTGATGCTTTTTACCAGGGATTGTCCAAAGGCATTAAGGATGAGCTGGCCACTCGCGATCTTCCTGACCAGTTAGAGGATCTCATCGACTTGGCTCTTCGTGTAGACAACCGGCTGTCCCAACGCGAGAGAGAACGGCGGGACGGGGCACGTGTTTCGACCGGAATCCACTGTTAGCCCCCTAGAGGCCATGCCCGAGCCTACGCAGGTTGACAGGGCTCGGTTGTCACCTGCCGAACGGCAGCGGCGTTTTTCCTCCCGGGCATGCCTGTATTACGGGAAGATGGGACATTTCGTCGCGTCGTGTCCAGTAAAAGGATGCGCCCACCAGTAAGGAGGAGGGTACTGGTGGGCGTGGCTTCGGGTTTGCCCTCTTCTCCCCAGCGCCCCATAGTGTCTGCTGTGCTGTCATGGGGGAGTCAGCAGCAGTTGTTAGCTGCTCTTATTGACTCCGGGGCAGAGGACAGTTTTATTGACGCCACCCTGGTTCAGCAGTGGAGGATACCCACAACACCTATTCAAGTACCCCTGGTGGCTCAATCCCTCACGGGACGAAGAATGGCAACGGTGACCCTCCGTCTATCTGGCAACCATATTGAGAAGATTTCTCTGTTTATTATTGATCACCGCCTGGGGTCCGACGTGCTATTCCCAGTGTCTACGCTCTGCCCGGTCACCTGTGGCGTCTACAGCTCCGGGGGAGACCCCGGACCTGTCCAAGATACCCGCAGAATACCAGGACCTTCAGGAGGTGTTTAGTAAGTCCCGGGCAGCGGCCCTTCCACCTCATCGTCCTTTCGATTATCCCATCGAGCTTCCGGGTACTAGTCCACCTAGGGGACGTCTATATTCCCTTTCTGCTCCTGAGAGGACAGCCATGGAGGAATACATAGGACAGTCTTTAGCAGCTGGCATCATTCGACCATCCTCATCACCCGCGGGGGCGGGTTTCTTTTTCGTTGGCAAGAAGGACGGTTCGCTCCGCCCTTGTATTGATTATAGGGGCTTGAATGAGATCACTGTTAAGAACCGTTACCCCCTGCCGTTGTTATCTTCTGTTCTGGATCAGTTACAGGGGGCACGGTTCTTCACGAAACTGGACTTGAGGAACGCCTACCATCTTATCAGGATCAGGGAGGGTGACGAGTGGAAGACCGCATTTAACACGGCCACTGGTCACTAAGAGTATCTGGTGATGCCTTTTGGGCTTACTAATGCTCCTGCTGTGTTCCAGAACCTGGTCAACGAGGTCCTTCGGGATATACTGAACCGCTTCGTGTTCGTGTACCTGGATGACATACTGATCTTTTCCCGGAATGAGAGGGATCATGTGCAGCACGTACGCGAGGTCCTGCAGAGGCTCCTTGTGAACGGTTTATTTGTGAAAGCTGAGAAGTGTGAGTTCCATCAACGCACCATCTCCTTTTTGGGTTTCATTCTTGCAGAGGGCACGGTCAGAATGGATTCCGCCAAGGTGAGGGTGGTCAGTCAATGGCCGCAGCCTCGCACACGGAAGGATCTGCAGCGTTTTTTAGGGTTCGCTAATTTTTACCGACGTTTTATCCAGGGTTATAGTATGGTAGCTGCTCCTCTCACGGCTCTCACGTTGTCCAAGGCTCCTTTCCAGTGGACTCCTGCTGCCCAAGACGCCTTCACTAACCTATGGAATACGTTTACATCTGCTCCCATTTTGCAATTACCTGATCCGTCTCGCCAGTTCATCGTCGAGGTGGATGCCTCGGGTTCAGGAGTTGGGGCCATTTTATCCCAGCGCTCCGTTGAGGATAACAAGGTGCACCCCTGTGCCTTTTTTTCCCGTAAACTGTTGGCGGCCGAAAGGAATTACGACATCGGTAACCGCGAACTACTGGCGGTGAAGTTGGCTCTGGAGGAATGGAGGCACTGGTTGGAGGGGACAACGGACCCGTTCCTGGTCTTGACCGACCATAAGAACCTCGCGTACTTACGCACCGCTAAATGCCTGAATGCCCGCCAGGCTAGGTGGTCTCTGTTTTTTGCTCGTTTTCACTTTCTGTCCTCATTTAGACCAGGAGCGAAGAACGGCAAGCCGGACGCACTTTCTCGTCAGTTCGAGGGGGAGACTCGTAATGACGACCCCGGTCCCATCCTGCCTCCCAGCCGTTTCATCGGAGCCGTAGCCTGGGGTATTGAGGAGGCCGTCCAGGGATTCTTCCGTCCTCCTGCAGGGGGGCCTCCAAACAGGCTCTACATACCAAAGTTTCTACATTCTCGAACACTCCAGTGGGGACATGCGTCTCTCTTAGCTTGCCACCCAGGAGTTCGGGGAACTGTCGCCCTCCTTAAGCAACGTTTTTGGTGGCCCACAATGCTTCGGGACGTTCTGAGCTACATCGCTGCTTGCCAGGTTTGTGCGCAAAACAAGACTCCGTCCCGGTCTCCAGCTGGTCTATTGCAACGCCTACCTGTTCCTCGGCGACCCTGGTCACACATTGCTGTGGATTTCGTGACTGGCCTTCCTCTATCAGCGGGGAACACGGGCATTCTTACGGTGGTTGACCGATTCTCTAAGGCTGTTCACTTTATCCCCATTCCTAAACTCCCTTCTGCAAGCGAGACTGCTCTACTACTGGTCGACAATGTATTCAAAAAGCATTCGATAGAGTCAGTTGGAGTTTTTTATTTGCAACATTACACAAATTTGGTTTTGGAACCTCTTTCATAAACTGGTTAAAAATATTATATAGTTCCCCAACAGCATGTGTTAGGACAAATGACCAAACATCCTCTAGCTTCTGTCTCAAGAGGGGCACCAGGCAGGGATGCCCTCTCTCCCCCTCACTCTTTGCAATTTTTATTGAACCACTAGCAGCAGCAATTAGACAGGCTATAGTGATTAAAGGCATCAAATCCAAGAATGTGGAACATAAGGTCAGTCTTTATGCGAATGATGTGTTACTCTTTCTCCAACATTCACAAACCTCTCTCTCTGAGGTAATTACATTAATAAACTCTTTCTCAAGAGTCTCAGGTTATTCGATAAACTGGTTAAAATCCACAGCTCTTCCAATTAACTGCTCCTTTCAGAATTCTTCCTCCACTCCACTGCAATCTGGAGATATCAAATATTTAGGTATTAATGTTTCACCTAGGCTGGCAGATTTAACTAAATTAAACCACATCCCACTTTTAAAGAAGGTAGAGGATGATCTGGCTAGATGGAAGTCCCTACCCATATCACTCATGGGACGGGTCGCCTCAATAAAAATGATGGTGCTGCCAAGAATTAATTATTTATTTGCAATGATCCCGAGCAAACCATCACCTTACTGGTTTAGATCTCTGGACTCCGCCATCTCTAAATTCCTTTGGAAAGATAAACCACTGCGTATTAGCTTAAAAACGCTGCAAAGGACCAAGCACAAAGGAGGACTAGATCTGCCTAACTTTCACCACTACTTCTTAGCTAACAGGCTTCAAAACATCTCAGGGTGGCTAAAACATACCCTCTTAGATGAACCTTGGCTAGACGTAGAACAGGCACTATGCAATAACATAGAGATATTGGATCTACCATTCATTAGCTCAAACATTAAACGACACGAATGCTTCAAAAGCATCATTATCAGCTCTTCTCTGACAGCATGGTGGGAGTTTCTAAAAACGACTGAGTCTTCATTAATCCCATGCAAACATACTCCCATCTGGAACAACCCTGACATACTACTAAACAATAATATGATAAATTTCCCGGATTGGAGTTGTAAAGGTATTAAATACTTGGAACATATATTCGAAGAAATAGACTTTATTCCCTTTGACTTATTAGTTAAAAGACATGGGATTAACAAGAATAGATTTTTAGAATATCAACAAGTTAAATCTATAGTAAAAAGGAAATTCAAGTCTAATCAAATCAAATTACAAATACCACCAAGTGTGGCAGAATTCCTTAATTTCAAAACCCCCAAATTATTGTCTAAAATATACAGGACACTTTCCAAAATGGATGGATCAATATCCTTCCTATAGCAAAATGGGAGGCAGATCTATCAATGAGCTGGGACCACAATTTCTAGTCTAAGACATGTTTAAAAACCTTTGAACTGATTAGAAGTCCCAATTTACAATTAATACAATACAAAATCCTGCATAGAGTGCACTATACAGGGCATCGGATGTTCAGGATGGGTTTTACGTCTTCTAACAACTGCTCACACTGTCAAGGGGATACACCTGACAATTACATCCACGCTCTTTGGTTCTGTCCACCTGCTCAGATGTTCTGGCGCAGGATTTGTGAGGACTTATCAAAGTGTCTGAAATGTACCATTCCAGCCTCTCCTTCAGTCTGCTTGTTGGGCGACCTAGATGGTGTCACTACCGAGATTAACACAACCCACATGGCTTTCATCGCTCTATGCATTGCTAAGAAGACTGTCCTCATGAACTGGAAAAATAAAAATAACCTTAATATCAACCAATATAGAGAGAGTTTGCTGGACCATATTAGTCTTGATACAGCTTCTGCCGCCACATTAGACCAATCTCTCTGGGCTCCTTTGATCAGCTCCATCACCTAGTGGTGGTGGGGGGTCGCAGGTTTGTCCCGCTTCGGTTTTTGTGGTTGGTGTGGGGGGGGGCATGTGGGCTTGGGGCGCCTGGGGGTTCCCTTGGGGGGGGGGGGGGGGGGTTCTGGGGGGGTTCGGCGCTGGGACTGCGGTCCTGGCCTGGATGGGGCTTTGGTGGCTCTTGGGTGGCGTCTTTCTATCGGCTGCTGGGGTAGCCTGTGCCGGCGGACGTAGGTTGCTGGCCTGGCGGCCGTGCTGCTCCTGGGTGGGTCCGGGGCGGGCTTGGGGTTCTGGGGGCGCTCTGCCTCCGGGCTGGGGTTCCGGCTGGGCTGGGGGGGCTTGGGTCCTGGTGGGTGTATCGCCGGGGTGTGGGTTGGCGTGGGCACTGGGGCTGGGGGCCTCTTTAGCTGGCGGGGAGGTTGTTACCATCTGTCCGCAGGTGGTCCCTGCCTTAGGGGTATCCTCTCTGCAGGGGTGGGGGGGAATCCAATAGAGTAGGAGAATGGACCCAACCTGGGTGTCTATTGTCTTGTGTAGTTTGGGAGTTGACTGAATGGTGCGGTGGGTGTAGTTTTTCCTCTATGGTGGGGTCTGGTTGGCTGCCCCGGGCTCTATGGTGCCCGGTGGTGCCGCTGCTCTGGGCCCCGGATTGGATAGGCCTGGGCCCTCCCGCCCTGGGTGGATTTCGGGGAACGGAGGTGCTTATGGGGGTCAGCGGGGGAGCTGGCTCCAGAGGGGGGGTACTTTGCCCCCCCCGATCCTTTCCTCCCCATCCCTAAATGCTTCCCTCCTCCCGCTGTCACCCCAACACACACGTATGGCTCTGAGGTGCAGGTGTGTCGCTGGGATGCAGGGGAGGTATTCCTCCGCTGTCCCCCCGTGACCACCTGTGTCTCAGTCACACATCACAACTTAGACACTCTCATTACTTACTCTCTCATGACACATACATTTAGGGCCTTGGGGGTGGGCACACGGAATGGCGTCCAGAGGGCGGTCTGTTCATTCAGCCTTACCTCTGGTGCCAGTGCCCACTTCTCAATTTTAAGTTGCACATAGACATTGAGGGTTCTGGGGAGGGGCCGAGCTGACACCAGCTGCTGATTGGCAGAGGGTGGTTAGCACCATGCCCTTCCCCTGTTTTAAAACACTTTAGAACAACACGCACCAACACCAGATATGAGCGGGCGGAGGGAAGCATGGGGTCTTTTCACACCCCCGTTCTCTGTTCGCCATCTGGAGCCAGGGGCTGGGGGGGGCTGGCCGTCCGGTCGGGGTCTGGGCTGGTGGGCTTCTCGGCTGCGGTGGAGTCCGGGGTGGTCTTCTTGTCCCCATGCCAGAGGAAAAAAGGGATCCATCTCCGAGGTCTGGCGACAGATTGCCCCTCTGGGGGTGGTGGTGCCTGGATCTCGGAGTATAGAGTATATATGGGGAGTGTGAGTGTGTGTACGGCGTTCATTTCTGTGTGTCTTTATGTTGGGCGAATGGGTGAATATTTGATTATGTGTGCGCCTGTTTGTCTATACGCAGGTGTCAGGTTGGGTCTTAGACTCCACCTGAAATAACATCTCAGGCTCTATTGCCCCCTGCCACACTCCCTGCTGGTGGATGAGGCCCCCGGCTGCCGATGCGTTGGTGGTTCTCGATGTCCGGGGCTGGATGCTCTGGTGTGTGCTGACTCACTCTCGGCGGTTGCCTGTCGGGGCCTGGTCCTTCCGGCTCTGTCGGGTCCCGGCTGGGGGGTGGGGGGGCCCTTGGACCTCTGGGCCCGGGGTCCGGTCTGCCCTGGTGTGGCCGGCCGCCGACGGAGCCTGCGTGCTCGCCGCCACGGCCCCCTGGGGCTCCTGCGATGTAGCTGCCGGATGGCCCCCCTCCGGAGCGCTCCTCTGCCTTTTTCTGGGCGGGGGCTGCAATTGTCCCTGCGGTGGTCCTCCTGGGGTTCCCGTGCCCTGGGGGGCCTCTGGATGTCTGGGGCCCGGGTCTCCTCCGTGTCGGCTTCATGTCCTGGGTGGGCGGGGCTGTGGCTCCCCACACACACTACTAGACAGTTACATGGAGAAACCTTAGGAACACCAGTGCGCTGACACACACAGGTGTGCACACAGGTGCTCACAGACACGTGCTCACGGACACACACTGTCTTGATCGGCTGTTGGTTCTGGGCATGTGTTGTAATGCGGGTTGTGTGTACTGTTCAATAACATTTAACGTTTGATGGTTGTTGTGATTAGTACAGGTGTTGTATGTTGTCTTTCTCTTTTCAGCAGACATGGAAGCAGATTATCTGTTTTGTTTTTTTTTGTTTTTTTTTCTTTTCTCTTCTTTTTTCTTTCTTTTTTCTTTTCCTCTCTCTCCCTCTCTCTCTCTGAGGCATCTTACCTATAGTGTTAAAAGAGATGAGGGATATTATTTGCCGACCCTTAACATTACTGTTTCAAAAATCCTTATCTGAAGGTGTGGTACCTTCTGATTGGAAGCATGCCAACATAACGCCCATTTTCAAAAAAGGGGATAGAAGTAATTTGTCAAACTATAGGCCAATCAGTCTAACTTGTATAACTGGTAATGTTATGGAGGCTATAATCAAAGAGAAAATGGTAGATTACCTGGACTCAAATAACATTTTGAGGGATAGCCAGCATGGATTTAGGAGAGGTAGATCCTGTTTAACAAATCTGTTGGAGTTTTTTGAGGAAGCTACTCAGGAAGTTGATGATAAGAAGGCCTATGATGTCATCTATTTAGATTTCCAAAAGGCTTTTGATGTTGTTCCCCACAAGAGGCTCTCACTTAAACTCAAAGCGACAGGTATTTTAGGAACTGTAGCGACTTGGATTGATAACTGGTTAACGGATAGGAAGCAGCGAGTAGTTATAAGAGGCTCGATGTCACAGTGGGCCTGCGTTCATAGTGGGGTACCGCAGGGTTCAATTTTAGGACCACTTTTGTTCCTTATTTACATAAATGATATAGACACCAATATATACAGTAAACTGGTGAAATTTGCAGATGACACCAAGGTGGGTGGTGTAGCAGATACTGAACTAGCGGCTCAGCAGCTACAGCGGGATCTTAATTTAATTAGTGACTGGGCTGACACCTGGCAGATGAAATTTAACAAATGTAAGGTACTCCATGTAGGGAGCAGAAATATAAAGTACAGGTATTTTATGGGACCTACTGAAATAAAGGTAGCTGATTATGAGAAAGACCTTGGTGTGTATGTTGATGCTTCCATGTCTCATTCTCGCCAGTGCGGGGAAGCAATAAAAAAGGCCAATAGGATGTTGGGGTATATCTCCAGGTGTGTGGAGTTTAAGTCAAGGGAGGTAATGCTAAGATTATACAATTCCTTGGTGAGACCTCACCTAGAATATTGTGTGCAGGTTTGGTCACCATATCTTAAAAAGGACATAGCGGCCTTAGAAAAGGTGCAGCGTAGGGCCACAAGAATGATTCCTGGTCTTAGAGGAATGTCATACGAGGAAAGGTTATTTGAGCTAAATCTGTTCAGCCTCAAGCAAAGGAGACTGAGGGGGGACATGATCCAGGTCTATAAGATTCTAACAGGTTTGGATGCTGTTCAACCGAATAGTTACTTCAGCATTAGTTCAAATACAAGAACTCGTGGCCATAGGTGGAAATTAGCGGGAGAACATTTCAAACTGGATTTAAGGAAGCACTTCTTTACACAGCGTGTAGTCAGAGTATGGAATAGTCTTCCTGATAACGTAGTGCAAGCTGAATCCTTGGGTTCCTTTAAATTAGAGCTAGATAAGATTTTAACAACTCTGAGCTATTAGTTAAGTTCTCCCCAAGCGAGCTCGATGGGCCGAATGGCCTCCTCTCGTTTGTATATTTCTTATGTTCTTATGTTCTTATGTTCTCTTCCCCCCTTCTTCTCCTTTGTTTCCCCCCCCCCTCCCTCTCCTTCTTTTGAGGAACCAAATAAAAATATAAAATAAATTAAAAATTTAAAAAATAAATAAATACAAATAAAGTAGTCCTCCGCAGAGGGGGGGTGGAGGAGGGAGAAATTTTTTTTTTAAATTCCCTGTAAATTTACATCGATTTTTTACAGTGTACTATCTACAATTGTTACTAGTCACATTTGCCTGCTCATTTAGAAATATCTCAATTTACGGTAAAAAGTCTATAAACAGCAAGGGCCTAATTAGAGTATCTTCAATCAAGTATAAACCACAAAGGGTTACATACTGTAGATACTCTAATGGTGGTTTTCTACTGGCTTTTCTACAGGATTTCTAAGTCTTGATTAGTCACAAAACACCAACAAATCAAGCTCAAACATATAACAAACACAATTCTACTTCTCTATTGGTTCACATTTGTAGCAGGGTACATCCATCCATTTTGCTCAGTTTCCCAAAACATGTCTCTACCACTAGACTTCTATTTATGGATATAGATATTCATTTACTGGCTAACATATGATTAATGTGATGACTACTTATACATTTGTACTACTGCATAACATATTACGTATGACCTATTTTATAACTACATCTCTCTGTACACCAGTTGGAGCAGCTTCGAATCCCTTTTTGCAGGTGACTCCCCCCCCCCCCCCATCTCTCCAAGGTCTTCAGGGCCTGCAAGACTGACCACGTGCAGGATACCATGAGACAAGGACACACAATATTCTAAACAATCTCTTCTTGCCTGAGGCCTAAGACATTGTAGACCCAATATGCCTCCCAACCGAGGCCTACCGATGTCCAGTTTTCTTTCCACACTAGTAACTGTGTGGTTCCAGCTCACTTCAGTTTTCCCCTGCGGAAGGGTAGACTTGGTAAAGGTGGGGTTTGGACAGCAACAGTGACGTAAAACAGAGGCACTTATTTACTGTTCACACAGTGTACATCATGATTTACTATGCGCTAATTTCTGCTAGCATGTCTGTGAGAACCGACGTCTTATTTTAGCATCAAACGCTAGTGGAATTAGCATTTGCTTGTGTAAAGTTGCATTACAAATCCATTACGTTCAGTTGTTCTATAGTACTTTAAGTAGGAGGTTGGAAAATTGAAGGTTCGCTGTGATGCATGATTCTACTAATAATGAGTAATATACACTCACCTAAAGGATTATTAGGAACACCTGTTCAATTTCTCATTAATGCAATTATCTAATCAACCAATCACATGGCAGTTGCTTCAATGCATTTAGGGGTGTGGTCCTGGTCAAGACAATCTTCTGAACTCCAAACTGAATGTCAGAATGGGAAATAAAGGTGATTTAAGCAATTTTGAGTGTGGCCTGGTTGTTGGTGCCAGACGGGCCGGTCTGAGTATTTCACAATCTGCTCAGTTACTGGGATTTTCATGCACAACCATTTCTAGGGTTTACAAAGAATGGTGTGCAAAGGGAAAAACATCCAGTATGCGGCAGTCCTGTGGGCGAAAATGCCTTGTTGATGCTAGAGGTCAGAGAATGGGCCGACTGATTCAAGCTGATAGAAGAGCAACTTTGACTGAAATAACCACTCGTTACAACCGAGGTATGCAGCAAAGCATTTGTGAAGCCACAACATGCACAACCTTGAGGCGGATGGGCTACAACAGCAGAAGACCCCACCAGGTACCACTCATCTCCACTACAAATAGGAAAAAGATGCTACAATTTGCACGAGCTCACCAAAATTGGACAGTTGAAGACTGGAAAAATGTTGCCTGGTCTGATGAGTCTCGATTTCTGTTGAGACATTCAAATGGTAGAGTCAGAATTTGGCGTAAACAGAATGAGAACATGGATCCATCATGCCTTGTTACCACTGTGCAGGCTGGTGGTGGTGGTGTAATGGTGTGGGGGATGTTTTCTTGGCACACTTTAGGCCCCTTAGTGCCAATTGGGCATCGTTTAAATGCCACGGCCTACCTGAGCATTGTTTCTGACCATGTCCATCCCTTTATGACCACCATGTACCCATCCTCTGATGGCTACTTCCAGCAGGATAATGCACCATGTCACAAAGCTCTAATCATTTCAAATTGGTTTCTTGAACATGACAATGAGTTCACTGTACTAAAATGGTCCCCACAGTCACCAGATCTCAACCCAATAGAGCATCTTTGGGATGTGGTGGAACGGGAGCTTCGTGTCCTGGATGTGCATCCCACAAATGTCCATCAACTGCATGATGCTATCCTATCAATATGGGCCAACATTTCTAAAGAATGCTTTCAGCACCTTGATGAATCAATGCCATGTAGAATTAAGGCAGTTCTGAAGGCGAAAGGGGGTCAAACACCGTATTAGTATGGTGTTCCTAATAATCCTTTAGGTCAGTGTATAATGTAGTATATATTATATATGATCTCTCAGGGTATATATAATATATAATCTCTGGGTCTGCCCCAGAACATGCCCTGAAACACCTCCCCAGGGAGTCATCCAAGAGGCGTCCTAGATAGATGTCCGAACCATCAACTGACTCCTTTCAATGCGGAGGAGCAGCGGCTCTACTTTGAGCCCCAATGTCTGAGCTCCTCACCCTCTCTCTAAGGCTGAGCCCAAACACCCTGCTGAGGGAACTAATTTCTGCTGCTTGTATCACAATCTCATTTTTTCGGTCATTACCCAGAGCTCATGACCATAGGTGAGGGTAGGAACGTAGATCAACCGTTAAATCGAAAGCTTTGCCTTCCAGCTCAGTTCCCTCTTTGTCCAAATTACCGCACCGTGAACAAAGACCCCGAGATCAAAGTCAAAGTCAAAGTGAACTTCATTGTCATCTGCACCACATATATGTATACACAGAGACGAAATGGCGAAGCTCAGGGACCACAGTGTAACATAAACTTAGTCCAATATAGAAAACAAGACAAGACAATGTGCAAAGGACTTACAGGATAGTGCAACTGAGGAAGAGGAATAGATTGCACAATATACAGTAATGTGCAATATTGGGTAATGCGCAATATTGTTAGAACTATATTAAATATATGATTTTTTATGTAATCAGTTAGACCTGAATTCACCATCATGTACATTGTAACAGCATGAGTTCACAGTGTAAAACAGTGTATGATAATAGTAGTAATAACAGTAACGCGTCTAAAATTTCTAACAGCTGAAAATAGGAATAGAAGCAGAAAAATGGAGCAGACAGAGAATAATGGGGATTCTTCTTATTGCCCCCATGTCAGAGTGACAAAGTGTTAAGTGCAGCGCAGCGCTTAAGGGTCAGTCTGTGGCCTTTAGTTGTGTGTTAAGGGGAGGTTGAGACAGTGATGAGGCAGAGTGAGGGATCCTGGGGGGGCAGCATGGTGTTGAGGAGCCTGACAGCCTGGGGGTAAAAACTGCCACGCAGCCTGGCAGACACGGCTCTGATGCTGCAGCATCTTCTCTCAGATGGCTGGAGTGTGAAATGACCATGTGAGGGATGTGATGGGTCCTGCACAATACCTTGTGGACACTGCGTTTTCAAAAAGTGGCTTGTAGGGAAGGGAGAGGCACCCCATAATGTTCTCTGCTGTCTTCATTACTCTCTGCAGGCACTTCTGTAGCGGTACTAATAGGGAGTTGTATACGGGGAGTACCAGTATGAGGTAGGTGTTCGGCGGGAGGGGGGCTGTAAATAGGATTTATAATTGGTAAGGTGTTTTAAGGTGGGGGCGGCACCATATAGGGGCATAATGTCGGGGTGTGGGCAGGTGTGCCAATGCATTGATGAGCCGTGGGGCGGGCAGGACGGAATATAAAAGATGAATACAGCAGCGGAGGGGAGGCTCATTTTGGAACAGACTGAACGCAGCGGCGGCAAGCGGCTGACGGCAGCGATTCCAGGCGCTATTTCCAGTGGACGAGATCGTGAGATTGATCAACGCGCTCTAGTTCCTCCCGATAAGGGACGTGAATAAGTTATTGTGGGTGAATGTATGGACCTGGACTGGGTGCGTGTGTGTGGAAGTTAATATTCCCCTTCCCCCCCTGCGTGGAGAATCCTTGTGCATCTGTGACGTCGCTGGAAGAGAAGCTACGCTTGACAAGGGCGGTGAGCTGAAGCCTGGACTGCTGTGCTAGATACCTTGCCGGACGCCGCCTCCCTAGTGTGGCAGGACTGAAGAAAGGGGCGGTGCTGCGGGCGGAGGTGAATTTTACTTGGGGTGGTTTTATTGTACGTGTTGGACTCTTGACTGCACTCACCGGATGATGATTCTTTTTTAGGTTTTTATTTGCGGTGAAGCTTTGACGTGCGTTAGAGAGTGGTGCAACTACCAAGAGTGTGGTGTGTGTTAAAGAGTGACTAATTCATATTGGCCGCCCCAGGGGGTTGTGGTATTTGCCTGGGACCCTGGTTGAGGCTGGGCTGTGAGGGGGTGTCCACTAGGACTTGGTTAACCGGGGGGTGTAACCTGTACGAGTGGGACGTGAGCTGTCTTTCCTGTAGTTGGGTATGTGTGAGTTATTTACCAATAAACTTTACTCTTGGAGCTGTCTGCCTTTGCCTATTCCCTGTGTACTACAAGGGTTGGAGGGTTGTGCTGGTTGCGGCACCTTTACACTTCAGTCAGATTTGTTGCAGCTGCCATAGCAGATGGTGATGCAGTTAGTCAGAACACTCCTGTTACGGCCAAAGCAATGACCGCAACATAAACAAAACCAAAACCGACTGGTTTTAGGGTTTTTATTTTACAACAAATAATAAATATAAACACCAACGCAAATGTCCAGGAACCACAAGAGAACAAAACAAAAGATCAACTCAACAAAAATCTCAGCAGCAGGAACACTCAGCGTGGCATCGAATATCCTACAAATCTCTCTCCGGTCCAGGTAGACCCAGGGCCCAGGGCTTTAGTAGGGAAAACTCCACCCATCCAACAGGTCTCACCTGTAAACAATTAGAGATTGAAACCACCGCCTGCAATCTAAGAAAACCTATAATGCAGTCCTAAACAAAATAAACAAAAACCCAAAGAGGGGCGTAACACCCCCACACTAAAATGGTGACTCCAGTCTCCATAACCAAGGAAAACCCCCAATGCCGATATTCCCCCCCTGCAAAAGAAAAACACAAGTTTAATAATTTAACATACCTGTAAAACTACAGAAAAGAACCCATCACAAAGGCACCCTAGATAAAGTATCAGCAATAATATTATCTGTGCCTCGAATATGCCTGATCTCTAAACTAAATGGTTGCAAGATCAAACTCCACCGCATCAACCGATGATTAGCATTTCTCATACTATCCAAAAATTTTAAATGATCGTGATCACTGTACACCACAACCTTATGGGAAGCACCTATATAAACCTCGAAATGCTGAACTACCAGGACAAGAGCCAAGATCTCCTTCTCTATGGTGGAATACCACTGTTGATGACAATTAAACTTTAGAAAAGAAGCAAACAGGGTGATGAATGTCTTCCTCAATAGGGCTTTAACATATTGATGTGACAAACGCCTCTTGGCGCCGATCTGGTGTTGCTATGACATAATCTTGATCAGAGATCCTCCGTTCTACCACATAAGGACCACTGAAACGAGCCTGTAAAGACGACCCAGGTATAGGCAATAACACAAAAACTTGCTCACCCACTTAGAAACACTTGGCCAAACACACGAGACGTAAAGTTGGAACCCTGGTCAGTTTGAATAACCTTAGGGAGACCAAACAATGTAAAAAATTTTAACAGTTCCTTAGTTACAGCCTTAGCAGTGATCTTCCTCAAAGGAACTGCCTCTGGAAAACGGGTGTTTACACACATCACTGTTAATAAATATTGATAGCCATCCTTAGACCGCTCAAGTGGGCCAACAACATCCACAATCACAAGGCTGTCCAATCACAGGAATAGGGTACAAAGGAGCAGGAGGAATAGTTTGATTAGATTTTCCAGTGATCTGACATACTCTACAAGTCTTACAAAACCGAACCACCTCCTTCTTCACCCCAGGCCAAAAGAAGTGTTGTAATACACGGTTAAGTGTTTTAGTGACACCAAGGTGTCCAGCTAGACCATCATGAGCAACTTTTAATACATGACCCCTGTAACAAGTTGGAATTACAACTTGGTATACAAAGCTCCACTCTTCAGGTGCATTATAAGGCCTCCATTTCCTCATCAGAAGTCCATCACGCAGAAAATAACAGAGAGGCTCTTTATCAACCTCAATCTCAGATACCACAGACTGGAACAGAGTGGCTAAAGAGGGATCTGCCTTTTGGGCAGTAATGAAGTTTACCTTAGAAAGAGAATTCACACCATCAGTTTTACCTACTTTCCCCACAGGACCAGATAGAGAAACAGGGGAAGAAAGCTCAGATTTCAGAACCTCTCCTGGGGCAACAAAGAAAGTATCAGACAGATCAAATACGTCCCTATGTAAAGAGGAGTCCCCCACAACATTTACATTCCGCTTTGTCATCGAACAAGTTACAGCGCAAGCAGGAAAGACGTCAGGATGTTTTAAAACACACTCATGAACGTCGAAACGATCAGGAACTGTAACGACATGAGGAAAGACAGAACCAGGATTACCCCACACATTACTACCGGCCAGATCATTCCCCAATATAAAAGTTACACCAGAAATAGGTAAACTTTCACGAACCCCAACAAGAACCTTACCTGTAACCATGCTAGATTGCAAATAAATCAAATGAAGTGGGACAATAGTGGAGCCCATTTCAAACCCACGCACAAAAACGCTAAAATCGGTTTTGGTTTCGTCCGATAGAGGCAAAACCCCAGCCAAAATAAAAGACGGTGCTGCACCAGTATCACGCAGTATACGGACAAAGGTAAGCTGCTTACTACTGGGAAGTGAAACAAACCCATCACTCATAAAAGGCGCATACCCCATCCTTACATGCTTAACTTGTCAACTCAATATCGAAATACTCCGCAAGACTCAGAAGTTGTTCGTTAGTTAGAGACTCAAACACCTCCGGAGATGGATTCTCCACAAACTCCCACACTACCGAAGCCATGTTTTTTTTTTTTTTTTAAAACCCAAAACATACAAACAAACGGCTGCATTTTAACAACTTAATCTAAAGTGGTCATCAAAATTCCCTACAAACACATGACCACAAGTTGTCCTCACAAAAAACCACACCACTAAAACTGACAAACTGCCGGGTTAGGTCAACTAATCAGGTAAAACCCAAACAAAGCAGCCAACAAAGACCCAACCCAAAATACAGCTTGTTAATCGCTACACTCAATAGCGCACAACAAAGCGACCACAAAGTAGGCTATGCTATACGTAAAACAGCCCGTCACTGCCACATCCCAAGCCTGACTTACAAAGCAAAAAATAAAAAAAATCTAACTCACCTTCCCCACTAGTCTTCAATGGTTCCCCGACCCGGCGACTTTAAACATTAAACTCGCGAGCAGGGAGCCGACCGAAAACACAGTCTACTCCCATACCCCGAAACGTACCGAGTCAGAAATCCCATCAAAAACAACAAACTAAAAAAATAAAATGACAGACTCAGTCTGCCCGCCGGCTACCTAATTGGGATGTGCAACGACTCAGCGGTCACCACCTATCAGCAAACTCACCACAGGGTCGCACACGAACGGCTACTGAGATTAACTCAAAAGATCCCGGACGAGCCCCCAATTTATGTTACGGCCAAAGCAATGACCGCAACATAAACAAAACCAAAACCGACTGGTTTTAGGGTTTTTATTTTACAACAAATAATAAATATAAACACCAACGCAAATGTCCAGGAACCACAAGAGAACAACAAAACAAAAGATCAACTCAACAAAAATCTCAGCAGCAGGAACACTCAGCGTGGCATCGAATATCCTACAAATCTCTCTCCGGTCCAGGTAGACCCAGGGCCCAGGGCTTTAGTAGGGAAAACTCCACCCATCCAACAGGTCTCACCTGTAAACAATTAGAGATTGAAACCACCGCCTGCAATCTAAGAAAACCTATAATGCAGTCCTAAACAAAATAAACAAAAACCCAAAGAGGGGTACTCTATAGAACATGGTGAGGATGGGAGGGGGAAGGTTTGCTTCTTTCAGCCGCCTCAGGAAGTATAGTCTTTGCTGGGCTTTCTTGAATAAGGAGGTGGTGTTTTTTGTCCATGTAAGTTACTCAGTTATGTCCACACCGAGGAACTTGGTACTCTACAATTTCCACAGCAGTTGATGCTGAGTGGGGTGTGGGCAGGACCTGTCCTTCTGAAGTCCACAATTATCTCCTTTGCCTTGTCAACATTGACAGATGGATTGTTGTCTCTGCACCTTGTGGACAGCCTTTCCACCTCTTCTCTGTATGCTGAATCATCTTCTCTGTTTATCAGTCCCACCACAGCTGTATCATCCACAAACTTGATGATGACGCTGTTGTAGGTATTGCAGCCCATACGTACTGACTGGGGCCTCTCTGTCAGGAAATCCAAGATCCAGCTGTAGAGAGTGGTGTTCAAGCTTAACCCCCTCAGTTCCACAATCAGTTTTTGAGGGACATATTGAAGGTAGAGCTGAAGTCTATGAATAATATTCTGACATATGTGACTCTCTTATCCAAATGTGTCAAGGAAAGGTGACAGGCAGAGGCTATGGTGTCCTCAGTAGACCTGTTGGACCGGTATGCAGATCAGAGAGGGTCTAGAGAGGCAGGAAGATTAGTCGTTATGTGTGACATGACCTGCCTTTCCAAGCACTTCATGATGATTGACATGAGTGATACTAGGCAGTAGTCATTCAGGCCAGCCACTGATGGCTTCTTCAGTACTGGGATGATGGTGGTTATTTTGAAGCATGCTGGGACAGACCACTGGTTTAAAGAGGTGTTGAAAATATCTGTGAGGACACCAGCCAGGTGGTCAGTGCATTCTCTCAGCACATGGCCAGGTATGTTGTCAGGTCCTGCAGCCTTGTGTGGGTTGACTCTGGATAGAGTACTTCTCGCATCAGCTGTGGACAGACAGAGTAGCTCGTCACTGGGGGGAGGTGTCGGCTCCTTATTCTGTACATCAGAGTCTGCAAAAAAGTCATTTAGCTCGTCTGGAAGGGAGACATCACCGCCACTGATGTGTTGGTTGGGCTTGTAGATCTTGATTGGCTGAATGCCCTGACATATGCGGCGTGTGTCTTAGGTGCAATTAAAGTGTTCACTGATCCTCTGCACACGTGCCTGATTGGCTATCCTAGCCAATAGCTCGGGACAGACTGTCTCTGGGCGTCCTGAGGGCAGCCTCGTCTTTAGATCTGAAAGCTGCATTTCTGATTCTTAGCTGTGTGCGCACTTCCCTCATCATCCAGGGCTTTTGGTCGGCTCTCGTGGTCATCAATCACAGAGTTTATATACTCCTCCAGGATGATGGCGTCACCATTTATAGCAGCCTCCTTAAAAATGTCCCAGTCAGCAGATTCAAAGCAGTCTTGGAGCGCTGAGTTGGCACCAGCTGGCCACACTTTTACTGACTGGTTTGGTGAGATTCAGCAGGGATTCATACGCAGGAACCGTGAACACAGAGACATGGTCTGAGTAGCCGAGGTGAGGGCGGGGAAGGGCCTTGTAGGCCTCACAAACATTTGTACAAACATTGTCCAGACAGATTCTCTCTCTAGCTGGGATGTTCATATATTGGAAGAATTCGGGAAGAACTCGCTTCAGATTTGCCTGATTGAAGTCTCCAGTAATAATGAAAAAAGACTCTGGATTAGCTTATCGACCGTAGGAATGGAACTCGGTGGTTAAGTGAGGAGTGTCTGTATAGAGAATGCTGCAGCAGGACTACAAAATTAGCAACTCACTGTGGAGGCAGCGATTGTACAACATTTTTCCCCAGCTTTATTGAACATTGTATGTCAAAACAAGATAAAATAAAATAATACAGGTAATGCATGATGAAATTATTCATATACTTTTATACTAGCTGACACTGGAAGAAAAGAGAAGAAGGGAAAGAAGAAGGAAAGGAAAAGAAATGTCACGCTTGCTGGTGCACGGAACATAAAGAAGGGCGCAGGATGCCAAAAGTCGGGGCAAACACAGGATAATAGAGGCAGCAACAAAAGGATCAGACAACAAACGGGATGACATTACAATGACCGGACTGGGGAAACAAACAGAAACACGGACTAATGACAACGATCAGGAACAGCTGGTAAACATGGGGAATCCACAGGGGGTTAATGAGGGGGCGTGGCACACGGAAGGAGCGGACGATCGGGGCATGACAAGAAAAAAGAATGAAGGAAAGAGAAGGAGAGAGCAAATACAGTTCAAAATCATTTTCCAAAGCCATTTTTGGCCAGAATCAAAGCTAGAACTTTATATTGGATACCAATTATCAACTAAAAGAAAGTCTTTATTAGGTTTTAAAATTATATTGATTATGCTTTGGCATAATGTGGCAGGAAGTAATGAGTTTATTATGCTTTCATTATACATTTGCTGTAAGAAAGGAGTAAGCTTTTCAGTGAAAGTTTTATAAAATTCCGAGGTTAGACTGTCTGTTCCCGGCGATTTATTATTTTTTAAGCAATTTTATTGCAGCAGACATCTCAGTTAAATCAATTGGGACGTCACAAAGTTCAGGATCCGCATCACTTATTCGCGTGATGTTTGAGAAGAAATCAAAAATCTTGGATCAAGACTGCTGACATACAAATTATTAAAGAACTCAGTGCAGAAGTTGGCTATTTTCTTGATGTCATCCGCAACATTTCCATAAATCCTCACCGGCATAATGCAGTTGTTCCTGGCTTGCTGTCTTTCTAGCCTTAAGAAATAGGCTGAGTTCTGCTCACCTTGTTCAAGCCATTTTTGCCACAATCTAACAAAGGCTCCTTCTGCTTTATGTTTATATATAATCATCCAATTTATTCTGTAAGTCATAAGCCCGTTTTCTTTATCAGTAAGACGATTGACTGGTTTGCAGTTTAAAGCAGTAATCTCATTTATAATTTTGTTTTCTTCATCTCGATTCGAGCCAAGTCACTACTAAACCTTCTGACATGTTTTACAAGTTATTATTCCAGTGTAAGTCAATTATTTATTCTATATTTAAAATAGCTACTTTATTTCTCAAGATTGAACTGTTTAATTTCCAGTATGAAGATATTTTATATCCAGTTGATGATGACAATATGGATATATGGATGTCAATGGCTTGGTGGTCAGAAAATGGTGCAGGTATAATGTTTGTTCAGATATTTCCTAATTCATTAGAAGTAGCCAAAAATCAGTTTGTGACTGATTTGAAAAGGTGATATTATTCCATGTAAAAGACCTTTGAACTGGATGGGTCATTTTCCAAACATTTGCTCTGTCAAACTCCTGCATGAAGTCCTTCAGGTAAGAATTACCACTGGCTGAATGATGCTGAGACCATCTGCTAGACTATTGAAATGGTGCCTTCACAGGTCTTGGTAATAAATCAATCAGACAGCGGCAGCTCATCCAGAATTCTGCCACCAGAGTCCTCACTAACACCAAGGAAGTAGAGCATATTACACCGGTCCTTAAATCACTGCATTGGCTTCCTGTGCATCACAGCATTGATTTTAAAATATTATTACTTGTCTACGAGGCACTAAATGGCACTAATTTCCTTGAACGTTGTGAAGCATCCAGACCCTTAAAGTCATGTGGCAAAGGTTTACTCAGTGTTCCCAGAATGAAGACCAAGCAGGCTGAAGCAGCTTTTAGTCTCTATGCTCCCTGTCTGTGGAACAAGCTTCCTGAAGACCTGAGGTCTGCTAACAATGTCAACTCATTATAATCAGGGCTTAAAACGCTACTGTTTACTGCAGCTTATCAAAAAATTAAATCAGCAGGAGTTTAGTCATACGCTGCTTCTACAATGTCACTTCTTTTTAGTTAACTGTTTATTTGTTTTTTGGGCTTTTAGGCTTTTTAAAATTGTCTTTTCAATTGACAATGAACGTGTTTGTAAGTCCCACACCAAAGCTGCAATGGTACGTTTGGTACTGGAACTTCTGGTACTGGTACTCGACTGGAAGTCAATGGAAAAGGGAAAGAACCAAAAGTACCGTACCTGGTACAGTGGAAAAGCACCCAGAATAAACTTGCCTTACTTTGCAATTGGATTCAAAGTCTACAGAGATAAAAAGTTCATGTAAATGTGAAAGACCAGGAGGCAGTGGGAGAGAGAGAGAGAGACGCTCCCCTAGCAGTAGAAAATGAAACACAGTAAAACACACTCCACCTCATACAGGGAGAGAGAAGTGTGTGTGTGAACACTCACAGTGTAAGAATTCTGCTCTGGTCCTGGGCACTAATACCGGTACGACAGTATCTTTGGTAACTAGAAGGACACAGAGAGAAACAGGGATGTGAGTAAAAGGAATTTACTTGTGGGAGATGGACTTCACTCACTGTGGAGATAACAGCAGTTGGGTATAATCATTGAGGGACAATAACAGGCATTTTAACAAACTGCAAACCATGGTAAGTTACACATAATACAAATTGTTGGTTTCTATAATGTAGAAGAAGCATGTTTCATGTGATCTGAGTTTTGCAGCCAGTAGAATGTGAAGCTCTTTCACCAGTTATCACAAAGATTTAAACTTATTGAAAACAAACTGACTTGGTCACACAAATGTGAGGCTGACTGTACTGCATACTCTCTCTGCATGGTCTACATCAGGGGTGGCCAGTCTTACCCACAAAGTGCAAGTGTGTACGCAGGTCTTTGGGATAACCTTTAGGTCAGCTGTTCAACCCCAGGTGTGAGGACTCTTCAGTCAATCAGTCCTATATTTTGTAATTCAGCGAAAGCCTACAGACAGCAGCCCTTTCTGGGTAAGATTGGCCACCCCTGGTCTATAGTAACATGAACAGACTAGAAAATGTATTAACCTGGGTGACGGATCTCTGCCATTTTCATTCTGCAAACATTCTCCAGTTGATCTTTCAGTTCAGAAATCACCTTCCTCAAATTCCCAAACTCAGATCTTGGACTGACAGAGATTCTGGGTCCAAATCCAGCTTCAGGGGTGACAAGAAGAGCCTGGTGCCTCTACAGACACACAGTCTGATTAAACAGCTTCATCAATACAAATGTGTATTGCAATCTAACAGGACCTTTAACATCTGACAAATGACAGACTAGTTGAAATACAAATGACAATATGCATTCATTTGAATACTCTGGTTTTCTTATTGCCAAAGTAGCTGTTCTGTTACCTGGAGGAAATGGATGTGATCCTCTGTGTGTGAAAGCTGCTCCAGCTCAGAGTGTCTCCTCTTTAGTTCATCGATCTCCTGCTTCAGTCTCTCCATGTCTCCTTCAGCCTGACTCACTGCAGCCTTCTCCTGATCTCTGATCAGCTGTGTCACCCCAGAGCATCTTCTCTCAATGGAGAGGATCATCTCAGTGAAGATCCTCTCACTGTCCTCCACTGCTGACTGTGCTGAACTCTGTTGGTGACACAGGGAGCAGAGTAAATTACAATTGCCCCCTTTTGAGACTCCAGAGAGCTTCATTGAGACTGGTGGCTGTTTGGGGCAGGTTGGTTTCCACCATTAGGTCTCAGTTTAATAGGTGACTTGCATAATGCTGGGTTGTGAAAAGTTGCATTTTTCTCGAATAGGCGTTTTATGGTATTTTTTTAAATAAATAAGCTACTACTGCTGTAGCACTTGGTTGAACTCTGTTATCTAGCAACCTCTGACCCAGAATAACCCACAGCAGCATTAATTTGATTAATCCCCACAAGTCTGTAAATCTGCAATCTGTTGAATCTGACAGAAGATTCAATATGATCACAAGCCAGCTGTTATCTTCTCTTCAGATTCATACTCACTGTGAATGAGCCCACAGCCTCTCTCAGCTCCTGCAGCTTCTTCTCTCTCATCTGAATTCTCCTGTGAAATTCCCTCTGTGTTTCACCCATTTGTTTCTACAGATCGGAAACAAGATGACAAAACAAGTTTGTTTCATTAGCTGAGATCACATTCATTAATCATCCTGTCCAGGGTGGACCCCTGCCTTGGACCCTATGCTGCCTGGGAAAGGCTCCAGGCACTCCCCCTGAGCCTGACCTGGATTACCGGTTAGGAGATGCATGCATGGACGGATGGATGGATATTCATAAATGATTTACTGACTGTAGGTAGGATACAATGGACATAGACACTTTGGTCCTGTTTCCACCTGGTATTAACATGCGGCCTGGGTGATCCAATCACAAGTGGACAGCGTTCACTGATGCATTGAAGATACATTGAGATCTGATCACTCAGCCCACATTTGGAGGTGGTCTGGGCCGCATATGGCCACATTCTTATAGCAATGTGAAGGTGAATGTGTCCTGAGCTGCATTGCAGGACCGGCTACTCAACTGACGTCCTATTTGATTTATATCAGAATGCATGTCAGTTGATAATGGGCCACTGTGTAGTAAACTATTGTGAACAACAACAATGCATCTTTTCTCCTGCGATACTAAAAACTTTGATTATGCCGGGAAGTTAGTTTAACATTCGACTGTTGTGACCCATTCATATAGAAACTGTGTCAAAGTGTGCATCATTGATGATCCATGCAAATTCAGAAAAGAAAATGTGTAAGATGTGATTTTTTAAAGATGTTTCAGAATGTGCACAGATCATATATTTAATGTGCATGTTGGGGCGCAGCCTGGTGCAGGCAGGGAAACAAGGTGACGATCCACTTAAAAGCTCCAAGACAAAGGGATTTAAGGAAACTGAAACTGGAAAGACACAAAATAAAGGAACAACAAGGGGTCAGAACTCAACAGGGAAAAAGTAGCTAAGAAAATGACACGTAGACTAACAGAGGGAATGTAATAGTGACAATAAAGGTCTGTCCTATCTTATCTTATCTGATCTATCATATCTTTCTTATATATACGTATGATCACATACACATATATAAGCATGTATTTAGCATTTTTTATGTAGGTAGATCTTTTCGACCTGCTCAATTTAAAAGTAACTCCCAAGCCGAGAAAGTGTGGGCAGCCCTGATATAGACTAACAATGGACAGGCTATCAGATTTATCTAGTAGCAAAGCTTAACTTGCAAAACATATGGAACTTAGTTTCAGAAACTGTCACAGAGAGTAGTGCAGCAACCAGCCCCTCATCCTCTGATACTATGACTTGAGACAAGGTGAGCTTATAATATAAAATGAAAGCAAACCATTTTTAGCTATTTAAGATTGTAATGTGTTTAGCAACACTAAAAACATGTTTTGTGTTACTGTATGTTTGGCTATAATTAGAATAAGAGGCATGGGTAATTTATTGTCAGGATAATCCATAAGTCCAATAAAATGTCATAAAAGTTTTTTTGATGCAAATGGTTATATGAAATTTGAGGAAAATTTAAACAAAATATTGAAATACTTATATGCTTGCTTATGTTATATCACATTCATTACATTGGAATTGCCTGCTAATATCTGTCACATGCTTCATGCTTGGAGAGGGGTCTGTCCAGGTAGATAGAGAAGATGTGATAGAGGATGATGCATTGTTAACTGCTATACACTGTGACCAGGCGGGGGGGACACTGCTTGTGTATAGGCACCATAATTTTGTGCTACCCCCCTGACCATGTGACTGCTTTGGAAATTGAACATTAGGAGCAAATCTCATTACCGGTTTCATACGTGTTATACTGTAGAGCACATATATCAGCACACATATACTGCAGCGTAAGTTTTGGAGCTATGGAACCAGAAAGGAAAAGAGGTCATTCTGAAGGTTGGACTTATAACTTGTATCTACAAAAAACAAAAAAAAAGGTTCGTCGGTTGGTAAATTGTAATATGTGTGTGTGTGTGTGTAACAGTGTTGATGCTGTTATTCTTGGATTGGCCTGGTCCAGGTGGAATGTTTGCAGTGCTCTCAGCAGCTATCCTGTAGTAAGAACAACTCATCAATGTTGAGACATTTCTGTGCTCCAGAATGTTCTATCCACCAGTCAGTCTACAAGAAGTCCATCCATCACCGTTTAATTCCAACTGGGGTCACGGGGAGGGGGGGGACCAGAGCCTATCACAGGAACAATGTGTGCAGGCAGGAACCAACCCTGGTAAGTCACCGACACACACAGCCAGCCACACTCACACGACTACAGGGCCAATTTAGACTCGCCAATCAACCTGCCCTGCAAGCTTTTCAACCATGGGAGGAAACCAGAGCCCCCAGCAGAAACCCACGTGAACAAGGGGAGAGCATGTCAACTCCACAAAGAAACAACCCAGGAACCCAAGACCTTCCAGCTGTGAGGCAGCAGCACTAACCACTGCACCACCACGCAAGACAAAATCCAGTCATTTAAAATTAACTTTATATTTATATAAGAGCACTTCTGGCCTGACCTGTATCTCCGCCCTTCCTGCAGCAGCTGAGACTGTATCATGGCCTCTGTGTTCATCCATCGTACAGAGATAACAGATACACTGCTGGTCGGTATGGCAGTAGACCTCCAGGGGTTTGTCATGTTGGGAACAGACCTTGTCTTTCAGATGGCTGATGGCATCAATGAGCTTGTGTTGTTTTGCATGGTGGAGTTTATTGTGAAGCTTCAGGTCAGTTTCACAGTAGGAAGCCAGACACACCAGGCAGGACTTGACAGCTTTCTGTTTTCTCCCAGTACAGGCGTCACACTCCACATCTCCAGGTCCAGCATAATGGTCAGCAGGAGTAGCTGCTTGTAGTCCAGTCTTCTTCAGTTTTTCCACCACTTCAGCCAGTATGGTGTTTCTGCCTATAACAGGTCTGTGTGTGAAGGTCTGTCTGCACTGGGGGCAGCTGTAAACTCCAGCATGATCCTCCTGATCCCAGCAGCGCTTAATGCAGCTCATACAGTAACTGTGCCCACAGGGAATAGTCACTGGATCCATCAGTAGATCCAGATAGATTGGGCAGCTTAACTGGTTCAGATCCAATGCTGAGCTGGCTTCTGCCATTTTACCATGAACTCTGATAAGATTCAGTTTCGTTTTTACTTACAGTCGTCTCTGTGTGAGAGTGGGAGGAACTTCCTGCTTCTCAGGCTGCAGTAGGTATGGTTTTGGACTGAGGCCAGACTGAGAAGAACAGACTGAGCAAACACTGAAGTTGGAGTTTATAACTAAAACAGTACAGTATGCAAACTATACATACGACAAATATTTATTTAGCTTTCATGAGAATAACTGTTACTGACATTGTTGGCCATGAACAAGCTATAATCCTACTCTTTGATTTTGTACAGTAGATAGAAATTAGGTAGAAAGGTAAAAGAGAGCACTTCTACTGAGAATTAATTTCTGTGTCTGCTTAGAAACAAGTTTGGGATCATGTGCTTTCTGATAGAGCTGGGCGATATAGCCTAAAAATAAAATCTCCATTTTTTTTTCCCACAATAAATCCGATTTTCGATTTTAATCGATTTTCCCCTCCCCTACTCAAAATCAAACTACAAATGACAAATAAATGGTTCAAAACAAGTTTTATTATTTTTTTTAATTTTTTTATTTTAGGGTCAAAGTGCAATCTGACAAGCCAAAAAAGATGCTTGTAAGTGAGATGGCAGACCACGCCATTGTAAACACTTTTAGAAACTTTTAGCATGTTAATGAATCCCGGCTTTTCCACAGTATGTATGGGCACCATGTCTTTTGCGATATACATCGCGACACCGTGCCCCATTCTTATCATATGGCACACAGTTTGAAAACATGTCAGGGACGGTTGCTTGCTTAACTTTGGATGTTGTGCTGGTGCTGCGGGTATTTTCATTTCGCTGGGAGCACTTCTCCCACTCCACTGTTTGCCTCTGCTTTAGGTGCTGGAATAAATTTGTTGTGCTGCTTCCTTTTATTGCAACAGTTTTTAAACAGACTTTGCAACGAGGACTAGTTTGGTCTGTGTCCGACGGTGTTTGTGAATCCGCTACAGTGTTTGGGTGTGCCGTGCTAATGTACCCGTGAAGAACGGTGCGTCACATCAGTTCCGCTTTTGGCGCTCGCATGTAAAATAAGTAATAAAATCCATCCATCCATCCGTTATCTGCCGCTTATCCGGGGTCCGGGTCGCGGGGGTAGCAGCTTCAGGAGAGACACCCAGACCTCCCTCTCCCCAGTTACCTCTACCAGCTCCTCGTGGAGGACACCGAGGCGTTCCCAGGCTAGCTGAGAGATATAATCCCTCCAGCGAGTCCTGGGTCTGCCCCGGGGCCTCCTCCCTGTAGGACATGCACGGAAAACCTCTCCGGGTAGCCGTCCACGAGGCATCCGCACCAGATGTCCAAACCACCTCAACTGGCTCCTTTCAACATGAAGAAGAGGCCCTCCCGGATATCCGAACTTCTCACCCTATCCCTAAGGGAGAGCCCAGACATCCTGCGGAGAAACCTCATTTCGGCCACCTGTATTCGCGATCTCATTCTTTCGGTCATTACCCATAGGTTATGACCGTAGGTGAGGGTAGGTACGAAGATGGACCAATAGATCGAGAGCTTTGATTTCCGGCTCAGTTCTTTCTTAGCCACGACGGACCGGTTAAGCGCCTGCAAAACTGTAGACGCCGCTCCGATTCGTCTATCCAGCTCCCGATCTCGCCTACCCTCACTCGTGAACAAGACCCCGAGATACTTAAACTCCTCCACTTGAGGCAGTACGTCTTCTCTGACCTGAAGAGGGCAAACCACCCGTTTCCGGCTGAGAACCATTGTCTTGGACTTGGAGGTGCTAATCCCCATCCCTGCCCCATAACCGCCCCAGAGCATACTGGAGATCCCCAGCAGATGAAGCCAACAGGACGACATCATCTGCAAAAAGCAGCAAGGCAATCCTGAGGCCACCAAACTGGACACCCTCAACACCCTGGCTGCGTCTAGAAATCCTGTCCATAAATATTATAAACAGGACCGATGACAAAGGGCAGCCCTGGCGGAGCCCAACCCGCACTGGGAACACGTCCAACTTATTACCGGCAATACGGACCAAGCTTCTGCTCCGTTCATACAGGGACTGAATCGCCCACAAGAGCGGACCCCGGACCCCATACTCCCGAAGCACCCCCCACAGAGCACCTCGGGGAACCCGGTCATAAGCCTTTTCCAAATCCACAAAACACATGTAGACTGGATAGGCAACTCCCAGGCCCCCTCCAGTACCCTTGCAAGGGTATAAAGCTTGTCCAGTGTTCCACGGCCAGGACGAAAACCGCATAGTTCCTCCTGAATCCGAGATTCGACTATCGATCTCACCCTCCTCTCCAGTACCCCGGAATAGACTTTCCCAGGGAGGCTGAGAAATATGATCCCCCTGTAGTTGGAACACACCCTCCGGTCCCCCTTCTTAAATAAGGGGACCACCACCCTGGTCTGCCAATCCAGCGGCACTGTCCCTGACCTCCACGCACTGTTGAGAAGGCGTGTCAGCCACGACAGCCCTACAACATCCAGAGCCTTCAGGTACTCCGGGTGGATCTCGTCCACCCCCGGGGCCCGGCCACCACGGAGCTCTTTAACCACCCTGGCCACCTCAGCCCCAGTGATGGGCAAGACCCCCCCAGCACCCTCGGGTTCTGTGCCCTCAGATGTCTCAAAGGCAGTGTGCGTAGATGTATCTGAGGCAGGGTTGAGGAGGTCCTCAAAGTATTCCTTCCACCTCCGGGTGATGTCACCAGGAGAGGTCAACAGCACCCCCTCCCCACTATAAATAGTAGGAACCAGGAGCTGCTTCCCCCTCCTGATACTCCGGATGGTTTGCCAGAACCTTTTTGAGGCCGATCGAAAGTCACTTTCCATGGCCTCACCGAACTCCTCCCACATCCGGGTTTTTGCTTCTGCGACCGCCCGAGCTGCGTTCCGCCTGGCATGCCGGTACCCGTCAGCTGCCTCCGGAGACCCCCGGGCTAATAATTCCCGGTAAGCCTCCTTCTTCAGCTTGACGGCCCCCCTCACCTCTGGTGTCCACCATCGGGTACAGGGGTTACCGCCCCGACTGGCACCGACCACCCTGCAGCCACAGCTCCGTACGGCCGCTTCCACAATGGAGGTCCGGAACAGTGTCCATGTTATGTACGCGCACAAAAAACACGTCATGTTTTTTGGGGATATTAAGAGGACAGTGCGCGGGAACGGCGCGGCAGTTTTATGGGAAAATAAATGAACAGCTTCAGCTTACGACCTGTCTCGTGTCTTCCTTAATACGCGACATTTTGGCGACGAGGATGGAGCTTGCACTCCCACCACCTTCACCTTTTCTTGCGCTCCCTGTCCCTTGGACTCGCTGGCTGGAATCGTTCCAGACATACTTGGATGCCCTAGGACTGCACGGCGTCAGCGACGCTCGGAAGAAACCCATACTTATTCACTGTTTAGGCACGGAAGGACAGCGGATCTTTCGGACGCTCGGACCTGCGGAGACGTATGAAAACGCTGTTTCGCTCCTGGGTTCTCACTATGCAGCTCCACAAAGTGTCATCCTGCGCCGGATTCTTTTTCGCCGAAGGCGACAGCAGCCGGGTGAGTCCGTACACCAGTACGTGGCTAATCTGTGCGGTTTAGCCAGCCTTTGTAAATTTGGTGGCATGCAGGATGAATTCATTCGTGATCAGCTGGCTGAACACTCTAACAACCCTAAAGTTAGAGAGCGACTGTTGACGGCAGCAGATGATCTCTCTCTCGCTAGCGCTATACAAGTTGCGTTTCAAATAGAAACAGCAGCGGAGTTTACGTCTCAATTAGCTTATCCTGCTGTCACCTCGCTCCCTGCACAACAAATATCTAAATCACAACCACCTGATAGTGCTATCCCGCTTGTAGTTGATTCAGACGTGCATTATACTCAGTCACCGCGATCGCAACAAAGGCAACGCTGTGGGAATTGTGGCTCATCTTCACATGTTACTCGGGCCCGGAGTTGTCCTGCCCATGGGCAACGGTGCCAGCGATGCGGCAAAGTTAACCATTTTGCCAAAGTATGCCGTTCGACCCCTGCAAATTCTACAGCGCTGTCACTTCCCACTGCCCCTCCACCTGCTTCTACAACTATTCACACCGTCAGCTCCAAGCTCCAGTCTTTTAAAACCTGTACGGTTGAGCTGGACAATGTCTGCCTTCCCCTCTTATTGGATACTGGGGCTGCAGTCTCCCTGTTAAACCTAGCTACTGTACGGCAGTTTTTTTCCCATGTGCCACTTTCTAAGGCTGTTCCTGCTCTATGTGGCTATGGCAGTTCCAAAATTAACATGATAGGCTCCATCGGGTTATCTGTCCGCTATGGCTCTAAACTAGTCCCAGACTTTCCCTTTCACGTCTCACACCATGGTGCCAACTTACTGGGCCTTGACCTTTTTACTGCCCTTGGATTCTCTCTCCTGGATACAACTGGATCTGCCATTTTGACCGTCAGCTCGCCATGGCAGCAGCAGTATGCGGCCCTGTTCGAGGGCGTAGGCTGCCTCTCCACATTTAATCACCAACCCCTACTTGATCCATCTGTCACTTCAGTGATTCAGCCCCTCCGTTGAGTCCCCCTGGCCCTTCGTGATGGTGTTACTGCGGAACTGCGCCACCTGCTGGAGGCAGGCATTATTGAGCCAGTTAATGCTTCTCCATGGATCTCAAATTTGGTGATAGCTAAGAAGAAATGCGGAAGTCTGCGTCTCTGTGTTGACCTCCGGGGCTGTAAACAAGGCTGTCGTTCCTGACAAGTACCCCCTCCCTTCCATAGAAGAACTCACCTCTCATTTTCATGGCTCGATGGTTTTCACAAAACTGGACCTTCGTCAGGGCTATCTGCAGATCCCTCTCCACCCCGACAGCCGGAATCTCATGGCTTTTGTGACGCATGCTGGAGTGTTCCAGTACACACGGGTCCCATTTGGGCTTAGCTCCGCCCCCAGCTGTTTCCAGAAGATTATGGCTACCATCTTCACTGGCATCCCTGGGGTGGTCATCTACCTCGATGACATTGTGGTCCATGGACCTACAGCTGCCGTCCATGAGGAACGCCTTCATCAAGTGTTTGAAGTGCTAGCTAAACACCACCTGACGCTGAACAGTCAGAAATGTGTGTTTTCTGTACCTGCCATCGAGTTTGTGGGATTCCGCCTCACAGCTGAGGGCCTCACTCCACTTCAATCTAATATTGAGGCCATTCAGCATATTTCCGAACCCACAAATGCTACCCAGGTTGCCTCTTTACTGGGGATGACAGCTTATTACCTGTGTTTTTTGCCTCACTACTCTGCTACCACGGCTCCATTGCGTCAGCTGCTGCAGAAAGATGCACGTTGGATTTGGACACCAGCCTGCTCTGAGGCTTTCCATCTCCTGAAGTCCCAGCTCACATCATCTCCTATCCTGGCACACTTTTCCCTCTCATGCCCCACCTCTGTCACTTGTGATGCCTCAGCTGTGGCAGTTGGGGCTGTACTGTCACAGCTGCAGGATGGAGTGGACCGGCCCATTGCCTTTGCCTCCCGTGCTCTCAACCCCACCGAACAAAAATATTCTGTGGGCGAACGTGAGGCTCTAGCCTGTGTCTGGGCCTGTGAGCGTTGGCACATGTATCTTTATGGCAGGGCATTTACACTGCGCACTGACCATCAGGCGCTGACAGCCTTGCTTGCAACAAGTGGTACAGGACGCAAACCACTCCGACTTTACCGGTGGTCTGAGCGACTTCAGCAGTACAATTTCACCCTGTGTTTCACCCCAGGTCATGATAACGTTGTGGCAGACCTGCTGTCCCGCTCTACCCAATCTCCTGCAGCACCTGACTCCGTCTCTCAGGAACCAGACCTCATCCAGATGATGTACACACCACTGAAGGCAGCTATCTCCGTTGATGAACTCCAGCTGGCCTCAGAACAGGACCCAGTCCTTTCTCAGCTTCGTACATACATCCGTACAGGCTGGCCGGCTAAAGTCTCTGCTGAATTGACTCCTTACCACAGGGTCAGGGATGAGCTTTCGTGTTGGAATGAGCACTGCGTAGCTCGTGGAGCTGTCACAGTGGTGCCAAGCAGCCTTCAGGCCCGTGTTCTTCGCATGGCACATGAAGGCCATTTGGGCATTGTACGTGTCAAACAGCATTGTAGGGACCTCGTATGGTGGCCCGGCATTGATAGGGACATAGAGAATCTGGTTAGGGATTGTGCAGCCTGCCTTGTCAGCGGGAAAATGGGCTCACCTGCGCCACCCCCTCTGCAGCCTCTGGTTTGGCCCGCTCATCCTTGGGAACATCTCCAGTTGGATATCTGTGGGGAACTACATGGAGTTCCACACCACCAGCGGTTCCTCCTTGTGGTGTATGATCTACACTCTAAGTGGCCTGAGGTGGTCTCCACTGGCACTGTCACAACACGGGTAGTCACTGATTTTTTAGATACCCTCTTTGCTCGATGGGGACTTCCTCTGGCTATTACGATGGATAATGGACCACAATTCGTGTCTACTGAGTTCGAAGCCTTTCTGATGGAGCGAGGCATCCGTCACATCCGCACAGCATTATATCACCCCCAGGCTAATGGCGGAGTGGAGCGTCTCAATCAGACCCTTAAAAATGGCATCAGAGCCCACTTAGCTGAAGGTTACCCCTTTTCAGCAGCACTCCTTCACACACTGCTCCATTACAGGGCCACCAAGCACACCACAACAGGTTGCTCACCAGCGTCACTTATGTTGGGCCGCGAACTGCAGCTTCCACTTGATCGACTCAAGGCCAGTTCTGTTTCCCCTTCCCCTCCATGCCGCCACAGGGTGTCCGCTCAGCAGCACAAGATGAAGCTGCAGTTTGATCAGTCTCGGAGGGCACGGAACCCTACTATCGCCGTTTCGGATTGGGTTAGAATCCGCCGCGCTCATCGTGACCACAAGCTGGTCTCATTCTGGTCTCCTCCTATTCAGGTGGAGGGGAAGCTAGGGCCAGCTACCTTTTCTCTTTCTGATGGGTCTCGATGGCATGCTAGCCGCCTCCGCAAGGTGGCAGCTCCAGAATTAGCTAGCGCAAATGTTCACGCTGGCTCTCCTTCATCAGCAGGTAATTGGGACTTACCTATGGAACCAGATACGCTCACACCTGAACCCATAGTCGAGCCCGCTCAAGGCCCAGCTGCACATCCATTTGAGTCTACATTGGAGTCCACTCGAAGATCAGCTCGCCTCCGGACTCGCCCAGGTTACCTAAGGGACTTTGTGACTGAATTCTAATATGCCGACCTTGCATTTGGCTCTCTGTGCAGTTCATTTAATGTGCTGGGTATGCTAAGTGTTATTGTGTTTTTTTTTCATACCACATTATGGTAATATGTTGTTTCTCTAGAATATTTTCAGTTTTCTGAATTGTCACGATTGATTTTGTTCGTTTAGAGGGGGGAGTAAATGTTATGTACGCGCACAAAAAACACGTCACGTTTTTTGGGGATATTAAGAGGACAGCGCGCGGGAACGGCGCGGCAGTTTTATGGGAAAATAAATGAACAGCTTCAGCTTACGACCTGTCTCGTGTCTTCCTTAATACGCGACAGTCCATTCAGACTCAATGTCCCCAACCTCCCCCGGTATGCAGTTGGAATTCTGCCGGAGGTGTGAGTTAAAGCTCCGGTGAACAGGAGCCTCTGCCAGATGTTCCCAGCAGACCCTCACTATGCGCTTGGGCCTACCAGGTCTGACCGGCTTCCTCCCCCGCCACCTGAGCCAACTCATCACCAGGTGGTGATCAGTTGACAGCTCTGCCCCTTTCTTTACCCGAGTGTCCAAGACGGAAGGCCGCAGATCAGATGATACGATTATAAAATCGATCATCGACCTGTAGCCACGGGCATGTTCATACCATGTCCACTTATGGACACCCTTATGCTCGAACATGGAAAATCGATTTTCATAAAAACACATCGTCCTGAACTGTAACTACGAAATAATCGATATAAGGCCCACCTCTGTAGTTTCAGGTGAAACATGCAGGTATGTTCAATTAAACTGTGTCAGGTTTAGACAGAACAAGCTTTGACAAGTACTGTCAATCCACAGCTTTATTTTTACATTGTTCAATATATATAATATTCATGAAAATAAAGGGTGTAGCACATATATGTCATTTCTTCCTATTCTTTCCGTCTGTGCTTGGAGTGTATTTGTGTCAGGAAGGAGAGTCAAGTGACCAGGTTCAGAGTGATAATTTTTAACATCCAAAATTTTTCCATACTCTAACAATGATAATTTATTCTAGATATCCATTGAACACTATTATGTTAAAGTCTCACATTTAAGCCAAAAGTTTCAGCTTCAGCCGTCCCCACGAACAGAACAATAAAATATCAAAAAAGTATCCAACAAATTCCAATAAGCGCTTATCCAGTACAGGGTTATGGGACACACACATCACAAGAAGCACAGGGCACAAGGCAGAGACATCCTGGATGGGAAGCCAGTCCATCACAGGGCAAACACTCACTCACACGCTGAGGACAATCAAGAGACACTAATTCACCAAACTGCATGATCTTGGACAGCAGGAGGAAACCTGAGGAAACCCACAGGAACACGGGGAGAACATGCAAGCTGTACATGCAGAGCCAGGAGTGGGAACCATACAAGCCTAGAAGCGTGAAGTGAGAGCAGCTGGTCTGAAGTCCTGAAGAGAGCTGGAGAGCCTTTCTTTGGAACAGTGTGGAGCCGTCCTCCATTACTGCTTATCCTGTCCAGGGGATGGGGAGCCTGGAGCCTGTCCCAGGGGGCACAGGGCGGGGGGCACAATGGGTAGTGTAGGAATTATTAGCTCAGGTAATTTTTAATATCTCCACCAATATGTTTGAAATTAATTAAAGTTTAATTAATTATTATTTAATGCTGATTATTAACCGATTGTTATGCCGAATGGTCGGCTCCTCCAAACTCAATTGAAGTATCCCCGTAAGTCTGTTAATGTGAGACTTAAACGGGATTGACTAATTACCAATATCACTTATAACCTAGGTTAGAAGGCTCGTCCAGCGAGCTGCATCATCAGGTAATGTAAACAATTGGTAGCGAAGCTCCCCTCACGGCCGATGAGAGAGAGTCTCGCGATGTTTCAGGCGAGTTTGAGGTTCAGAGCGTGTAGCAAGATCGCACAGAGGCAGGGACTATTGTGAGCACTCAATGAACGGAGGCTGAAGTTGTGTAAAAGACATGCATTTATTCCTAACTAACGCTACAACTAACATAAGACAGACATTACACCTAACACACACAACAAACACGAAATAACGGAATAGAACAAACGATGTAATTATGAAAATGCAATGACCGGATTTAAATGAGTAGCCTTAAATGGGAAATACTGTTCTGCAAAGCAAGCACAGTTTGTGGAAACACGACCCTAAAGTCTTATAGCAGGTTAACAGAACAGCTTAAGTTGTTAGAATGAAAGGAAGCTGGTTTACTTGGTTGAAAGGTGGGGGAGGGTCTTGGCAGTTGATGGCAGAGCTGCTGAGCTGATGGCACTCAGGAAGGCGCGGCGTTTGGAGCAGTGGAGTGGAGCCCCTTTGGATTCTCTCTCCTGGTGAAGCTTTGTCTTGGGTGCTGTTCTCTGTTCAGCTGGGCCTTCACCGGAGGGTTTCTTGTGGGCTTCTTGTCTCCCGGCTGATGGTCTTTTCTGCGCTTGATGATCTGTTTGCCCCGGCTGATGTTCTCCTTCGGGCTGGCGGTTATTCTCTGCGCCCCTTTGTTCTGAGGTGCTAGATTTTTATGGTCTAAAGTTCATGAATAGGGATGACCAGGAATTCGACTCCTGGCCCAATGGCTGGCCATCCATTTGGTGGGCTTTCGGAAGGGGGTCTGTATCAGTCCTTTTGGGATTTATGGCCCAACTGATTCTCTCTTTACTGATGATTTTCATTAAGCTGTTATAACTTTTGATACATCCACTTTTATGGTAATCACTGACCAGATTTGGAATCAGGGGTGATTAACAATCAGTTTGACACCAAACATGCCATACCAACTTCACAGGTACATACCTCATACCCTCTGTATTAATTGATTAAACAATTAATTATTTTATCTATGTGACTGATTCACATCAGTATAGGATACAGGTGTTTTGGGTTGCACCTCACCAGATGTTACACTTTGTGTGGATATTACATCAAATATTCCTATTACAAACAGCACATCTTATCCATAGATAGGCATGGCCATTAGTTTATGGTAATATCAATATAAGTTGCACATCTGGACACAACATATCTTGGTTGGTGTGGCTTATTCTAATTGATCTTCTCCAAAATGGATAATGTACACCTTAATTCAGTTCTTTTAATATAGTATGTTAGAACACAGAAGCTTGGTGATGGTCCACCAAGATCAGATAAGGACCACAAAGGAATGTTGGAAGAGAAGGGGGGGTTTTTAACAAAGAAGACTCTCTAAAAGTTAGGACACATTGGTTACTCTCACTTTCCAGATTCTTCTGGTATACCATGAGAACATATATACAATGGTAGCTATACCTATCTATTTATTTAAATTTATATGTGTTCAAGTGCAAAGGGGTAAAATAGGTGATACTCCGTGAACATGGTTATAAGGGTGGCACACAAAACACTAAGATTGTCTAAAGACACATACAAACATAACCTATCTGTATATTGAGACTAGTAGTCGTGAGTAGATCAATATACAGGGTATACAAAAGCCAAACTTAAATGAAATTTCCTTTAGGGTGTTCGTCTGTTGGGTGAGTGAGATGTAAGGCAGAGTGTATGTGGAGGGGGGTTGTGTGCCAAGTCAAGGGCAATAAAAGTTGGAGTGCTGGCCTCCCTTGTTATCTGTGTGTGTGTGTTCATGTGTGTAACCCCCCTTTGGTGCCTCTCGTACCAGGCTCGGCCTTGTCTCAGGCCACCTGGAATTTAGGCCCTGTGATATGTGCATGTGTGATCCTACAGTAGGATACTAGTTTATAGCAGAGCACAAACTCACACATACAGTCTCACACTAAGGGCAGCTTAGAGATCCCAATCGGCTGATCGCAGTTTCATGTTTTCCAAAGTAGGAGGAGAAAGTCCACATTGGAAGAACATGCAGACTTCACACATACAGGAGGGGGGACAGCAAACAAGCCCAGAGCCAGAGGTTACAACCCGAGACCCCACACCCCCCCACAATCACACATACTGTTAGGATTTTTTTAAGAGTTACATTCTAATGCTATAAAATTATGGCTGACTATGAACTTCATATTTCGGAACTGTGTTGAAATTTATGCTGACTTTAAGAATGTTCTGTGCCCTGTACCTAAACAGGTGTGATTTCTGTTCCTTCAAAGCAAACATAATCACTTCCATATGATTACATTTACATTTCTAGTAACAGGTGAGGCAAACATAACATTGCAAACATGCCGCTGTCAAGGTGCACAAGTGCAGCTAGGCTGATATTTCTGGGATCCACAGAGATGTCACTGGTGGTTGGTGACGTGTTCACCGGGAAGAAAGACTCGTGGAGCAGGTGTTGTCAGGCAACTAACAGGGACTTATTGGGATCAGGATGGGAGGCCAGGGAACAGGCAACACGTAGGGCACAACATCAATGATCGAACTGGGGAACACAGGACCAGGAAGCACTTAAATACAGGACTAATGATGGAACAGACTGGAGGCAGCTGGGAGTGTTTAACATGAGGGCTGGAACAAGACGTGAGACCAACAAGCAAGGGAGGTGGCAGGACATGACGTTTGGAGATGGGGGGGGGGATCTGTGCAGGGGCTGGGGAATCTGTGCGGGGACTGGGAGGGGGGGGGGAGGGGGGGCAGAGTTCAGCAGTCTTACAGCATCTGGAAAGAAGCTGTTACACAGTCTGGTCCTACTCTTGATGCTCCTCAGCCTCCTGCCTGAGGGGATAAGAACAAACAAATTGTGTGCTGGGTGGTTGGGGTTAGGGTTAGGGGTTAGGGGTCCCTCATAATGCAGGAAGCCCTTCTCCTGCATCTGGTGGTGTGAATCTCAGTGGTGATGGGTAAGCTGCTCCCCACCACCCTCTGAGCTGCCTTCACCACCTTATGCAGTCCTTTCTTTTCTGCAGCCGTGCAGCCGGCATGCCATACTGTGATGCAGAAAAAGAGAATGCTCTCCACCACACACCTGTAGAGAGAGTTCAGGATTGTGCTTCTGAGTCCAGCTCGCCTCAGCTTCCTGAGGAAATAGAGGCATTTATGGGCTTTGCTGATAAGTGACGATGTATTTATAGTCCAAGTGAGGTCCCTGGTGAGGTGTAAACCCAGGTACTTGAAGCTGGAGACTACCTCCAGAGGAGCACAGTTCCTCATCTCACGGGAAGCTCCCAGCCTCAGAAAAATTAGATCCATCCTGTTATCCAGAGAACGGATGTTGGCCAAGAAGAGTGATGGGATCGGTGGTCTGCTAGCCTTTAGCTTAGCTAGCAGGCCGCCCCGTTTACCCCTCTTTTGTTTCCGAGCGCACTGCTTCCGCTTAGCACCTAGCCGATGTGCTCTACCTCGCCAGTTCGATGTTCTCAGAAGCCGCAATCTGCCTAACATAGACATGACTACAGGGGGAACAGTCGTGGTATATCCAGCCCTGATATCCATGAGTTCGACTGGACTGTAAGTCAGGCGCTTGTTTGCACAAGAAGCAGAAATACCATTTAAATCGGGCTTAATTCTGAGAGCTGGAGAAGCCGCTGCACCGTGACGCGCCGCCATCTTGTTTGTACATGATATGGTGAATCTAATTCTAGGAATTTTAAATAGTGATGAATGTGACGGTGTCGTAACCTTTTCCTCAGTGGAAAGTAGCATCTTCGTCAATTTCTTTTCGTAAATAAGTGAATGTGTTTCTAGCTTTTGCGTATGTAGCACCCCATTCCTGCCTCCAAGGGAGCGTGAAAGTGGTGCCTTAGGTTCGGCTCTGTGGTCTGGCTGAATCTCAAAATGCAGCACCTTCAGAGCTTTACTAACACAACGTTTATTGATTACAAAGGCAGAAAACAATGGGGCTCACAGCGGAAGGGTAAATGCGTGTGTCTTGTAATCGCGCCACACCGTTGCCATAGTGATCAAAAGAAATCAGGAGCAATAAAATCTTCCAAAACTAAATACCTTAAATGGTATCAGTCTAGCGATATCCAACCCAGTATATCCCGTAAACTGTAATACAGTGGTACCTCAGACTTTTCCTCATAAGAAATAATGGAATACCAATTAATTGGTTCCCGGTCCCAAAAAATTACACATAAATATGTTTTTTTAGCATTTACACAAAACGAACTGGATAAAACAAGAAGAGCATATACTGTACTAAACGCATCTAAGCACATTTATCAAAACAGTAATTTGTAAAGTAAGAAAATAAATGTATCCAAGCAATGTGTAAAGTTTAAAAAAACGTGTCCTACCCCAATCGTCCGCTCCTTCCGTGTGCCACGCCCCCTCGTTAAGCCCGTGTGGGATCCCCATGTGATCAGCTGTTTCTGGTTGTTGTCATTAGTCCTCTGTATTTCATCCACGTTTCACTTTGTTTCCCCAGTCCGGTTATTGTATTGTCCGTCTGCGTTTTGCCTGCCTTACCTGTAATTAAACCCCGTATTCCCCGATACCCTGACGTCTGCGCCTTTGTCTCCGTTCCGTCCCAGGACAATATTATTATAATTAAATTTATTAATGGTTTATTAATATTAAAATAATTAATAATAATAATTAATTTTTAAATATATTTTATTATATAATAATAATTACTGTTACTGTCTATAATTGTCTAAATGTATTTTTACTGTCTAAATATGTGTATTCAGCTAGTGTAAACATGCACGATGCTATCACAGCGCATGCTTAGACTGTAGTGTTACCCTTTGTTTCAGCTGAGAGACGAGCCGCGTGACTCATTTCCCCGAGCGTATAAGTTATCTTTGGTCGGCGTTCACGGTTTGACTTCTGAGATTCAGATCCAGTTCTAGGTATTTTTTTTTGAACTGGTTGGTTCGACTTTTAAGAAATTCGAGTTCTAATGAGTTCGAGAACTGAGGTACCACTGTATACATCAATTCCCATATAGCAACCCGTATTACAAATGGACCCACGCACACACGACTCACAATGATATATAACACACTTTCAACATGTAATGTCCACATCCCCCCAATGCAAGTTTCAATTCAACAGACAAGAACAAAAGACCGCAAATTACAGATAACAGCGTAAGCTAAAATAAATAACAAACATTTAACGACAGCACTATATAAACATACTGTAAGTGAAATACTCCGGAGTATTCTAATATAAACGCTCTTATGGTGCAGGGCTGGACAAGGCTTGGGTGCGTTGAGGCCAAAACGGTAATGGCTGCTTTGCTCGGAGGTAAAAAAAAAAAAAAAAGAAAAGGGGGAAATAAAAAACGCTCGTTACCTTCACTCTGTCACACCCCTCTCCGTCCGCTCCTGATGTGTGCCACGCCCACCTCGTTACCTCGTGTTCAGCCCTGATCGTGATCACCTGTGTCCTGTTATGTCTAGCCCGTCTTTTGTATTTAGTCCTCGTCTGAGTCAGTCTTCCCCAGACTTGTCATTGTAGTGTCAGAGTGTTGTCCGTGCTTGTCCGTCTTTGGCTAATAAATCCAGTTTACCTGACGTTCTGGCTGCACTTCGCCTGCTTCCCTGCTCGCCCTCCCCGCGAAAGCTGACAGAATGATGAGTCTCCAAAACAAGCTCAGCGCTACTGGGGAAGGTATCCCCATGGAAGAAGAGTTGATCCAGTGGATGAACTACCTCGAACTCCAGGAGGATCCAGTAGCTCGTCCCTTGATTGACAGGTGTTGGGACCTCCTGCTGGGGAGGTTTCACACCGGTGAGCAACAGTCGCTAGTTGAGGTTGGCAGAAACCTCCTGCTACTGAGGGAGAGAGCGGCAGTTTGGCTGGCCCCCCTGGGGTATGCCGACTTGGAACCGCCCCCCGGCTCACCACCTACCTTCATCACGGTCTTCCACAAGACGGCAAAGGCTTCAGCCGCCCGGTGAAAGACGACCTTCCCCGAGCGCATGACTGAGCTTAACGCGGCTTCTGCCACTCAAACCCCGCTTCCTCCTACACGTTCCGGACGGAGGAAAAAGAGGCGAAGGGGAAAGGGAGAAGAAGCCGCCCCGACTCTCTTCTTGGGGGCTTGCTCTCTGCACCCCGCCTGGGATGACACCGCTGCTACCCGCCTGGCGAGCTTCCACGCGGAGAAGCCGCCTCCGCTGGAGGCATATCCATACCGGCCGGAGCGTTTGCACGGAAAAGGGATCAGCGCCGTAAGAGACGCTATACCCCGGGTCTCTAAAGCCCTTAAAGGGGCAGCGCCTAGTCGCTCGGCGCCCCTCCTGACGCCCGTGCCGGACCTGCCTGCTGCTGCTGCCGCCGCATTGCCCGCGGACCCGCCTGTCCTGCCTGACCCGCCAGTCCTGCCTGGTCTGCATGCAGTCCCTGCAGCTGCCACCGCTCTGCCTGGGGCACCCGCCGAGGCGCCCCCTGCTGGCCGCACGCCCGAGGTGCCCGCATAGGCCCCCCCTGCTGGCCGCACGCCTGAGGTGCCCGCCGCAGCGCCCCCTACTGGCCAGGAAGTGGTAGCGCACACTGCAGCCCTGCCCCAGGTCCTGGCTTCACCTCAGCCTGTAGCTGAGGACACCGCTCTGCCTGCGGCACCCACCGAGGCGCGCCCTGGGGTTCACGTGATGACGGCGCCCACCGAGGCGCCCCCTGCTGGCCAAGTGACTGAGGCCGCCTCTCCCGTCCTGCCCGCGGCCCTGCCTGAGGCCGCCTCTCCCGTCCTGCCCGCGGCCCTGCCTGTCAGTGTCCCGTAAGGGACGGGGACACAAGCGTCGGGCCCGTGTCCCGCCCGCCCTGCCCCCTGGCTCGCCCGTTCGGCCCCTGGCTGTGGCTCGGTGGCTGCCTGCGGGTCCTGCACCTCGGGGTCGGCGGTCTCCGCCGGGTCCCCCCCTGGATCTTCGGTGCCGGTCCTCGGTCCCACCTCTGGCTCCGTGTCGGCCGCCTCCGGGCCCCCCTGCTCCGGCTGAGCGTCGGACGGCGCCTTCGCCGGCTCCGGCTGCGCCTCCGCGGCTTCCCCCTCCTGCCTGCCTTCGCTGGTGTTCCCTTCTGCTCCCTCCGTGTCCCCTCCGTCACTCCCTCGTCCCGTTCCCTTGGCCCCTGGGTGGTCCCCTTCTGTTCCCTTCTCCCTCTCGCCTGCGGCCCCTCCGGCCGCTGCCCGTCGCCCGCCTGGGCTCCCTCGGGCTCCCCTTTGTCCCCCTTCCGTTCCGGTCTGGCCTCCTGTCCCTGCTCCTCCTCTCTCTGTGTCTCCTCGTCCCTTTGTCCCTCCTGTCTTTGTTTCTCGTCCCCCTCTGATTCCTTCGTTCACTCCTGGCCCCTTTGTGTCGCCTGTGGGTGTTCCTGTTGTGTCTCCCTTTTCTGTCTGCTTGTCTGCCTTTCCTGTTCTTTGTCGTGTCCTGTCTTTCGTTTCGTCCTTGTTCCTGTTTTGTGTCTCTGTCTTGTTCCCTGTTCTTCGTCGATGGTTTTTGGTTTTGTCTTCCAGGTCCTGTTCCCCGGTCTCGTCTCGTCTGTCGCCTCCTCTCGGGCGCGCCCGGTGTGCGCGGCTTTTGGGGGGGGGTTCTGTCATGATCCGCTCCGTCCGCTCCTGATGTGTGCCACGCCCACCTCGTTACCTCGTGTTCAGCCCTGATTGTGATCACCTGGGTCCTGTTATGTCTTTCTCGTCTTTTGTATTTAGTCCTCGTCTGAGTCCGTCTTCCCCAGACTCGTCATTGTAGTGTCAGAGTGTCCGTGCTTGTCCGTCTTCATGAAATAAATCCAGTTTACCTGACGTTCTGGCTGCACTTCGCCTGCTTCCCTGCTCGCCCTCCCCGCGAAAGCTGACACACTCGGCTTCAAGCAGGCTCTGGCAGGATAATCCACCAAGCATTCTTCAGCCCGTCCAGGAGCTCCCACGAAGCCCGATGAACTTTGTGTGTCCCTGGTAACACAAAGTGCTATCGGGATCTCCTCTGTCCAGGACTGCACAGTCAGCCAAAACTGGCCCGTTCTAAACCAGCCGGTCAACAGAGCGCTTTACACAGGGATCACAAGTAGGGGTGGGATGATACAGGTAACTCACGATTCAATTCTGTGGCGATATGTGGCCCACGATAATGATAATATCACGATTCGCGATTCAATATATTGGAAGAAATTTCATCAACGATATATCACGATATATGTGACTGAAAAAGAAAAATAAGGAATAAGGAAATAATAAGGAAATCTTATGCATTTATTAATGCCAACATTTCAACATTGTGCAAAGAAATATGCATTTGCATAATAACTCACTGCCTCCTGGTCTTAAATGTAAACACTGTACAGCTAGACAGATAAAAGTGCATGAACATTAATTAACATGTGTAAACCATGATACTGAAACGTCAGTAGTAAGTTACTGTAAAGTGCTTTATGTTAACCTGGACAGTGGACACATCAAGGCATATTCTTCTTGAGGAACACTAACTGATCAGCATGCTCAGATGTAAGAGCATACCTCTGAGCAGAGATTATGTCACCGGTGGTAGAAAAGATTCTCTCTGATGGCACGCTAGTCCCTGGCACACACAGGTACCTCTGGGCCAGCTTGGCAAGGTGTGGGTACTTGCATGCCTCAGATTTCCACCAACCCAACGGCTCATCTGACAGTGGTAGAGGTGAGGATTCTTGATATTGCTGAACCTCCTTTTCAGCCTTGGAGTTAGGTGACGATGGGGTCAGGGAAGATCTGGCATGCTGGAATGTTTGTCCAAGGAGGTTTGCAAGTGCGGATCTCCTTGTTTTTGGTGTGTGTGGTGGTCGGTCCTCATCACTGGTGTCATCAGCAGGACCAGTCTCTTCAGTGCTTCCTCCCTCCTCTACATTACCATCAGACTGCATTCCCACATCTGCATTCCCCTGTAAGACAAAAAAGCATTGTTATTTTTGTTATTAATGAAATAACATGTTCATCACAACAAGAAATCATCAGCCCCTAATCATTTTAAAATTTAACACATCTTTGCACATGGTTAGATGTGTGGATGACATTTTTCTACCAGTAGTGCAAGAGTTGAAAGTTTAAAAGGTACAAATACAATGAGAATTTCAATGACCTAACTGCTGTTCAGTTTTTACAAGTTGTAATTACCATCCGGGCAGCAGCCTTGGACACCACCATGACATACGTCTCCTGCACTTCTGAGGGCGACAAGAAGAACATCGACTTAAACCTGGGGTCTAAGGCGGAGGCAACGTAGAGGAAGTTTTTCTCCTCTGCAGACATGTAGCGCTTTGAGAGGTCTCCATGGATGGCACACTTTATATCCTTGACGAGAGGGGCATCCTCAATTGTGCTGAGTGTGTCACTCAGAAGTTGGGCGTGAAGAGGAGCAATGATGGAAACAGTTGGGCTTTTCTCTTCACACATGCTCTTTGTTGCTACCAGCATTGGATGGAGGGCTTTCACAACCTCTTCGGCATTCCTGATGTCTCCATCAGTCAGGGTAGAGATGTCAGTGGTATTCTTTCTGACCTTTAAAGAAAGTAGGAAAAGAACAGAATGAAGTCAAAAGTTTAAACTTTATAATGCACATATTCCTTATTAATCCAGACCAAGAAGTCAGGAAAAAGCACTTTACATTAAGGAACAAAATATATATCATGTTAAGAATAATATTTTATAACACATTACAGATATCCTATGCAATTCAGTAACAAAACAATAAACGCCTTACCTCTGGAGATAAGAGGGCAGCAGTAACAGCTGGCTGTTGCTCAAGAAACCGGCTGATCATCTCATAGGCACTGTTCCAGCGGACAACAACATCAGTTATCAGCTTGTGGTGCGGAAGGCCTAACATCTTCTGGTTCCTCTTCAGGGCCTCAGCTGCTGAGGTGCTCCTGTGGAAGAATGTGCAAATTCTCCTAATTCTCCCGAGCGAGCGACATTTGGCAGTTTGAGGGCACGCTGCACCGCGAGATTCAAAACATGAACAGCGAACGTGCGGATATCCAGCAATCTCAACAGCTACGGACATATTCGCTGCGTTGTCAGTCACCACTGCTGGGTCTTTCTCGGTGAGCTTCCACTCGTCTGCAGCCTTCTTAAGCACCTCTGCCATGTGAGTGCCAGTATGACTGTCATTCATAGCCCGAGTCTGAAGGACGTAGCTTTCGGGCATCCAAGTTGTCGTCTATGAAGTGGGCAGTAATAGTTACGAAGGACTCGGTGGCCCTTGACGTCCAACCATCACAGGTTAGTGCAACTCGTTTAGCAGACCGGAGCGCACCCTCCACTTTGGCTCTGGTATCTGCATACGATGCAGGGATGACTTTGTCTGTAAAGTGCCGACGACTTGGTATCTCGTATCTCGGTTCCAGTGTTGCCAACATTCTGCAAAATCCATCATTCTCAACCACGCTGTAAGGGCGAAGGTCCTTGCAAATAAATTCGGTGATGGACTTAGTGATACTCTGTGCCCTCGGCGACCCAAAGGGGAGCTTTGCTTTGAACGCAGTAGTGATTGTCGGCTGACTTGGTTTGCCCTCATTATCACCTGAGAGTAGTTCACCGTGATAGCGAACGAGGTGCACTTGCAGATTCGTAGTGTTGCTGTTATATTTTATCTTTGCAAAGCAGTTCTTGCAGATTGCATAGTCTTTATCCAGTGCCTTTCTGTCGACTGTCTCGTAAAACCCGAAGTGTCTCCACACTTTAGAGTGGAAACTAGCGGGTGCGCCTTTGATTTGTTTTTTATTATTTTCCGCCATTCTCTGCGCTTCTTCTCTGTTGTTGTTAGTTAACTTGTGTTCTTCACCGGCCGCTGTTTGCGCCACTGTTACGGTACGTGCAGCACGGATCGGGGAATCAGGCGAACGGAAGCCAGGGATCGGGGAATCCGGAGTTTAATGCCAATAACACAAAGCACACCACATAACAACGTCAATGACCGGACTGGGGATACAAACAGGAACGCGGACTAAATACAATGAACTAATGACAACAATCCGAAACAGCTGTAAAACACTGGGATTCCACATGAGGTTAACGAGGGGGCGTGGCACACATTAGGATCGGACGGAGCGGGGCATGACAGAACCCCCCCCCAAAGGCGCGCACACCGGGCGCGCCCAAGAGGAGGCGATGGACGAGACGAGACCGGGGAACAGGACCTGAAAGACAAAAACCAAAAAACATCAACGAGAAACAGGAAACAACACAGAGACACAGAACAGGAACAAGGACAGAAACCAAGACAAAACCCAACAAAGGACAGGGAACGCAGACAGACAGACAAAGAAGGGAGACACAGAGGGCACAGAAGGAACACCGAACGGCGACACAAAGGGGCCAGGAGTGAACACAGGAACCACAGGAGGAACAGAGGGACAAGGAGCAAAAACAGGCGGGACGGAGGGAAAGGGAGGAGGAGCCAGGGGAGCCTGAGAGAGCCCAGGCGGGTAACGGGCAGCGGCCGGAGGGACCGCAGGCGACAGGGAGGAGGGAGCAGGAGGGAACCACACAGGGGCCGAGGGAACGGGACGAGGGAGAGACGGAGGGGACACGGAGGGAGCAGGAGGGGACACCAGCGGAGGCAGGTAGGAGGGGGAAGCCGCGGCAGGCGACGGCGCAGCCGGAGCCGGCGAAGGCGCCGTCCGACGCCCCGCCGAAGCAGGGGGGCCCGGAGGCGACCGACATGGAGCCGGAGGTGACGCCGAGGACCGGCACCGAGGCACTGGGGGGGGACCCGGAGGGGACCACCGACCCAGAGCCGGAGGACCCGCAGGCAGCCACCGAGCGACAGCTAGGGGCCGAACGGGCGAGCCAGGGGGCAGGGCAGGCGGGACCCGGGCCCGACGCAGGTGTCCCCGCCCTTTCCGGGAGACTGATAGGCGGGGACCTGGCCGGGGTCTGTCACACCGGGGTGACGGTGGAGGAGTCACAGGGGAAGTCAAGGGGGTAGTCACAGGGGAAGCCACGGGGGTAGCCAAGGCCATCCCCGAGGGGTCCCACTCAAGCTCCCCCTTCGACTCCACTATGGAGGGAGGAGCATCAGGGCAGCAGTCCGGGACCTCCTCGGGGACAGGAGCATAGGGAGTCGTGGGGGGCTGAGCTGAGAGCTCAGGGGCCGCGGCGAGCTCAGGCGGGGCCGCGGGGAGCTCAGGAGGGGCCGCGGGGAGCTCAGGAGGGGCCGCGGGGAGCTCAGGAGGGGCCGCGGGGAGCTCAGGAGGGGCCGCGGGGAGAGCGGCGGCCTCAGGCGGGGCCACGGACATGCAGCCAGCTGCAGGCACGGGAGTCACTGGGGGCGCAGCTGCAGGCACGGGAGTCACTGGGGGCGCAGCTGCAGGCACGGGAGTCACTGGGGGCGCAGCTGCAGGCACGGGAGTCACTGGGGGCGCAGCTGCAGGCACCTCGGGCGTGCGGCCAGCAGGGGGCGCCGCAGGGGCAGGAGACGACACAGGCGCCTCTGGGGTGCCGCAGGGGCAGCAGCAGGGGCGCCGGAGCAGCAGCAGCAGGGGCCTGAGCTGGGAGCGGGAGCACTGGAGTCACGGGGAGCACTGGAGTCATGGGGAGCACTGGAGTCACGGGGAGCACTGGAGTCTGCACAGGGGACTGGGCAGGGGCCACCCACTCCAGGCCAGCAGGGGGTAGTGCAGCTGGAGCAGGCAGCACAGGAACCTTGGGGGGCGCTGCAGGCGGCACAGGAACCTCGGGGGGCGCTGCAGGCGGCTCTGGAACCACGAGGGGCGCTGCAGGCGGCTCTGGAACCACGAGGGGTGCTGCAGCCTCTGGAACCACGGGGGGCGCTGCCCGCTTCCGAAACCGCGGAATCCGCGGGATCGCGTCCTTAACGGACCTGGCCCCTTTAAGGGCCAGGCGCGTCCCGGTGAAGGGGCCGGCTGGCTCAGGCTTGGCCAGCGAAGCGGCGGGCAAACGGGCTTCGGGCGTCCGCCAAGGCGAAGCAGCGGTGACGTCACCCGCGAACACCATCGGGTGGAGAATTGGGCTGGGATTCCCCCCACGCGCATCAGGATAAGCGGCAGAGAGAGAAACGGACCGGAGGAAGAGCTCGTCTGCTGCGTCCTCTGGTCTCTCGCCTCCGTCTCCTTCTGCGCGCTGGCGCTGCCAATCCAGGCACCTCGGGTGCCGGCGTCGGTCGCCGGTCAGCTTCCGGCCAATACAGGCTGGGGTCGCAGAATGAATAATTCCCTGGGACCATCCTTGGAACCCCGGGTAGATCTGCCCACAGCTGGTGCGCCGGTGAAGTGCTTGGTCCGTTTTTAGGGAGTCCGGTCATTCTGTTACGGTACATGCAGCACGGATCGGGGAATCAGGCGAACGGAAGCCAGGGATCGGGGAATCCGGAGTTTAATGCCAATAACACAAAGCACACCACATAACAACGTCAATGATCGGACTGGGGATACAAACAGGAACGCGGACTAAATACACTGAACTAATGACAACAATCCGAAACAGCTGTAAAACACTGGGATTCCACATGAGGTTAACGAGGGGGCGTGGCACACATTAGGATTGGACGGAGCGGGGCATGACAGCTACTTTACCCCTATTTACTCGAACAGCGCCCCCCGCAAACAGAATGGTAGATATTGGGTAGTGACAGTGACACTGACAACGGGTAAATTAATCATTTTGTGTTGTAATAAAATATCGATATTGCCCGTTAATGTATCGATTATTTATTGCGACAGAGAGCACAACAATATATTGCAATATCGATTTTTTTTCCCACCCCTAATCACAAGCCTTTGCTCTCATCCCCAACTTAATATTCGACGCTAATCCGTCTTCCCTCTCCCTTTCTCGCGCGCTTTTGCAAACCTTCCCACTTTCCCACACACCCCGCCCTGTCTCTCCCTCTGATTGGGGTTCTAACACAGAGTCGCAATTATATTGCAGCCATTCTCTGACTGACAATACAGGGTAAATCTCCGCGCGTGCCTGCAAATGATCTATGGGCAAGCTTTAAATGAAGCTGAGCAAATTTAAACTAAGAGGTAAAGTAACAACAAGAATAAATAAAAATATATTACCACGGGCTACATGTAGGTGATGTAATTACATCCCCTTTATCTAGATGTAGCGCCCCCATGCTGCGGTAACAGGCATGACTCCTAAACCCTATCCACTATCCCTTCGGGGCGCCCTGAGATCTTTTATTTTATTTACAGTAACTTACGAGTGGAGCTTTGAGATGTTGTTTTCTCCCCTATTTGGTATGAGCTTCTGCCGCTCTCATCTACCAAAGGAGCTCCCGGTTTAAATAATCACCGCCTTCCATGGTAAAATGGAAACACATACCTTTACTTTTAAACTGAGATCATCACACAATAAAATAAATAACAATCGGCTACGGAATCTTTCATTCAGGGCTTTACCAAAAATGTCATGTGATTGAATTTTTTTTTCTTTTCTTTTTTTTATATATAGAATTGGGTCTCTAGGAGAAATGATCAGGTTTTTCATGATAGAATGATGTTTAGGGTGTTTTATGGCCCCAGAGCAAGCAGACCCCAATGAACTCTATTAGGCTGAGGTGTGTAAACAAGCATTTGAATTTTACCTCTTGTAGTAAACTAGAGCCAAATTGGCGTCTTAGTCCGTGATATCATCAGATTATCTTCAAATTTAGTATGCTTAAACGGAGCTACAAACCCCTTTTGGGGTATGTCGATACCCTGCAGGTGGCTAGGTTCATGTAGCGTGTTGCATGCTAGTTATTACCAACAAGTTCCTCATTCATTTGTGTTCTCCGGAACAGATGCTGTTGTGTCTTTCATTGCTGATTGTTCCTCCTTTAGTCTTCTTCTTACGTGCGCTGTCACTTTCTACGCCGCATCAAAGACAAACTTACAAGTGTCACACAGGATTCTGTCATGCTTGCATATTATTGATCGCATCCAGAGAAGGGTGTAGTGAAGCGGTCTGAAATCTTTGCACACAGTTCTGTTGCCGGGCAGAATTTTGCAGGGCAGCAAGGCCACTGTGGCCTCTGAACATGGATTTTCAAAGGGGCATCAAAGCCAGAAAGAGGGACAATGACGTCCATGGCTGTCAGTGAAATTCCTGCCCTGTCACCTGTGATATATTAGGATGTTTACATGGATTAAAGTTTTCCGTCGCTATGACGGATTTCCATCAACTGAGTGGACTAAAGGTTAATAATGAGATTTATGCAGATCCAAAGGAGAAGAAATGTGGAGGCGGGGGGGGCTCAACAAGCTTCAGCAGACAAAGTTCTGGAAAGGCTGTGTTTTTCTTTGGTTTAATTATGATTTAATTATTCTCCCTAAAAATAAAAATAAACATTGGTTTCGGCAGTTCGCTTAAACATTGACGGCTGTGCAGTAGCCTACAGGCTGCAGGCTATTTCCCGACGCATGTTTAAGATGCCAAACTTAATAGTAAGGAGAAAATAATAACCCCAGCATTTAGTGCCACATCAGTCTCAAAGGCTTTTAATGTCCCAGAAATTCTTCTTACGGCTTCTTGTTGCCTGGCGTATCCAATAATAATAATAATACTAATAATAGGGCATAATAATAGGCTAGTAGTAGTAGGCCTATATTTTACATTTTCAAAAAAGATCGGAATAGAACGTATTTATGTTTGGAAGTCAGTGGTGTGTCATGAAGTGTCTCATTCGCTAATAGTAGCTAAAAAAGGTCGGAAAACAGTGGAGAAAACCCATTGCTTAAATAGATAAAGAAGCCAAAACTCCGAAGCTCAAGATTCAGGACAGCGGCTCTGGTGTCCCAAGTGCTGCGAGAGCTTATTCTCCGTTAAAAATAGATAAATAACAGCAGTTTTGGAGTCCGTTTTCTTGCTGTTAACAGAGGAATGGCAATGGGAAGCTGCTCTAAATTTCCCATATTTTGGGTCGAGATCTTGGGATTTTTCAGCCTGCTTTAAAATGAGTTTAGGCTATTTGGAAATGTAGGCTATATAAATAGTCTGTAAAGCCATATTTTACAGGACATATAGGCCCTTCGATTTGCATCACTCGCGCGCGTCAATTTGCTTTCGGTTTTGTCAGCATGGACGCGCTTCTGTTAAAGGAAGGCACAGATGTATCTGACATTGACAAAACGGTAAAGAATAAGTGGAGAAGGGCTTGGCTAAATGAAACAGGCGATAATGGCAAGCCATTTAGATCATGGTGCAAAAAGATGAAAATGGCAGGTGTGCGCTTTTGTGTGGTTTGCCATAAAAAATAGTCTATGGAAGCAATGGTTTTTTTCTTATCCACTGTTGTGTATTACTAAAGAATTGTTGTTGAAATAAATTTGCACTGAAAACTTGATGTTTCATCATTTATAGCCAATTATTGACAATCGTAAGGTCTTGCCTTAGATTGAATTATTGTTACAATTATGTAAATGTAATTCAGCTAGGGGCTTAGGGGATAATGGACAACACAGCGTTGAAAATGTGATGCATGACCGAGGTGGTATGGGCCCACGACACGGAGCATTTGGTTTAAAAAAATAAATAATGAAAAATTCATTCAGTTTTTTTTTGCTTTAATCCATGTGTTTACGGTACAGGTTTATAATTGACACTGTGGCCTCTGAACACGGCTTTTCAAAAGGGCATCAAAGCCAGAAAGAGGGACAATGACGTCCATGGCCATCGGTGAAATTCCTGCCCTGTCACCTGTGATCTATTAGGTTGTTTATAGTACAGATTTATATTTGACACTATGCCGGGTCTTCTGCTGGTTCTTAAGTGTGGCCGTGAGGTATTCCAACCTTCGGCAGAAATCAAAATATGAAATTTAGTAAAAAATAAATAAATGAACAAACCAACAGTACAACATGACTAGAAACAAAAAAGCAATGTAATGCTTAATTGGCTCAGATGAATAACTGTGGAGTAACTGTTCTGCTGAATTTTACCTGTGAAAGTGATTAGAATTGGTTCTGTTGGGAAGTATAAGACTTGATGTTAAAAGAAGTAGTTATTAAAATGAGTTTCTAAACATTTCATAACACATTTAAGAAATATAACAGCATTTTAACCCATTCAGTAAATTACATGTTAAACTAATGTGCTGACTTACCGTGAACAACAACATCCATGATAAGAAGGCCTATGATGTCATCTACTTAGATTTCCAAAAGGCTTTTGATGTTGTCCCCCACAAGAGGCTCTTACTTAAACTAAAAGTGACAGGTATTTTAGGAACTGTAGCGACCTGGATTGTTAACTGGTTAACAGATAGGAAGCAGCGAGTAGTTATAAGAGGCACAATGTCACAGTGGGCCTGCGTTCATAGTGGGGTACCGCAGGGTTCAATTTTAGGATCACTATTGTTCCTAATTTACACAAATGATATAGACACCAATATATACAGAAAACTGGTGTAATTTGCAGATGACACCAAGGTGGGTGGTGTAGCAGATACTGAACTAGCGGCTCAGCAGCTACAGCGGGATCTTGATTTAATTAGTGACTGGGCCGATACCTGGCAGATGAAAGTTAACATAGACAAATGTAAGGTACTCCATGTAGGGAGCAGAAATATAAAGTACAGGTATTTTATGGGACCTACTGAAATAAAGGTAGCTGATTATAAGAAAGACCTTGGTGTGTATGTTGATGCTTTCATGTCTCATTCTCGCCAGTGCGGGGAAGCAATAAAAAAGGCCAATAGGATGTTGGGGTATATCTCCAGGTGTGTGGAGTTTAAGTCAAGGGAGGTAATGCTAAGATTATACAATTCCTTGGTGAGACCTCACCTAGAATATTGTGTGCAGGTTTGGTCACCATATCTTAAAAAGGACAATGCGGAATTCGAAAGGGTGCAGTGTAGGGCCACAAGAATGATTCCTGGTCTTAGAGGAATGTCATATGAGGAAAGATTAGTTGAGCTAAATCTGTTCAGCCTCAAGCAAAGGAGACTGAGGGGGGACATGATCTAGGTCTATAAGATTCTAACAGGTTTGGATGCTGTTCAACCGAATAGTTACTTCAGCATTAGTTCAAATACAAGAACTCGTGGCCATAGGTGGAAATTAGCAGGAGAACATTTCAAACTGGATTTAAGGAAGCACTTCTTTACACAGCGTGTAGTCAGAGTATGGAATAGTCTTCCTGATAACATAGTGACTGAGTGATGACTCTGCTGAATCTCAGTTCCTGTTGTACGATGTGACAGTGACAGACAGAAGTGGCCAGGATCTACAAAAGTCCCCGGTCCAGACAGCCCAAGAACCTGTGAACAAGGACCAGGTTCTGGAACTTTGGTGTGAAAGTGCCTAATAAGGTGAGTAATGAAACCAACAGGTGCAAACAACTCAAAAAAGGAGGTACAGTGGTACCTCAGAACTCGAATTTAATCCGTTCAGAACTCCGGATCGAATCTTAAAAAGTTCGAGTTCTGATCGAATTTTCCCCATAAGAAATAATGGAAAATTATTCATTATTAATTAATTGGTTCCCTGCCCCAAAAAATTACACCTAAATATGTTTTTTTTAGCATTTAAACACAAAACTAACCAGATAAAACAAGAAGAGCATATACTGTACTAAACACATCTAAGCATGTTTATCAAAACAGTAATTTGTAAAGTAAGAAAATAAATGTATCCAAGCAATGTGTCACGTTCAGCTCCGAACGCTCCTCGTGTGTGCCACGCCCCCTCATTACCTCCTGTCGAAACCTGATGTATCTCATCTGTTGCCTGTTACGTTTGCCTAGTCTCATGTATTTAGTCCTAGTCTCAGTCAGTGTACCCTAGATTTGTCATTGTGATGTATTGTCAGGTTCGATGTACCGCCTCCGTTACCTGCCTGTTCGACGAATAAACCCCCGTTTGTCCTGATCCACGGCTCCGCTTGCCTGCTTGACCGCCAGCTCGCTGCCCGGACGTGACACAATGTGTAAAGTTAAAAAAAAAGTGTCCTGCCCCGATCGTCCGCTCCTTCCGTGTGCCACGCCCCCTCGTTAAGCCCGTGTGGGATCCCCATGTAATCAGCTGTTTCTGGTGTTGTCATTAGTCCTCTGTATTTCGTCCGCGTTTCACTTTGTTTCCCCAGTCCGGTCATTGTATTGTCCGTCTGCGTTTTGCCTGCCTTACCTGTAATTAAACCCCGTATTCCCCGATACCCTGACGTCTGCGCCATTGTCTCCGTTCCGTCCCAGGACAATATTATTATAATTAAATGTATTAATGGTTTATTAATATAAAAATAATTAATAAGAAATCTTTATTTTAAAATGTATTTTATTATATAATAATAATTACCGTTACTGTCTATCATTGTCTAAATGTATTTTTACTGTATAAATATATGTATTCAGCTAGTGTAAACATGCACGATGCTATCACAGCGCATGCAAGGCTTAGACTGAAGTGTTACCCTTTGTTTCAGCTGAGAGACGAGCCGCGTGACTCATTTCCCCGTGCGTAGAAGAATCTTAGGTTGGCGTTCACGGTTTGACTTCTGAGATTCAGCTCCAGTTCTAGGTATTTTTTTTTTTTAACTGGTTGGTTCGACTTTTAAGAAATGTGAGCTATAATGAGTTTGAGAACTCAGGTACCACTGTAATTCCAAACTGAGAACAGCTATGGGCTGCTGGGCTCTGGTCTGTGACAAATACAGCCCTCCAGAGCAGTAGATGGAAAAGTCCTCAATTCAATGGCTATATGCTTTTTTTAACTGAAGCACACAGTATAATACAGCCCACAGTTGTTAGTCTAAATGATCAGTGCACATCTCTACTTGTGGTTTAAAAACTGACTGGTAACTTGTAAACTGAATTTTGAATATAAAGCTAACATTACTTCTGCTTTTGATTACAGAGTCGGACTGCAATATATGGGAACTGGTTCTTTACATCCCTAATCGTCTAAGCAATGGCTCACTCTTCCAATGAGGAGGTTTGGATGTAACGTTTCAGCATATGATGCATATTGTTAAGGCCATAAATACCAGACATGGAAAGACAGGAAAGGTTAAGTTAATAACATGAACAACTATTTTCGGCTGAAGCTTGCTGAATATAGCAGACAAAAAGCTCACTCTCTGCAGTATTCTTTCTCAGGCTACTTCCTTACCATACCGCACTGCAGCAAATGTTACAGACGTACTGTAACAGAACAGAATAACTTAGCAGACAAAAAGCTCACTATCTGCAGTGCTCTTCCTCAGGCTACTTCCTTACCATACCACACTGCAGCAAATGCTACAGACGTACTGTAACAGAACAGAATAACTTAGCAGACAAAAAGCTCACTCTCTGCAGTGCTCTTCCTCAGGCTACTTCCTTACCATACTGCACTGCCCCAAATGTTACAGATGTACTGTAACAGAACAGAATAACTTAGCAGACAAAAAGCTCACTCTCTGCAGTGCTCTTCCTCAGGCTACTTCCTTACCATACCGCACTGAAGCAAATGTTACAGACGTACTGTAACAGAACAGAATAACTTAGCAGACAAAAAGCTCACTCTCTGCAGTGCTCTTCCTCAGGCTACTTCCTTACCATACCGCACTGAAGCAAATGTTACAGACGTACTGTAACAGAACAGAATAACTTAGCAGACAAAAAGCTCACTCTCCGCAGTGTTTTTCCTCTAACTAACCTGGTTAAATAAAGGTTTAATAATAATGCAGAGAATAAACACACATGTGCTTCTTCTAGTAATGAAAGAATCACAGCCGGTGTCTCCAGCAGACATATAAGACTGTGAGCAGGAAACCTGCCTTCTGTTAATGGAAAGGTCAGTGTTTGTGTGTGAGTGACCATGTACAGGTTTGTGAGTGTCATGGACTCATCTCCCACATTCTGCAGATCCAGACCTCGCCCCCCGACCTCTTGCTGGATTATCTGAAGGAGCTCAATTATGAAGAGCTGAAGGAGTTTAAATGGCAACTGAGTCGACTGAGTCGCACAAATTATAAAGAGTTAAAGCCCCTTCCCAGGGGTCAGGTGAAGGACTTGGATATAACAGACCTCGCTGACATGATGATAAGTTACTACAGTGAAGCTGATGCTCTCAATGTCATGCTTATAATCCTGAAGAAGATGAACCTGAATGATCTTGCTCAGAGGCTGAATGAAGAGCTGCAGGAGGGTAATCATATTTTTAACCTTTCTTGTTTTTGGTCTAAATTGTAACCTTTTAAATCTCTCAAAAAATTTATATATTGTATAGGATTACATGGGTAATGCTGATGTTTGTTAGATACTGATGCCAAAGACAGAAATTAATTTTAAATTCTTCCTTATTTCAGGTCCCCAAGCAGGAAGTGAGCTGGGTGACATATTGGATCAAAGAAAGAGCTTTTTCTGTACTGTTAGTATGGGGGGGAAGTTGGGCAGCCAGTTGTCCATTGTCATCTGACTTTCTTTCTTTTATTTCTTTGTCTTCTCTTTTCTGTGTTTTTGAATTATTCTGCATAAATGATGCAGGAATGTATTGACTTGAACCCTGTATATCAGGGTGGCATAGGCAGTACAGGAAAATGCCAGGGGCACCGTCCATTCAAAAGGGGTAGAAAGGGAAGGGGGAAAATTAAGATTTTAACTTTTACTATATTGATTTACTACTGTTTTACACTATTATCTCAAAATAATAAAAAGCTTATTAAATAAGGGATATTTTTTGCTTTACCCGGCGCCCCCCCTCCCCTCCGTATCACACACTGTGGCGTCTTTAAGTGATATTGATACAATTGATAGGTGTGTGACACTATTAACGGTATCTAATTCAAACAGACACTATCATGTCAGAAAAACCAAAGCCCTCCAGTGCCCAGGGAGGAAAAGGAGGGAGAGGAGAGGAGGAAAAACGGGAAAAAGACAGAGGTAATAATCACTAATCAGAGTAATTACCGTGTTACTGTCTGTGATCTGTGGAGCAGAGAGTTACTAGCTTACCTTGGATAATTCGGCATTTGCTAAGTTAATAAATAGCTAGAATTAATGTCAGTTCCTCCCAGCGTAAATTCATTAGGGAAATACTTTTCAGGTGTTTGGGAACAGAATAACCTACAGCATCATTTTCAGAAATGCACTTTATCTTTAAAGTGTCCTGCTGCACCTGCATGAACCGTCCACTGTGTCTGTCTCAGGATAGTAAACTGTAATAGGCAAATAAAATGCTTTTCTGTTCCCATCCCCCTTTTTAACTAATAGCTTAAAACCTTTGCATTATAATTTCTGATTAGTCTTATATGCATAGCAAACAGCATTATCATGTGAGCGACGTGCTCATTGAATGAGGTTTTGTGCATGAATGCCAGCCAGCTGTAATTTCTCTTGCTGTTTACTTTGTGTTTAGAAAGTTATAATCTGGCTTAGGTGCGCTGTTATTGGCTGGGTTTAATGCCACCCCAGCCAGGGCCGGTCAGTCCTATACCACCTTCTGAGGGGGCACCGACTTGCCAGCCAGTTTCACTTTACCTCAAGCAGGGGGCGCCGGTGGTGATGCTCTCCTAGGGTTCCACATCAGCTAGGACCGGAACTGCTGTACAGATATCTGGGGCTTCAATAAGAATATGTAGGATGTGAAATTTAAAGCTTAATTTTAACACAATGAAATAGTAAAAAGTGTTTGTGGGGAGGGGGGGGGGGGGCTGGGGATTGGGTATCCCAACGAACATAACCTGTTATTTTACAGTGTGGGGACCATTTCACAGATTCCCACAAACATTTGTGAATGCAATCAAAAAACTAAACATGTCAAAAATCTCGTATTTTGTTTGGTAGCTTATGGTTAAGGTTAGGGCTGGGTAGGGGTTAAAGTCGTCATGTTGGGATTAATGTTGTGTGTTTTAATCCTCCTACCACACTGGTCAGGATCATGTTGAGAATTGGTGCATTTTCTTCTCATTTTTCTTCAGAGGAACTCATGCACAGAATCAAATGTACCCTGAAGCAGAACTGTGAGTGTGTATTTGAAGGGAATCCTAAGGAAGGACAGCCAACACTTCTCAGTGAGATTGACACAGAACTCTACATAACTGAAGGTGGGACTGGAGGAGTCAATGATGAACATGAAGTGAGACAGATTGAAACAGCATCCAAGAAAAGGCGAACAGATGATACTACAGTCAAGTGCAATGATATATTTAAACCCTTATGTGGGCGTCAGACACCTATCAGAACTGTATTCACTAAAGGGGTGGCAGGTATCGGGAAAACAGTCTCTGTGCAGAAATTTATTCTCGACTGGGCAGAAGGAAAAGCAAACCAGGACATTCACTTCATATTTGCTCTTCCTTTCCGGGACATGAATTTGATTAAGGATGAATACAGTCTGATTGATCTGCTTCACCGCTTTGTCCCAGAACTGAAATCACTTGAATACACTGAGCTGTTAAGGTACAAAGTCTTGTTCATCTTTGATGGTCTGGATGAGTGTCGCCTTCCTCTAGATTTTCAGAACAATGAGAGCTGGTCTGATGGAACAATGAAAATATCACTGGATGTGCTGTTGACTAACCTCATTAAAGGGAATCTGCTCCCATTCACTCACCTCTGGATAACCTCCCGGCCAGCAGCAACCAATCAGATACCTCCTAAGTGTGTCCACCGGGTGACAGAGATACGAGGGTTCAGTGATGCCCAGAAGGAGGAATATTTCAGGAAGAGATTTAATGATGAGAACCTGACCAGCAGGATTATCACACATGTGAAATCATCAAGGAGTCTCTTCATCATGTGCCACATACCTGTGTTCTGCTGGATTTCAGCCACTGTTCTTGAGAAGCTTTTTAGTGAGAATGACAGGGGGCAAATTCCAAGGACTCTGACTGAAATGTACACACACTTCCTGATCTTTCAGACAAGTTTAAAAAAAGACAAGTATATGGAACACTATGAAACCAAGCTTAATGAATACAGCAAGCAATTCCTTTTAAAACTTGGTAAACTGGCTTTTGACAACCTTGAGAAAGGCAATCTCATATTTTATAAGCAAGATCTGACAGAGAATGACATTGATGTCACTGAAGCTTCAGTTTACTCTGGAGTGTGCACAGAAGTCTTTAAGGAGGAATATGGGTTGTATCGGGATAAGGTGTACTGATTTGTGCATTTGAGCATTCAGGAGTATCTCGCTGCTTTATACGTGTTTCTGTCAAACTCATCAGCTGACCTGCTGGAGACTGCAGTGGATCAGGCATTAGAGAGCAAGAATGGACACTTGGACCTCTACCTCCACTTCCTCCTGGGCCTCTCAACAGACTCCTGTCAGAATCTGTTACAAAGGCTACTGGGACAGACCAGAACCAGCTCACATGACATTCGGGAAACAGCCCAATACATCAAGGAGAAAATACAAAAGAATTTATCTCCAGAAAGGACCATCAACCTGTTTCACTGTCTGGTTGAACTGGGTGACAATTCTCTGAAATCAGGAAACCTTTCAGCAGAACACCTCTCACCTGCACAGTTCTCAGCTCTGGCCTTTGTGTTACTGATGTCAGATGAGGAGCTGGATGTGTTGGATCCGAAGAAATACATCCGATTAAATGAGCATTGGAGGCTGCTGTCTGTGGTCAAGAAATCCAGGACAGCTCTGTAAGTGATGGGGGGATGGGAAATCATGTCTGGTCTGGCAGTAATACATTAACATTGTATGAAATATATCTTATTTATTTCTCCTCTTGGATTAATAACTGGTGATTGTTTGATACTCCGGACCACAGACTTTATAATGACTGAAGGTAGTGATGTAGTAACAAACAAAAAAGTGACATTTCCGTTCCCACCCAGTCTGCCTTCTTATCACAGGCACAGCATCCTAACCTGCTATAGATACAGTGAGGGCTCTTTATCCACAGGATGTATAAGTGGTATGTGAGTGTTATTGTCAGCAGATGTGTTCATGTGATGTAGCCCAGAGCTGAGAGCTTCCGTATGACTGCTGTCTCTGGCTGCTCACTGGCGGCCTCTGCTGGCCACAGCTGCTCCTGGCTGAGGTTGTGATGACACATCTGGTCTGGCAGTACTAGATTAGCATTGTTTAAAATATAAAATGAATATGTACAGTGAGCCCTCGTGCATTCACGCTTCATGATTTGCAAATTCACAAAGCCACGAAAATTACATGTACATGTTTCCTTTACGTATTTTATTGAATTGTACCTTGGTTACGTATATGACTTCTGTCAATAAGATTACAGTCCCGTTCGTTTACTCATTTTACCTTACTGTGAATGCAAAAGAAAATGGCAGCCAATGCCGTGTTCTATGAATTAGTAGGGGTAACATTAGTGTACTGTACTGTAAATGTGCTAGTGTGACAAATATCTGTTAGGCGATACTGTACTCTATTTTTACATTTGTAGAGTGGCTCTTTCCAGGCAGATCTGAAAACATCTAGTTTAGTTGAGTACCATTTGCGCTCTAGCTTGCATGAAGCCTGTTTAAGTTCACGCGTATGATCAGAGCACCAGGGGGCAGGTTTCTTATCTCTATGCTTTATCTTCTTAAGTGGAGCTACAAGATCTAGAGTGCTGTGAAGCAATTTCTCCATGAGCACAGTTATCTGTTCAAGTTAGGTGCTTCAGATGTAAGGTTGAAGAACTGTGGAAATTGGTTGTGAAACGTTTTTGTAGTTAATGAGGCAATGGAACGTCTGGTACTATACTTAGGAGCTGGGGCCGAAGGGAGGCTTTACTGTATATCAAACGTTAATAAGTAATGATCTGGAAGCAGAGGATTCTGAGGTATAATAGATATGTGTTCCACCAGGACACCAAGGCTAAGAATCACATGCAGGCTATGGTTACAGGCATGAGTAGGCCGACTACATTCTGACATAGACCTACAGAGTCTAGGATAGCAGCAAACGTTGTTGTTAAAGGATCACTGTCATTCTCCATGTGAATATTAAAATCGTCAACAATCACAGCTTTGTCAGAAGTGACCACCAGGTTTGTAAAAATTCTGCAACCTCCTTAAGAAAATTTCTGCACAATCCAGGCGGTCTATACACAATAACAGTGGTGACTGGAGGTTAGGGACCAGGCGGTCTGTACACAATAACAATGGTGATTGGAGGTTAGGGACCAGTGGCCTGTACTACGAAGCGGGGTTACTGGCTTATCGGGGTAACTTTGCGAGTAACTTGATGACATGTGGTGTAACTTCGCGATTAACCCGTACTACGAAAGGTGGGTAGGTTTTAGTCGAGACATGTTGCTATGGCAATTTACCCTAAGTCTCAAAACTGCTCCGAGCAGTTTTTGTTCTTGTTTAAGTCGAGGTTTCTGCGTAAGCCAGCCCTATATGAGCACCGCCCCTCCCACTACAATTTCTCCGAAAACAATGCCGGCGTACCTGGATGATCCGTACCACTTTGGCACGCGAATCGTGAGGGGCTCTCTCTGTTAATATGTATGAAATGGAGCAATGGCATATAATATGCATTCAATGTATTCATTAATAACTGTTACAGAGAAAGTTATTCTGAAAACCCAAGGGGTGTGCATTGTTCCCTGTTGTCCACTGATCAAAGCACACTTCACTAGATGTGCCTGTCTTGTTTTAAAGTTATTAACCCATTCATGTATTGTCGACTGCACAGTATACGGATACAAAAATTAATAAAAATTTGCATGTAAAGCAATCTGGGAAACAAAGGGGTGTGCAACAGTCGCCATGAGCCCAAAATACTAAACCACCATATATCATTACAGCTGAAAGGACCTATATTATATTAGCGATTAACATGATTTGGCACAAATCACAAAATGTTTTGAAGCGGAAAAATAATCGGTGTGCATCGATGTCTGTGTAC